>NW_021137821.1:0-600000 GCF_004193835.3 Ostrinia furnacalis | reverse complement strand
TACGGAACCCTAAAAAGTGTCATACATACGTATGAAAATATTATGTATTCGTAGTTAAAGTAACCAATAGTCAAATTTGACAGATGTCAAATGACAAATGGTTAAATAAAAGAAAGAAATGATTTTATAACAATGTTTAACTTGACTTTTAGTACATTTTTTAACTATTAGTTTACATTTTATTAATATTTAACCATTAGTAGCAAAATTTAACAATTAGTAATTTTAACTATGAATCACAAAACTGGTACTAGGTTGAAGCTATTGCTTATCTTACTAAACGATGGGAAGCTACGGAACCCTGCACTGCGCGTGGCACGACACTGGATTACTGATTTTTTCATATAAATCTAATAGACTCGAAGCATAGGCAATGCAAAATAGGCATTTTATTAAATATCACGTGAGATTAGGGGNATTACTTGTTATTAATAGGCACAAGCTACAAAGCCTCGTGAAGATTTTTTTTTCGGACTGGAGAGACGGTCTTGTGTTTTAGTCATATAACGTCCCTAATTAGTTGACCACGACTGTATGTCAGTCAAGCAACATGTTCTGACGTGGAAATTATTGGGTCTAGTCCAGTACAGTCAATACAAAACACATAGGTACTATTTATTTATCCATGACTGGAACACGAGAATGCTCTTACATGCAATTCTTTTTTTCTTAAAATAAGTAGTTAGGAAAATTTTAACATATTTCTTACCAATAACTTAGTTAGAACATTTCGTCATAAACTTAGGTAGGAATTTATTTGTGGTAAGAAAAACCTTTACTTTTCCGAGGAAATATTCCTTGCCAGAATTAAACTAGGACCAATTTTTATTTTATTAGGTAGGTAGGTACCTAGTAATTATATTATTAAATAGAAATCTAGGTTAATTCTCCTAATTTTAATCATTATATCGATTGATTGTTATAATAATATTTCCTCACTTGTGGTTGCTGCTTGCTTAAGAGGAAATACTCTACTACACTCAATTCAATTAAAATCTTTATAAAATTATAACTCTATGTAATTACGGATCTTCAATTTTACAGTTTCCTGTCTTGTAAGTAAGAAGAAATGTTCATTGTTTCTTACTTTAATAAGTAAGGCCTAATTTGCAAAATGACAATATTATAGTTCATTTTCACCGAACCACCCCCTAAGGCCGGCTCGACACCTTGGTCCCAACAGCACAGCAAAGTGTGGATCTAGAAAATAGTATTGGCACAAATGTTGTGGTACGAGTACAAGCTAAGTTCTTTACGGACGAATGGCGTTAGTAACAATATTGGGACCAACGTGTGCAGCCGGCCTGAAGGGTTGCTAAGTTGCTGTACCACGTAGGCACTATAGGTTATTTGCAAAGGGGCGTGGCGTCTAGACGACCTGCCACGGTTCACCGGCCGAACGTTTAGCTCCATTAAAAATATGGCTGCTGGCTTTTTGATCGCCGAGGGTTAATTTGTGGAGTTTTGGTTCGTTCTGAAAGGACGCTCAATATGTACTTTCTTTAAACTTGAGCAAAGTTATGAGAATGTTATGAGTTATGAGAATGACGAGTACCGGGTCTAAAAACATCAACCACAGGTGCGAGGTCTAATCCACCTAATCAATCCTGTTGAGAGATTAATTTTATTAGCATGATGAGAGCACAAGTCCCCTTATTAAAGGTTGTCACAAAAAATTTCACACAATACAAAATATCTAGAAATTACCTTGGCGCACCCGTTTTGTCAAATTACATTATTATTATGATTCATAAAAACATGTGTTTTATACTATAAAGAAAAATACAGAAATCCANTTCATCTCTAGATCATGACTATGTCCATCCTATGGCGTCGGCTTATCCTTGAATTTTAGGACATGTTGTATACATAGTTGGTCAGGGAATTTTGAGAAAATTGTCAGGGAAAGTCAGGGAAAAGTCAGGGAATTTTTTCGAACATTTGCAGTGGACACCCTGAAATCGAATTTCAAGGTAACAAGATGACAGCTTTTGATAACGAAACATAGTTGAGCAGTCTCGTTAAAAATCACTGGCATTCCGCCAACTGCAGTGCCAGAACTGCAGCCTGATGTACAGACAGCAGCATCTATTATGGCACCTTATCAACGTTGAAATAAGACTGAATTTGCAACAAAAATGTAGAGTCCGATGTGCCAGCATTGTAGTGCCAGATAAAACGTTGTTATTCCTAATGGAATATTGCAGGAGAGTGATATGAATGACAAATTGCTGTCTTAAATTATTAGAATAGGTGCAGGTTTAATTTAATTGTGTTTAATTTGAACCATTTGTCGAATAGGTCGAATACCAGCTGCAATTGCATGTTCTTATCTCACAAGGGGCAAATCTGTGGGGCAAATGTTGTGTGGTCTGTCTGTAGCACAGATTAGTCATCTGTGGTCTGCTCTATGTAGTAGCGTCTTAGCTTCCAAGTCCTACCGGGATTAATTGATTTTGATCCAAGTACTACCTATTACAAGATTTTATTTACTTTCACCGGCCCGATGTTTGTCATCAAATTGTGTTCTATTTTATAGTTCCACAGTCTAGTTTTGTGAAATTGTTGTACTGTAAATAATTAATTCTATCAAAAAGCGGGGTAAAACTTTTGAATTTTTTTCAGAACTCACGCAAACTATAGTATACTTTGGAATACGGTTCCACTCTACAAATCCTCATTGAGGCACAACCGCAGCCACATCAAAGCGGTCCTCGAGGGTACTCAGCGTATAAACAATACCTACCTACCCTCACCCCGCGGATCTAACTCGAAAGAGTTCGCTTTAAACAGTTAACGAGGTACCAACATACCCACAACGGCACGTCAAGGTTTACATTGTTGCATCTTATTTTAAAGGTGACAAGTGTGATTTTGCAACAAAATTGTGAAGGCTGGTGTGCTGTAAGTTGTACTTAGACCAGATTGTATGGAACTAACGACTGAAGTGAGGATGGGATTATGGGAGACCAAAAAGTGTCTCGCTGTATAAAATGTTGGGCTTATCAGCTTATGTCAGTGTAGGATCTGTGGTAGCTAGCTTAGCTTATTAAGAACATGTAAGCCTAGATATGAAACATCCCAGACTAAAAGGTGACAGAATGCACAACAGAACTAGCTTTATTATGTGTCAGTAAAGCCTTCTTCGGCGACAAAGGTATAAATGTTCGTGTTCATCAAAACTAAAATTTACCCACAGCTGGACTCAAGTTCAAACCCTCTCACTGGCGTCATACCACTGGGACAGACGATCTTCCAAATAGGATTAAGAAAATGAAGCAAGGTCTTTCCATTTCTCATCCCATTAAAAACAACGAATAGTACGAACCTTCCTAACTGTGGTTAATTATGATAGTGTCTAAAATAAATAGTTTATTTTCAACGTTCAGACACTAATTATTAGAGATGAAACGGATATCCGGCAACTATCCGGTAGGCCGGATATCCGGCCTAAATTTACTATCCGGCCGGATACCGGATAGTAACTCACTATCCGGCCGGATACCGGATATTAAAAAACTACGACAATTTCCTATTAATAAAATGAAATACATTAATCTTTGAGGTAAACATCAATAAAATGGCTTATAATAATGACGGCTTTTATTTAAAGTCCAAAAAGTTACAAAAAGCCATATTAAGGCCTTTAAAAAAACTTATTTCTTTTTCGGGGCTATTCACTCTAATAGTAAATATCTGTTAAGTCGAAATATTGCCAAATAAAACTAATAACATTTAATTCAGAAATGTTACAATACTTCATAGAGCTCTTAAAACTACACGTAATATGCTTATCAAAGTGCTTCATAAACGCATTCAGTTAATTAGGAAAAATGATTTTAGTGATTTTTTTTTATTTTTTTTCTCCATTATACATGAAAACATTTTTAATTGCAAATTATAGTCTGATATGTATTCTAGTTCTAATAAAAAAAACAGCTTTAAATTCCGTGGTATATTTGAGGAAAAACATGAAACGTACTAACAAAAGTTTTACGCGTCTAGGGTCGACACTTTTGGAAGGAATAATTCATGTCTAAAAAGTTTCAAATCCCAGATGTTCAGAGTTGAAGGATTTAAAAAGTCACAATCGACTTCAAAAAAAGGAGGAGGTTCTCAAGTCGAGTGTATTTTTCTTTTTTAACACTCTTATATTAACTTAAGTTGTATGTGTGTAAGTAACTAACTAACAAAGTATGTAAACAAATTTAGGAAGTCGAATTTATCCTACCTTTAATAATTGTCGCATTGATTTGAAACTTATGTAAATCGGATGTCAATACAATAATTTAGTACAATCGAGCTGATGATATTTAAACATCCAAAAGAAATATTGCTATTAAAAAGTGATAGGAAAGTTATAATTCTATGTGACAGCCCTGGCGTATATTTTCAATTTGATTTTCCTCAAATATACCACGGAATTAAAAGCTGATTTTTTTATACAATTAGATTAAATATCAAACTATAAGTTGCAATTAAAAATGTTTGCATATATTATTATGGTATAATGGAGAAAAAAAATAAAAACAAAAATCACTAAAATAATTTTTCATAATTAACTGAATGCGTTTATGAAGCATTTAATACTCTTATTACGTGTAGTTTTAAGAACTCTATGAAGTATTATAACATTTCTGAATTAAATGTTATTAGTTAACGAGTGAGAATATTTTTGCATAATTTTGAAGTAAAAAAATAGGTAACTTTGAATTTTTACACAGCGAAAACTACGTGGAATTTTCAAACTGGAGTTTTACCATTATGTTTATATAACTGAGCTCTATATGGTTCATCAAATAAATGAGAATGTCCGATTATACAGTCTCATAATATACTGTATGATGGTCTGATGTCATGATGCAGTTTAGATTACGCAGCAAGTAAACTAATTTAATTTTCGCTATTCAATCACACACTCGCGATGGCAACCGAAATCGCCCGAATTAATCTGCCCCCTAGACAAGAGGCAAAATCTGACATTCTATTCGGACTGATTCGATTTTCGAAAAGTGTGACTTAACTAGTCTGTTCTAGTCTGTTCGCGTTCGAAGCACCTGTGCGGCGCTAAACTCGTCACGACATGCAACGAGACAATGGGCCAACTATCCGGCCGCCGGATATCCGGCTATCCGGCCTAGCAGCTGGCCGGATATCCGGTATCCGGTATCCGGCCAAACAACTATCCGTTTCATCTCTNCCCTGCACTGCGCGTGGCACGACACTGGATTACTGATTTTTTCATATAAATCTAATAGACTCGAAGCATAGGCAATGCAAAATAGGCATTTTATTAAATATCACGTGAGATTAGGGGGGTGGGGGAGGGGGTCAGGCAAAATCTCACCAAATCTCACCAAGGGGGGCGGGGGGGTTGAAAAATGGCCAAAATTGTCTCACGTAATTTATGGACGCCCCCTTACATGCAATTCTTTTTTTCTTAAAATAAGTAGTTAGGAAAATTTTAACATATTTCTTACCAATAACTTACAACATTTCGTCATAAACTTAGGTAGGAATTTATTTGTGGTAAGAAAAACCTTTACTTTTCCGAGGAAATAATTCCTTGCCAGAATTAAACTAGGACCAATTTTTATTTTATTAGGTAGGTAGGTACGTAGTAATTATATTATTAAATAGAAATCTAGGTTAATTCTCCTAGTTTTAATCATAATATCGATTGTTATATTTTCTCACTTGTGGTTGCTGCTTGCTTAACAGGAAATACACTCAATTCAGTTAAAATCTATGTAATTACGGATCTCCAATTTTGCAGTTACCTGTCTTGTAAGTAAGAAATTTTCATTGTTTCTTACTTTAATAAGTAAAGCATAATTTGCGAAATAACAATAGTTCATTTTCACCGAACCACGCCCTAAGGCCGGCTCCACACCTTGGTCCCAACAGCACTCGTCCAAAGTGTGGATCTAGAAAATAGTATTGGCACAAACGTTGTGGTACGAGTACAAGCTAAGTTTTTTACGGACGAGTGGCGTTAGTAACAATATTGGGACCAACGTGTGCAGCCGGCCTGAAGGGTTGCTAAGTTGCTGTACCCCGTAGTCACTATAGGTTATTTGCAAAGGGGCGTGGCGTCTAGACGACCTGCCACGGTTCACCGGCCGAACGTTTAGCTCCATTAAAAATATGGCTGCTGGCTTTTTGATCGCCGAGGGTTAATTTGTTTGTGGAGTTTTGGCTCGTATTGGTATTCCTGAAAGGACGCTGAATATTATATTTAAACTTGGGCAAGATTAGTATCCTGTGTCCAAAAGTTAACAATTCAAACGTGTGAGAATGGTACGAGTACCATTTTTCGTAGTAATATCTGTCGCTTTTAAATTGTAAAATTTTGAATGATCAGCCAGACGAGTACTTAGCTTAGTAGTGTGCATACCGGGCTAACTAAACATCAATAACGGGTGTGAGGTCTAATCAATGCCATTGATATTTGTTTTGTCGAATTACATTAGATGTGCATGTGTTTTATGTAAAGAAAAATACATGAAACAACAAAGAAATCTAAAAGCTAACAAAAGCCAAGGAGCTTTTGATAACGAAACATAGTTAAGCAGTCTCGTTAAAAATCACTGGCATCCCGCCAACTGCAGTGCCAGAACTGCAGCCTGATATACAGGCAGCAACATCCAGTATGGCATCTATTCACTTGAGGCTAAGACTGATTTTGCAACAAGTAGAGTCCGATGTGCCAGCATTGTAGTGCCAGATAAAACGTTGTTATTCCTAATGGAATATTGCAGGAGAGTGATATGAATGACAAATTGCTGTCTTAAATTATTAGAATAGGTGCAGATTTAATTGAATTGTGTATACTATAATTTAAATCATTTGTCGAATACATGTTCTTATCTCGCAGGGGCAAATGTTGTAAGGTCTGTCTATGTCTGTAGCACATTTAGTCACCTGCGTCTGTTGTCTTCACTTTGTCTATAGTATCATCGTAGCACCCAAGTCCTACTCGGATGAACTGATTTTGATCCAAGTACTACCTATTACAAGCTTTTATTTAGTTTCACCTGTTTGTCATCTTTTATTTTGTTTTATAGGTCCATAGATCAAGTTTTGTGAAACTCTATTGTATTAACTCTTCCACTCAGCCATTAACTCTATCAAAAAGCGGTGTAAAACTTTTGATTTTTTTTCCTAACTCACGCAGACTATAGTATACTTTAAAATACGCTTCCACTCTACAAATCCTCATTGAGGCACAACCGCAGCCACATCAAAGCGGTCCTCGAGGGTACTCAGCGTATAAACAATACCTACCTACCCTCACCCCGCGGATCTAACTCGAAAGAGTTCGCTTTAAACACTTAACGAGGTACCAACATACCCACAACGGCACGTCAAGGTTTACACTGTTGCATCTTATGTTAGAGGTGACAAGTGTGATTTTGCAACAAAATTGTGAAGGCTGGTGTGCTGTAAGTTGTACTTAGACCAGATTGTATGGAACTAACGACTGAAGTGAGGATGGGATTATAGGAGACGAAAATGACTCACTGTATAAAATGTTGGGCTTTTTTCAGTGTAGGATCTGTGGTTAGCTTATGAAGAACATGTAGATGAAACATCACAGAATAAAAAGTGACAGAATGCACAAAAGAACTAGCTTTATTTATTATGTGTCTAAGTAAAGCCTTCTTCGGCGAGTTACAGATATAAATGCTCGTGTTCATCAAACTAAAATTTACCCACAGCTGGACTCAAGTTCAAACCCTCTCACTGGCGTCATACCACTGGGACAGACGATCTTCCAAATAGGATTAAGAAAATGAAACAAGGTCTTTCCATTTCTCATCCCATTAAAAACAACGAATAGTACGAACCTTCCTAACTGTGGTTAATTATGATAGTGTCTAAAATAAATAGTTTATTTTCAACGTTCAGACACTAATTATAATAAATATTCCCCCTGGACCACATCCCGGCTCTCAAATCAGGGAACAAATAAAATCAATAGTCAATCTTCATTATCCCGAATTCCCGAGTAATATTTAGACCCTGCACCCCAGTTACTGGAGTAAAACAATAGCATAGCCCATGCGAAGGGTTTGTCTGACCCCAGTAGGGTGACCAGGCTGTTTAGGGTGTCCCGGCCGGGATACATAAGTGACCAAGAATGTTATTTTATGTGTTTATGTGATAAGAAGAGAGTGAGTGACAGAATGAACAACTTACTAAAATCTAAATCTACTGCAAACAATCTTAAAGTTGTCTCGCGCGTCTTGAGATCACAAAACAACAGTTAGTTAGTTTTAGAATACGTATTTCAAAAATCTATTTGTTAATTACAAAGTTTCATCTGACTAACTTCAAGACTACTTTCTCGATGGCTTAACTTCGCCTAGATTGAAACAAACCATCATTTTGTTTAGTTATCACGAAATTGGTACGGTCGCAGTGGCGTAATATCGCTCTAAAATCATCATGCGAAAAGAATAAAATTGTAAATACCGTTGAAAATATCCCTCAGAAATAGTTATCAAATATCTGGCAACCCCACACGTGGTAATGCATTTAACAATGACTCATGTGTTTGCCGTCACGCAAGAGCATGGGAGGAGGGCATGATTGAGTGACTCTCCTCACTCCTCTCGTGGACCGAGTGAATTGGGACTTTGGAATTTACTCGAGTACCTACTTGATAGAGAGATTTCATTGATATACTCATAAATTACTAATTCCAGATAACAGTGAGAATGTCCTTTAAAAATAATTAACAAATATCTGACAACCCCACACTGTAATGTGGTAATGCGTTCAACAATGACTCACGTGTTCGCCGTCACGCGAGAGTACCTATGTGAGGGAGGCATGATTGAGTGACTTTCCTCTCCTCCCGTGGAGGCCGTGGACCGAGTGAATTGGGAGCTGGCAGATCAATTTATTCGAGTACTTGATAGAGATTCGGAAATAGGATTTATGATTTGATTGGCTTTTCATAAGTTTTTTCATGTTCCAGTAGGCCTAAGATGCGCACCGCGATAAGCGGTTATCACGCCATTTTATCGATTTGTATCTTATAAATTAAAGACATAAATAAATAGTGTACAGGTACAGATGAGAAAAAACCACGCACGAATCATGCAGGAGCATTCCTACACGATTTGCGCGATTATGCGAATTGCAATATTTGCAATGTCAAATATTTACGTATTGAGAACTTTTTTTTCTTATTAGCATCTGATTAGGGATTGTAGAGAACAGCTCGCAGCAACATTTATCTAAAAATACGCGTATCTAATAAAGACCGTATGGCGGTCCATACAAGTCGATGCATAGTTAAATTGACCGTGGTTTATAAACCATCCAATTTTGTTGCAAAAATCACCCCTATTCCTACGTAAGATACTGAACCTCGATCTGTATCATCCATGCAGTCAGTCTGATACATCTATTTGAATCAAAGTTTTTCAGTAGATTATCCAAGCGATTATTGTAAGATGGTTGTTTGATAGGTCTTTAGACCGATCGGCTTTTCCCACAGATTACAACAAAAACTTTAACTGGATAGGAAAGACTTTCGAGTTAATCACTTGCTGACGTCAATTAAGTTTTAGTACTTGCGTTTAATGTCTGGGTACAAAATAATCACCACGACCTGCTCGCCATAGGTATTGCAAGCCTAACTGCAGTCACGCAATATAAAAAAGGGGAAGTGTAATTGTGAGTTAAGTCTACAATAGTTGATCGATGGCCTAGTAAAATAAGACCAATTATTAGCGTGTTTACACATCAATATAATAAATTATAATACCTTCTAGCCGGCATAAAGGTACCGCAGGATTTTGTGTTTTATTCATTTGTACTAAAATTCAAGTTGGTTGAAATGTGTATTAAGTTAGATTGTTACTTCATCACCATGCGTGTTGGGTCGCCGCAACCCATTTAACCCTTGCAATGGAACGATAAAATCACAAAATGAAACGAATTCTCAAAAATAAATATAGGCTTGCTCTACATATTTACAACAATACATAATATTTAAAATATTATCATTTAGGTACTTATTTATCAGATTGACCAAAATATCAAAGTTTCAGCATTGACAAATAAATACATAATTTGTCGCCTACTGCATTTTAATCAGATGAATGAGAGCTCCACCATTGAAGTGTCGAGTCCATTCAATCATCAATCAATCAATCGCTCGCCGACGCCAAATAATGCCATTACGACTGTGTTTTGCTTCAATTAACCGAAACAATTCGGTCATTCATTCCTTTCGTAATGCCGCGGACACACGGGATGACAAGTTGACAACGCCTCATCACAGTGCGTGCTAAGATATCATAAAATGTAATGTAAACACTGAAACTAGAGGATTTCCTGTCGAATGCGCTTTGTTTTTATATTTTGGCTTGGAACTTGCTGCTTGTGCGATAGCTTTTTGAATTATTTTCTCAAACTTTTAACTAAGGTTTTATTAATATTTTGCGATTTCCATCAAGATATTAGATAATTGTGCATTCAGAATCAGATTCACTGCCGAATCTGCAACTTTAATACACACTGAAATTAATTTCAATTTACGAATTCCATAAAAGCACCCAAAATTCTCCGATGGAAAAAATGATGATGAATTTTCAATTTTGTGTAATGTTCTGTCAACGGAATATTTATACTTCAAATCTAAATAATCCTAGACTGCATCTCACTTAACACCAGGTGCGATTGTGGTCAAATACCACTTTACCACTACAAATACCACTGTGGACTGCCTTGTCTAGCATAAAAAAAATTTATCCTAAAACCCTAAAATAATAAAATTACATCACAGGCATTGAGGTTTTGGCTCCACACCGCACACAATATCGCGTTACAGCAATGCCCCGTCAAAATAATCGCGAAGGCCGTCAGTTAGGCGCCGGCCACAAACCTCCATTAGCTGGTAAACTGCAATATTCAAGTCAAAATATAACACGGGTCTCGGTCACTTCGTCTATTCTATAGGACAAGTAATATTATACTAACTCAAGCCAGCTGTAAAAAAAATAGTAGCGGTCACAAGAAATCGATACCGGTCGCACGCAGTGATACTAGGATTCTATTCTCAAGCTAAATAAAAAAGAACTCTTAAGGTAACTAAGTGTGGACCTTGGACTTTGATTATGAGTATGGCAAAAGGATGAAGCCGACTTTTCATGAACTATAGTGACACTTGACAAACAGTGACCATCTGCAGAAGTGCAGCTGATTCACATTTAGTTTCACTCACAGCAAATACAGATGTCAATGACACATCATGCTCAAATAAAGTGGTGAAATTATTAAGACCAGGGAAAGGAAAAGCTACAAAGATGATTCATTCTGCTTTTTTTTTCGGATTATTCATAAAAACAAAATTAGGACTCGCGCAGCCGTGCTCTCGAAATATGGTCAATTATTATATTGAAAAAAATATGGTTATGTTATGATTATGATTATTGACCAAACATTATCACAATAATTTGTTCCTCAAGAAAATTGTCTGTCTGCACCATGCCTTAAATTCACGAAGTGATTGGTGACTCACACGCAGTGACAAGGATAGTCGGCCATTCAATTCGTTTATATTGGACACAATTGCATATTGCAACTGAGTGTACACACAAGTAAGATTGTTCCTTACAACCTTTCTTACACTGATGCGAGTAATTATGATCAGCTGTGTCATTTCACGAGAAATTAATTAGCATTTAACTCCTTGCGAAATAAGAAAGTGACCGTAAACTGTACTGATCCGTAACTAAAGGTCGAAGAGAAACTTATAATTGTTTTGTTTGTCGCTGTAATCCCTCGCCAAAAAAATGAGAAAATTGACATTTTGTAGTTGAACTCCTGGTCAGGTCATATAATCACCTGTGCAGGACTGCGATCAAAGCAAAAGGATTACTTTTACCTTTTTTAAGCCTGATGTTCCCATATTTCTCTCTTAGTCATCTCTAACGACATCCACGGGAAGTCGGGCCGTATTCTACTCTACAATACTGTCTTTTACCCGGGTTTTATAGAGAAAATCTCGCTTCGTTGCTATAAGACCACTTAGACCGCCTAAATTGAGCTGTTTCGAACATTTTCTGGCAGTTTTGTGTGGTGTTTAAAATAGGAATTTGTTTATCTATCCATTTGAAATCACACAGCGTGACGTACCTGAGTGGAAGTGAACCTCCGACTGCCAGACCGGCTGAGGGTGCCGCCGCGCACGTTGCTGTCAGCCAGTTCTACGTCACCACCGCCGTCCGCTGCCCGCCGTCGGGATAGCTCGCAAAGCTCGGATATTGGCTGCACCTGGATAGATACGTCATCATCAAACAATAGTTCGCTGCTGGGTGTAGGTTCTTCATGATACATCACGGTCATTAAACATTTGGAGTCTACTCCTGGATGTAAGCCGAGGAGCGTCAAAAAGCACTCAATACTGTTANTACTGTAAGACAAAAGCAGCGTCGCGAGTCGTTTGAAGCTATATCGAACCACATGACCCACCCATGTAATCAAACTAAGGGCCGTCCTACCTCCGAAGACATTGCTAACATGCTAAGGATCAGTGACAACTGGAAGTGCATAGTGGATATCCTCCTGCACAGTGGGTTTGCCATATTTGTCTCTGAACTGCCCGAAAGTAAATAAGTGCACAAATATTTTTTTCCAATAATAACATAGCCACAGTGCTTGTACTAGACTAGGGCAACTAGATAACGGATAATCATACTTAGTACGAGTAAATACATAATCGATAAAAGTCCATGACTCCTAGTACATATAAAACAGGTGGTCTACAAGGGCAGGCTAGGTCAGTACGGGTGCCCTCAAAACTCGAGGGTCCCTAACCTTTTTCGAAACGCAGACAGAGAGCGAAGGGTTGGCTGATTCGAATTATTAGATTAGGTGTAAGATTAAAGGATCAAATCAATTTGAAGAATTAATTCAAGTNTCTGTTGCTACTATTATGTATTCTGTGGTGGTAGTCAGTAGACTTAAAAGTTATTATACTTTAATGTAATAAATAGCTTATCAAAATAATAAAACTATTCTTTTACTTTCTGTCGCAGTCAAGACAATGCCACACTTCCACTTGATACAAACAATATGAAAGGAATTAGTTGTTCATACTAAACAATAGTGTGCGTATTGTTTCACAGACAAAGCAAAAACAATTAACCCACATTTAGAGGAGAACGTATAAAACAACCGTTTAACCAAATCATCAAGTTTAAGACAAAAACCTGTATATTGCAAGTTCACACACGCTTTTTCAACTTATGAGAAAGCCGCAAGTTCTTATGGTCTCTTAATAGTTGGTTATGTTGTGAACATTTAGCAAATTAGCAAATTGCGTGTGATTTTTTTCTAATCACAAAATGTCATACTAATGACACCAAAACATTCTCTAGTAGAACTCTACTTCGAACTCCTCCTGTTCTTTTGATTAATTTCGTTGCGGGTCCAATGACAGTTTAACTTTCCCCCGGGACAAACTTGACCTCAAGCTGTAGATCCTGGCTACACAGGAGTTGCAGCGGTGGAAACGAGAGGTGGGAATAGTCCCGATTGTCTAGTAGTAATTCATAACTATCGAGATGATTTTTTTTAGTTAGTGGTAGTAGTTACCATTGAAGTTTAACAGTTGTTATTAGAACGGAGTTAGTTCAAAACGTTTATTACATAAATTAGTTCATTACAAATCATACATTTACAAATCATTTCTGACTACACAACACCTGATTGAATGCATCGAAATAGTCACTAGTCACGCTATCCTTAAAGTTTACCGTTTGTTTGTAATTTGTTATTATAACACTCGTATTATTTTAACAAATTGCACTAAATAAATCTTCAAACTAAACGACTATTCGTCAAATTAAAGTTTATTATGAGCCTAATGAATCTGTTAATTTATGTTTATAAAATACATCAAAAAGTTAATCAATTTTTTATTTATCAGTAAAGTTGCATAGGTAACGATGATTGACGTAAGTAACTGAACTTAAACTGACAAATAAATAATTAGAAACTCATACTGACCTTTATAGTGACGGAATCATGGCTGCTCTTGATCAGGTCAATCACGTCTTCCCTACTTTTGCCTTCCACACTAACACCGTTCACTTCCAAAAGTCTGTCCCCGGGAAGGAGCCCCGTCTCACTAGCGCCAGGATAAGATCCAGGTTCAGCTAGAATCACTGCTTTATAAGTCAATTTGCTATTCAGGCCATTCGAAATATTGCCATTGTATTTGCTATCACCGTTTGGAAGTCCGTTCTCCTCATGACCATTGAAATCTTTGATATCCCCTATGAACACACGCTCCTGAACCATAGCCCTTCGAAGACTAAATCCAAAGTCATTCCTAGGAGATTTCTGCCTTTGTATCGTTAGCATTCTGGGCTTAGGTAATTGTAACGGGGTCAGTGACGGTAAAGGCAAATACACATCTTCGAAGTTGCTAGTCCTAGACCATCTATGGAAGCCTTGTGATTCACCAACAGGCGAGGTAGAAAACGGCGGAGTAGCAAACGAAGAGTTCGTAGTCGTGTCGGTTAAAGAATCAGCACTTGGAGACGTGGAAGTGACTCCAATGTAATTGTTTCCGTTCGTCTTTGGTATTTCGTCTACGTCTTGGGTGACAATCGACGGGTTATTCGCATTGTTCTTATAGTTTTTATACTGCGTATCCACTGGACTGTGGATGACCTTCTTTGTGAACATTTGCAGCTGTTGTATGTCATCGCTAGACGACGTGCTTTTCGAAGGTGGGATGCCATAGCATATGACCTCATTCTGCTGCGTATTCCGTGCCAGCAAATTCGGATCTTGACCATTTATGTAGTCCACAGTATCGCTGCTTTGAGCATTGCTCTCTTGAGAATTAGAACTAGTATTGCTTAGACGAGGCCCTTTCAGGATTCCTCGTTTCGGAGGTCGTGGTGGAATCGGAGGTAGATTAGGCGGTTGTCGCGGGCTGTTATTGGCGTTGTTTGGGTTGTTTAGAGAATTCAGCGATGTTTCTGAGCTGTCTGATTGCAGGACGCTGTCCTTTTTAGTCCAGCTGTGGGTCGTGGGGTATCCGGGAGATAGATGGTTATTCTCGTCACTTAAGTTGGAGTTAGACCCCGAGGTAGGTATCAGCGGGTAGTTGGAATAATTGGAGTCTTGTTCCAGGTGAGCGAACAATGAGGCGGTGTAGTCGGCGGTGATGCCGGAGGGTAGTTTCTCCTTTTCTTTGCGTCTGCCCCGTAATTTCAGAGATCGTCGAACCTGTAACAACAAAACAGAATTGAGTAAATGGCGGTAATACCTATCCGGTGGACACGGCCCAATGAGCATGAAGGTCGTACTAACAAAATAGATTGGTAAATCTGACGTGCAGAATGGCAGGAGATTAGAATAACGCGTGCGACGCACCACTTGTAATCTAATACTTTTTACCTTGAGCAATTAGAGAGCCATTCGCAAATTGCTTTGCTTGCGTATGCATGGATAGAGCAAAACAAAAGGCTGTAATTTATCAAACACTATCACCGGTTCAGATTGTAACTGGCTAGCATAACATTCAGTTCATAACTTCATAATAACACGTGGTTGTAGAGAGATATAGACCTAAGTAAACTATGTAAGGTGTCAACAGAAGACATAAAATTCAAAGTGCGACAGAAGACACATACGTCATAAATTACGTTTCGCGCGACTTACTGGCAGCTGTGACGAAACCCAACAAGTTCCTGTAATTGCGAAAAACAGCATTCCATGTCAGCCACACTCGGCCACTCGAAATTTAATCACGAACACCGAAAGTGTTACAATTATGCCGAAACTGGTTTCCGTCTTAATTGTCGGAATCTTATTTCGAGACGGACAAAAAACTTTCTTTTGAATTTTGAAAACACGAGGCGAAACCACTGGACTCTGACGACGGAGGATCCAAATTACAACAGCAATAACGTTCAATTTAGCTTAATTGGTTATTAATTAACGAAATTCTCCGAGCGCATGCACTCGAGCCAGATGCAATAGATTTGGGGATGGGATGACCTTGCGTGCCTTGACTCTTTCTATCGATACAATTGGATGACAACATGAAACGGGAAGACTTACATAGGTACACTATAATCTAATATCTAACTCGATTAAAACACGAGTAAAGTCGATTAGTAACAGTCAAAACGCTAAACCATCTAAACATTATAAATCGATAAGACTTCTAAAACATTTAGGAATTCAATTCTATTCCATCAATTTAATTGTATTCAACACTTTTCGTCTATCACAGCAGTATAACACAACTCTCACAGTCATTGTACACAAAAAGTCACAACACATCAAGCAACACTGGCACCTTATGTGCCTGTAAATAGGAGCTATTTTGCAGCAAATAGTATAACCTGATGTGCATTCGACTGTACAGTACGTTGATTTAACTATACCAGAGCGCTGAGAGCCCATCCAATCATCTTGAAACCACTCGACTCGAGTTTATACAGTTCCTCCATCGCAGACAGCTAATCAAAGACCACACATGACCTAGCACCTCGAGTCCTCAGCACTGCACTAACAACAGCCAAACAATGATAATTGGCATGCTGTTTAGTTTGTAAACAGAAAATCAAAACAGCTGAGGATCAACAAACATCGGTGATTAGAACGAACTCAAAATGTTAGACGGGGCATTGTCTACTAAGAAAACGTAAAGAAAGGCAGCAGAAATTAATTAGCACTGCTCAAATCTTGACCAGTGAAGATACAAAAGGGGTCAAAGTTATTCCCGGTTTAGGAAACTGCAATGCCAAAGGTCAAACTTTTAACACCCCTTTTTCTGATAGGGGTTAAAATGACTAAAGACGAAAAACAAAAGTAAACTATAAGGTGGACGAAGGGGCTTATAATGAAGGAATGACGGGAATAGTCCCGTTAATTAATTACCGAAGAAAGGAATGCCAGTTTCATTGATGACATTATTAATGATAGTGTCTGGTGCATGTGGAAGTTCCAAACAAAAAATACATCCCAGATCGCAATCCCACGTTGACCCAATATAATGTTACAGATGCACATCAAGTAGCCTGCGAACCTCTCCCATCGTACTCTCTCTAGCCACCGAACACCGGCTGTGTTCACCAACCGTAACCATTAATATAAAATAAACAGAAGCTACACCGTTAACGTATGCGCCGACATTGTCCGATCTACAAACAGCCTAATCTATGTATACTAATACTTCAGATAAAGCTCAAGAACTACTGGACCGATTTGAAAAATTCTGCAAAAACGGAAAAAAATATCAACGATTTTGACGCGTACGAAGTCGCGGGCACAGCTGGCAGCTAGAACCAAATATTCCACGAATTCGGTTTATTGACAGTTACCAAAGCATTTGTTGACATAAACACGGTAAATTGTCTAATAGAACATGACACAAATGGTAATAAATCAGCCAACTTGATAGCTGAAGCATAACGGCAAATGATTTGTGAGACAGTTTTCAGGTAACTGTATTTTATCCGTGATTCGATTTCAATTTATAGATTGCACCATACAATACAGTTTACAGAGACTATTATGTCATTTTACCACTCGACGGGTTTATTATCGAGTTTATGTAGGAATATTACACGTAGAGCTATTATTATTAAACACTAGCATGGTACTATTACTTATTCTGTGACACTAGTGCGCTGTTTAGGCAGTCAGGTGACTTGAATTTGGAAAATATTGTCCATCCAAAATTTTCCTTTTGCGAAAGTAAAAAACAAAAATTTAAAAGACGAGGAAAAGTCTTTGAGACCCCTGCCCTATTTGCTGTAGAAACCAACTGTTAATAAAATTATAAAGACATTTGGTAAACGTTTGGACACGCCCAAAATTCAATTCTTTGTGATTTCAAAATCGTTATCTAAACTGCAATCAACGAGGAAGGAACAGGTGTTTATCTAAACATACATTTCAATCTTACAGCAATAACGCTTATCTGGGTCATTGAATCTTGGACCTCCAATGCTCTGTTATCGCTAGCGGTCAATTACCGAGATAACAAGTTGTTGAGAGCGATGCTGATAACACGGTGGTCGATATCGATGATAAGGTCTCGTATGCGATAATAATTGACAAGGATAATCGTTTAAGTACTTGAGAAGTTACTGAAATTACCGACTGTATCAGATAGGATTTGAATCTGATGAGAATTTTCTTTATTCGTTAGATAACCTAGTATTTCTTTAGAATTAGGCATACTTATTCAAATTTTAGTCTAACCCCGATTCAGTTTTATGTAATCGTCCATCGTTTTGTAATCAACGATCGATTTTGCAATTTTAACTAATTGCCACATTAGTAACCCAAAATGCAAAATGCATTTCGATTTCCGACATCGCTAAGTTATTAGTAAGTCTGAATAATCAGGTGCTACATCAGGATCTTAAATTAGCTACATATTTATAAACAAAGCAAAACAAAACCCGCCGTTTTAAAAGCAAAACATTTGCCCGCGGCTTTGCCCGCGTGGACAAAGAGTCTGCTAATGATCAAATCAGGAAGTTAGTCCTACTGTCCTATGACCAAAGCCCGTTCATTTTCTTACGATATCATACGTGTATGCTAACTTTTGCCAGTTGCATCGCCCGAATTTCTTTCTGTCACAAAAATACCTATGAAATAATTTTCCAAATCGAACAAGAAGTAGTAATATTTCCAAACAAATGTTTCGACTACCGGACAGATTTTCCTGGCTCCGCAGAACGAGGAAAGCCGACCGCAATGGGAAATGGCTAAGAAAAAGAAGAAGAATCCATTCACCTCCTAGAACAAACTCACAAACTTTATCCCTAAATTATTGATTATTTGACCCAATGACTCACGCAAAGAAAATGCACAGCTTNGTCCATTAGGTGCTACATCAGAATCTTAAATTAGCTATTTTTAAAACAAAACAAAACTTAATGAATTAGCACGTGCCCGCGGCTTTGCCCGCGTGGATTTTGGTAGGACCTTACAAAGAGTCTGCTAATGATCAAATCGGGAAGTTAGTCCTACTGTCCTATGACCAAAACCCATTCATTTTCTTACGATATCATACGTGTATCAATATGCTAACTTTTGCCAGTTGCATCGCCCGAATTTCTTTCTGTCACAAAAATACCTATGAAAAAATTCCAAAGCCAACATAAGTTTGGATTAAATAAATAAATAAACCTTTATTGTCACCATAACAAAAAAGAAACAACACATGAACACAGTTTAACTATTAAGACCAAGGTGACAAGGGCATCCGGCTCAGCGTAAGCTGTACGGCACTAGGTCCATGCAGCGCTGGTTTTCAGCCGGTGCCAGTCTTATATGCACGTACTACAGCGTACATAGTAGGTAGGTGCAGTGATATAAAAAGAGATAAAAAACAAACCAAAAAATCTCACACAACATTACTTCTTATTCCAAATCGAATAAGAAGTAATCCAAACAAATGTTTCCACTACCCAGGCCCAGGACAGACTGCCCTGGCGCCGCAGAATGAGGAGAGCCGACCCCAATGGGAAATGTCTAAGAAAAAGAAGAAGAATCCATTCACCTCCTGAAACAAATTCACAAACTTTACCTCTAATACTGATTATTTGACCCAATGACTCACGCAAAGAAAATGCACAGCTTTGTAGCTAAGGAGGCTAATCAAGCAAATGCCACTTGCATTCAGAAGATGTTGAATGCCACGGCGATGGTGCAATCCACCCCGCTATGACCTATTGCGACAGAAAACGGGTAAGTCGGTGAGATCATATCTATTCTGTTTATCCAAATATCGTAGAACTGGTATTTGAATGCCGAATTGTCGAGGATCTAAAATACTAGCTTTTGCATGCGACTTTGCCCGCGTAGATTTGATAAAAATTACAACCATGTTCTATTCTGATGACTAGAAAATTGTAAGGTTTCATCATTTGTCCAGTCGTTTTTGGAAAACATGCATAAAATCCCAAAGTAACAGCAAAGTACGAGTACGTCGTCTGTGCACTTAAGAATTAAAATATTTATCCAAATATTAAATTCAAATTGGCTTGAATTCATACCCAAAGAATAGAGTTGTATGATCGTTTTCGTATAGAACCTAAGAATACGTTTTCGTATAGGTAATCACGTAATAACAATGCCGTCCTGCAAAATTTACTGCAAAACCTGACATTTTCCTCAGACTCTTCAGAACTGACATTGATTTATAATAGAGAGATTTATCTTGGTCTTGGTCCGGTAAATGCAAATCTTGAGATGGTTTGCGTCGTAAATAATGGTTCACAATAATGTTAGACCTTGAGAACAACCCAACGTTAAAACAACCAGATTAATGTATTCACAATGATATGTTGGGTTCCCTCCCAGTAGAGGCAAATTTTTCTGCAGTTTGGTTAACTTGTGGCATAGGAATGCCTAGGATACGCGCCGCGATAATCTTTTATCGCGCCATTTTATAAATTTTACGCGATTAGCACGTTTGTTGTCTAAAATCATTAGATAAGATTTTATCACGGCGCACATCCTAGCCCGGCTGGTTAGGTACTACTACTACCACCATCTCACGCAAGTCTATCGCCCGGTTCGACAAAATAACAATGTAACAGAACAGCATTGTTTTATTTCGGCAGCTGGAGGTTAGAAGTAACGATGTAGTCCTCTGAGGTCGAGGAAGCTCACTTCCACCTTCGGCGTGGTCACTTGAGGTGATGTCACCTCAAGTGCGATAACTTTTTTGTGCTAAATTTGGATAAAGGATTAACTGGATCATGGGGTCCTTAATAAGTGAAGTTAAATGTGAATTATTAATACGTTTTCCAACAAGTACCGATATTGGAAACTTGTGACAGAATTTAAATTGCAGATGGAATAGCAATAAATAAATTCCTAATCAAGCAAAAACTTTAAATTAGCCAGGTATACATAATATACAATAATTACTGAAACAATCAATTAGTTAATCTTTATTACTGAACTATCAGTTACCTGTCGACGAAAGAAACGTGTACACTTTTTTAAATTATATAAATTGAACATTTAATGTCACGTCCAACATTTATTTAGGCACTTCGACAAATAGTTAACTAAAGATTATGTACCTACATAATTTGTCCAAGTTTGGTAGGAAACAAATTCATGTATTTATTTATACGGATATGTCACAAAATTTGATTGATGTTTTATCCACAACGAAGAAGCTTTTGGCCTACATCTTACCTTATGGAATAAGTGATGATCAGGCATCCGGGACGAAGGTGGTATGATAGTATTACCATGGTATGTTTAGACTGTTAATATGGGTTCAAGGATTACATTATTTTAATTAAAATATTTCTTAGTGATGGAATTAGTCTACGACACCTCTGGCGGGTCATCGTACCTAAAATCTCACACCAGAATGATTTTTGGTACACGCGCCGTTGACGCACCCTATANACCCTATCCAATTTAATCCCAGCTTTTTCAATAGAAGACTAAAAATCATAAATAATTAAAAAATAAGGTAATATCTCACCTCTTCCAGCCTCAAGGGTTCCTCGAGGCCGGCAGCTATCCTCTCTCTTTTCTCCCGCTCTTTCCTCTCTTTCTTCTCCCGTTTCCTCCTCTCCTTGTCGCCGTCTCTCTCCTCGCAGCCGCCGCCGTCGCCGCCCGCCAGGACGGTGGACTTCTTGATGAAATTAAACATGGCGGCTGCGGTCTGTAACAAATAAAAAAGTTGGTAAGTAAAACAGATACTCAAAACCTAATCAAATCTGAAAGTTAATGTAAATAGACACAATGTTGTTTAGGTATTACAAAAAATGAAAAGAAAGGTGCTAAAATGAAAGTTCCTTTACGTAACACAATAAATATTACTTCAATAAACTATCAAATAGGAAGATCAAAGGACGAGTAACGCCTTGTTTGTAATTTGCATAAATAAATATTCAATATTTTGCTTCTTTTACATAAGTAATAGGAAAAGTGTTGATGAATGAGTTAAATGTTGTTAAATCAGACAAATTCCGAAGTCAATTTGGTATAATATTTCGTCGACATCATGTCTACATGATATCAGTCTCCCTAGAAAAAGTTCCTGGCAGTTTGGATTTTAAAATAAAATCTGTCACTGATCATTCATTACATTATTTACAACAAAAGTATGTTATTACAATACTTTTTTAACGGAACAGTGCCTTCTCTTATCATCGACCACGGAACATTTCCTCTTCATCACAGATGACGTGGTTTGAATGAGACTTCTGCAATACTCTGGGTCTGTTTCTCAGAGAAATGAGCTTACTCAAACAACTTCTACTGGGCGGGAGATAACAAAGAAACGGCGCGTGCGCATCTCAATGCGGACTTGCGTAAATCAAACAGCAGCCTTTAAAGGCAATAACGCCGGTTTTAGTGCGGCCGTAGCATTGTGATGTGCCCACAAATGTGGCCACTTCATTGGAAATGGTGTTTCAGAAGAAATGCAAGAGAAATGGCGCCACAGGGCAGAAATTACCCCGGTAGTAGAGTTCTCTGTTAGGCTGTGGTCTCCAATAAACGCCGTAGGCCATCGTCACAATACTTACTATAGAAATGTACTGTTGTGGTCTCCTTCAGATGTTCACAGCGTATAGCGTCGTTTGATGCTGACTTCGTACGCTTCGTATAGCATTTAATAGGTGTCTGTAGCTTTAGCTCTATTGGCAATGACCTAGCTAACAAACATCAAGAGGGNAACCCTTAAAATAGTGTTTATTATGCTAATAATTAGACATACGTGCCAAAAAAATTACGTAAAGTAGCTAAAACAGTAATGAAACATACCATGAAAGTTCCCTACCGGCACGTTTTTTTTCTAACTTGACGACGTTTTCCATTCACCTGTGTGCAGCAGCAACTTCCGTAGATTTTTTTGGAGTTATTACTTGTCAAATTACATTTTCATGCAGGCAGAACTGTTACTTAGATATTATAGATTGTAACAAGTCCAAACTTGCACGGAAAGTTAGGTTTGTATTCTAATTTTCCGTATTTGTTTGTGGCAAGTCGGTCAAATGGACGAAAACAGGTGCTGGACGGAAAACCGGCACAATTACCCTACCTACACTTTTTTAAATTATATAAATTGAACATTTAATGTCACGTCCAACATTTATTTAGGCACTTCGACAAATAGTTAACTAAAGATATGTACATAATTTGTCCAAGTTTGGTGGGAAACAAATCCATGTATTTATTTATACGGATATGTCACAAAATTTGATTGATGTTTTATCCACAACGAAGAAGCTTTTGGCCTTCATCTTACCTAATGGAATAAGTGTTGATCAGGCATCCAGGACGAAGGTGCTATGATAGTATTACTATGGTATGATTGAAGTGTTATTATGGGTTCAAGGCAGTAGCGGCGTAAGGGGGGGGCGGTGGGGGCGGTCCGCCCCGGGTGCCAAGCATCAGGGGGTGACACAACTCGCGCAGATTAGTATTCACTGGCATAATCTGGATGGCAAATCTGCGGTCTATGTCATTATACGGGGGTGTGGGGGGTGTGATTGTCTTTCAATCTTCGAATCGTTAGGTAACCCCAAAATCCTGGGTGGGGGGTGTGATTGTCTTTCAATCTTCGAATCGTTAGGTAACCCCAAAATCCTGGGGGGTACCAGGGGGTGCCATAGGACTTGTGACGGGGGGGGGGTGGGGGGGGTGGGGGGGTGATCGCCCCGGGTACCAACCCATGCTACGCCGCCACTGGTTCAAGGATTACATTATTTTCATTAAAATATTCCATACTGACGGAATTAGTCTACGACACCTCTGGCGATGAATGATTTTTCGTTGACGCACCCTATCNTAAATTGATTTCGGAAAACTGGGTTTTGGCCGCCTAAATCGTTGAAATCTACGTATGTGCTTTGCGTGTTAAGTAACAAACACCCATCTTGTACCTATCGGTAAGCGGGCTAAGCCACTTTATTTTTAAACTTGGTCACAGTTAATATAAACAGCTCGGGGCTTAAACCATGATTGCTAAGACAATTGACGTTCGTAGTTTTCCACGTAATCTACATTTACCTACTTTCTATTTATTTTAGCCGTGTGGTTCTGGTAGCATAAAATATGACCCCACTTTTCCTGTGGATGTCGTGAGAGGAAACTAAGGGCAAGAGTGGCGAATGGGGAGCTCAGGTCAAATCCTTTATTTGCCTCTGCCAACCTAAGTATTGGGGAAATAAAAAAGGTAAGGCTAAGTAAGCCTACTGAATCTAGTTCTTGTATGTAGTGGAAATAGTTCTCGACTGGCCGTGGTCGCGGTGATTTAAAGCGAAGCTAAGTACCTACCCTGAGCGAGAAACGTTTTTGTAAGCACTTACAATAAATTAAGAAAGAATCGTCCGATGAAGATTACACTGTGGAAAAATATTTTTAATGATCTTTGAGCTGTCCGGTGAATTTTAATGATTTATTGAAAAGTTTTCTGGTATAGAAGGAAAGGTTTTCAAACATTATGCATATGCCCATACTTACACTGCCCAACAAAAGTTCCCTAATCATGTCTATGATAAAATAAGTATTATCTGGTCATCATCGTCATTCTCTCAGCTCAGTAGGTAATGGACATAGCACGTAGAAAATCAGCCACGAAAAGCTGTACTTACATACAAAATTCGTAATGTTATCACAAAACAAAAGCTACCACTTACCGAAGCGAGCGAAGCACAGCAACGCTGCGAGAAGCATCGCGATTGTCTTTTTCACATCATTATTTGTAACACACTCTTGCAACTTGCCATTATCCGTTGTGTTCAGTCAATTCGCCATGCCACTTTTGATTGTCACTGTACACTGTGATCCGTTCCTTTATCTCGATGGATTTAGTTTTATCTGAGGACAAAAGGAATACATAATGTGGATTACATGTGTTTAAAGTCTTAAGATACATGACAGGATCATTAATAACAATTTTATTAATAGATAGATTTTTCACTATAAGGGGTAACCCTCTATGCACCTATTTTCATTTCGCGTAATTGTTTTGTATATCTGCCTAAAGTGAATCCCTAATCAGCTCATTAATACAATAGGTATGAGTGACTGACTGAGTAAGTGCTGGTAAGGCCTATGGTAGTAGAGTGGTGCGGAGGTTGTGATTTTGTTACGTCAAATGTCAGCAAAACTTCAGATATCTTCAGACATGTATGTTGTGATATTTCTGTTACATATCAACTCCTTCACCGCTCCACTACTGAAAGAAGGTGCTCAGTTAAGCGTCCTACTTGTACAGTCAGGGTCAAATAGTTCGGGACACCCAAAGTAGTCAAAAAGTTCGCAACACGTCCTTGTTACTTGGAATAAGGTTGTGTTGTCAATTTTTTGGCCACTTTGGGTGACACGAACTATTTGACGCTGACTGTATTATCAAGTAAAATTAATTCAACTGTCAACTTAGTCCAACTCGAAAAATACAGCTTCGAAATATACCGCCACTTACACAAAATACAAGATTTCACAGCGTTTATTACGTATTCATTACATCATGTTTATCTGTTTACCGTTAAGGAGTGCCAACCTAAACGAAATTTGAGTCAAATCACGGAGGAAAAATTCCATGGCAATCATAAAAGGCGGTAAATATGGCAGGTGGGAAAATTCTACCCAGATTTTCCTTAAAGTGGGAAATATTTTCTCGAAAAGAGATTATTCAACGCAATCAACTGAAAATAAAATGCATTTAATGTCTTTGAATGTAATGCTTGTTTTGATGTGGTTATGTAACAATGTTTATTTAATAGTTCGGTGCACATGTTGAATGACAACCTTAAAAAGTCATATTATTGTGAATTTGTAAAAGGTATCAAATGAAAAGCTAATAATAAAGATTTCAAAAGAAAATTACGTATTTGCAAAGTTATAAAATGTGCGATAAAAGATTCTTCCTAACCTTCGAAGCCATTCAAAGTAAAATTTGGAAAATGTTTGCGAATTCAGGCTTGTTTGCAATGTTTATAGGTAAACTTTCATGTTTTTCAGTAAAGGTAAGGATACCTTAGAAATAAGTAAAAGCTTGAATTTCATTTTATTATTCATGTTTAGAATTTTTGTAGCTTGATGACGCTATTAAGAGTATTAGAGTGTAACTTGAATTTGCCTGGGTAAACAAACTAGAATATATTTTAAAACGATTAAGGTTCAAAGTTAAATGTAAATGAAATAACTATAAAACTACTATACTTCTGACTCTTTATATTCTTGACTTAAAATAAAATAGCCACAGATGCTTAGATAGATATAACATGGTAACAAAAACGAGCTAAGTACAAATACAAGTAGACAAAAATAAGATACATGTAAATAAATAAGCTTACATTATAAAGGTATACGAGATAATATTCGTTTGTTTACGTAAAAATTACGTCAGCCAATCGTCAGTCGAGCGGAATATCGACAATATCGATATTATCAAACATCATGACATGTACAGACGACGGCACCATGCTAAACACTGTAGCCTTATTTAGTTGTAATAAGTACGACTTTCCAACAAAAATAAACTGTGCTGATGACTGTACACGTACTTACATAGAGACTACGTGTGTCAGTTCCATTTTTGCTGATATAATATTATGCTCTGAATCCGACATATGAGAGACGTTTGACGGGAGGTAAATATTTTCCCACTTAATTCGATGCAAAGTCGGGCTTCTAGAAAATTAAATATTTAGTCTACTCTAGTGAACACGTTTTAGATAGTTAACGATCAAACAAATGCTTAAAAAATAAAATTAAAGGGTAATTACATAGAGCTAATTTTGTCAATATCAAGATCATTACCTTATAATTCGGAATGCTTACATTTAGGGTCAAAATAAACGATAAATCTCAAACGTGATATTTCAGTTTAAAAGCAGTCGCCCGCAAGCGAATGATGTCCCATAAGAGCGAGTCGATTTTTCAAGTGAAAAATCATGTTTCATATAATATTTATTATATTCAGTAGGTCGCCATTTTAGTAAAAAAGTAGGCACTGAGATCACATAAAGGTATATTGTATATGTTTACTGACCAGTATACATAAAATACTTTGGAACGTTGGTTGATTATAGATTTTCAGCCGTGAATATTGTTCAAAGAGATCTTTAGGTGCAGCTTTTGATCTTTTTTGGCAACTTTCCTAAAGCTGACGATGACGGGTAACTTTCAGTTGAAAAGTTAAGGTAAAGTTATTTTAATTTTTATTTGCTTCTTAAATAAAAAGAAGATATTTGCTTTACAGATTGCACAGTGGAAAGGTATAGATAGTATAAAAAGTATTTATAAATTAGCCTTTCTTGTTTTAAAGGTATTCATTGCAAGCACAACAAGCATAGTTAGAAGAATTTCCCATAAATATGTTTCCAACCAACATACATTTTTAATTTTTTTCTTTGTGGCAAACCTCATTGCGCTTGTGATAACAATGCTGTCTGTTAACACTGTTAATACCATCGTTTAGCATTCTCAACATCTCTAGGCATCGAGTTGAAAAGGAACGATAAACAAACCATAAAAGAGAAGGGAAAATGCTACACCGGATCAACTTCCAGCTCTATTTATTCATCGTTAACCGAAGTTAGAGCAACTTATTTCCATTTTCCTTTCACGATAACGATGGAAGTTACATCTGTACATTTAGCGGGAATCGTCTATAAAAATAAACGCAACTTCTTCATAATCCGCGGAAGTGGAGAGGTATTACTTGTAATTATTTTTTGTATTTCTAATCCATTACCCGAAATTCTCATGAAATCCAAAACAAATTGAAAGCACGCGACGTAACGTTAAATCAATTACTATAATTGAGCTTTTATCCGATTCGAGCCAGTTTGAAGGGAAACATCAAAGTGAACTCAGTGGGTTCTCGCTTGGTTTGTTGTGGGTTCATTTCGATTAGACCTGCAATTGAGTAAATAACATCGAGTTAGCAATTTGGCTCTTAAGTCCGTTCCAAATGGATTATCTTCGAGTCCTAGATCCTATAATTCGCTATTTTACTGGTTCGGGAAACTGAACCAACATTAAAGTGTTAAAATCATTCATTGCTAGCGGCCGCCCGCGACTTCGTACGCGTGGATCCCGTTTTACTCTCTTAGGAGTTTCGTAAAATCCTTTCTTAGTGAGCACCTACGTTCTAAAAGGAACCCCCATGAAAAATTTGAGACTCCTAGCACTTGTAGTTTCTGAGTTTTCGTGATGAGTGAGTGAGTCAGACAATCAGTGACCTTTCACTTTAATAAATATAGATGTCGTATTCGTATTAAGAATGAGTGTTGATAGAACCGCTTTGCCGCTTCATAACCTATTTACTCTTTACCGTAATAGCAGTATATTCGCGCCAGGAGCGGAGTACTCGCAAACATTAGGGAGAATTTGGTTTCCCGTGCGCATTCTCGCCTTCTATAATCACGTTGTGACGCGGTATCGGGAGCGCCGTAAAACTGAAATGGGTTGATAGACGCGCAACGTAAAGCCGGTGACTGACTTGAGCATTTTGCCGTAACGTAACATTCGAGGCGAGCGTGTTACCTTAGGTCGTGGCGAGCATTCGTTCGTCTGTGCCCCGTATTGGGAAGCATGGGTGTATTACGTAACGAAATTCAAAACTCGATTCAATTTGATAAGATCTAAACTTTTGATTGGTTTAATTTCAATATTTAGACTAATCTCAGAAAAGTATCTAAGACTGAGACTGAATCGGGTTTCAAAAATTTTTTTGTAATAGACCGACCTTAGAAACTCAATGACTACTCGATTGAAACAAGTGCTAGTGACAACTCTTGGTTGTACCACAGTACGTACTTGTCACGTTACAATGAAATGACCAAGTAAGTCACTAGCTTTAGCCTACAGTTGCGTGTAGGCTTAGGGTGGTAGTCAAAGCCGACTGTGAAATGATTCCAGAACGCAATGCGTAGTGCTAAATATACCTACATCAAATGACTATACCTAGTTATACTAATTTAAATGTTTGTGAACTTAACTTGCAAAATTTCTGGGCACATTTTGATAAATGTTCAAAATTTAATAGCTCTAAAAAAAGCATTCTGGCCATTGCACCAGTACTATTCTCACCTATCGTTTCCAACACTGCAACTCCTATGTCATGTTTATGGCTATGCTAGTAATGACGAAAATTATAGCATCAATTCTTTGTATAACTTTATTAAGGGAAACAAATACGCGCGGAAAAAGACTTTCCACGAACGTTCTAAAGTATTCAACAGTTTATAAATTATTCTAACTAACGCTTTATGTAGTCCCAAGCTGACTGTGGGTATATTTAGAAATATAATCAGAGTAAAATTTTTCCCAGGATTCGTTCACGTTACCACTTCTGGCTTTGTAGTTAGACGAAAATCTCCATGCCTGGCGGGTGTTTGGCTAAAACCACGTTACGACAACGCTCTATGCTGGAAACTATAGTAATTCCTTGATTTATGTCCTAGAGCATATTTGGAGCTGGTACACGCTGATATTTGCCCGCATTGGAGTGACGTGCGACACGTGCCAACTGTGAACTGTCACTCGTCACTACAATTTTGGTTGCCCTACAATGCAGCCGGCACGCGAGTGACAGTGTGACTCAAAACGTTTTGTGGCTTACAATGTACACCCTTTATTTATAAAATACATAATTAGGTTTAACAGTATCGACAGACGTGTTAATTTCAAGTCTGACAACCACTCAACAAACAATTACCGATTTTAATAATTATTGTGGAAAGGAATAAATTGTTCCAAATGTCATATCACTTTATTATATAGTCCAAAACAAATCACAGTCGCTACTACGAGTCTTCAAAGACAGATATTATACTTTAACATTCATACAGGGTATACGATCTAATTGCTCACATTTTTCTTACAGAAATCAAACTTTTAAATGCAAAAGACCAGGACAAACCACTGACAAACTGTCTTACTTTTATTCAGCTTTTTGCTGTTAATATTGGTTTAGTACAATTTCCATTCATGCCTCAATTCAGTAATTATCTGAACCAGGTCGTGCTGATAGCATGAACAATTAGGTTACTATGTTCAGCACTATAATTAATGAACTCAATTTTGTACGTTGTCATCGAAGGCAGCATGTTTAGTGTTTACTTTATTGAAGAGAAATAGATGGCTTCTATGTGCCATTCACATTGTGTTGGTAATCTTTCTTACATATCACACACTTAATATTTATATCTATGTCATCTTCATTATTATTTATCAGATCATCAGTCTCCATTACAGGAGGAAGTCTCCATTACAGGAGGACGATCTTCTAATTTATCAGAGGCAAAAGATCTATGGGTTGAGCTCTCTAGAGACAAAGGCTGGGTTGCACCATCTTATTTTAACTTTGACAAACGTCAAAAATCTGTCAAACTCCATACAAAAAACACAGGCTATCGCCAAAGTTAGGTGGTGCAACTCAGCCTTAGTTCTTTTTGGTTAAGAGTTTTAACGCTCACTAGGAAGTTAGTTTTCGTCTCTCTTAACCTGGGCATAAAAACGGTATTTTACAAGAGCCAAACTGTCGATCCTGGATCCTCTATAGGAATTGCAGTGGTAGAAACGAGCGATGGGATCTCAAAGCGCTGCTCCAAGCCCGTATACAGGGTGGAAACGATAAGTGATCTCACTCTATTATTCCTAAACTATGTATACAAGATATCCAAAAATTGGTTACTGATCCTGAAAGTGCTTCACGAGCTCTATCCAACGGTATCAATAATAGGTTACAAAATAAACTGGATCCATCCGAAAATTCAATGTTTCCAGCTTCCATACACTTAGTAAAACCACATAATACCTACTAAAAACTATACAAGATATCCAAAAACTGGTTCCTGATCCTGAAAGTGATTCACAAGCTCTATCAAACGGTACCAATAAATAAGTTACAAAATAAACTGGATCTTTCCGACAATTCAATGTTTCCAGCCTCCATACATTTAGTACTGCCATAGTCATGGCACTAATGTCTTGATAATATTATAGCAAGTAAAGCCTAAAACCAATATTTTCCATGAATAATTTTAAATAAGAATGCAATTTACGAGTTCAATTTAAGTGTTTATTATTTAAGAAAAAAAATAACACTTCTAAGATTGTGTGGCTGGCATACATTTAGTATGGAGACTGAAAACATTGAATTTTCTGATAGATCCAGTTAATTCTGTAACCTATTACTTATACCGTTGGAAAGAGCTCATAAAGCACTTTCAGGATCAGTAACCAGTTTTTCGATATCTTGTATAGTTTAGAAATAATCGCGTGAGATCACTTATCGTTTACTATTCTTCTACTATACTATTCTTCTACTACAAGTTAGCGTTTCTCTTGACGATGCTGCGAAATTGTATACTGTATTTTAAGATGTGGCTACGATCGAGCATGACTCAGGGGCATTGCAGTGGAATACAGCCTAAAACGGCAATGAATTTTTCATTCTGTATGCTCTCGTGAGCATCTAGGACATATACAAAGCTAGCCTAGTCGGAAAATTGAGGCAAGCAACAGTTTTCAGTGGGTTCATGTCTACACGAGAATTTTGGTGTACACTAGAAAGTAGGATTTGGGTCCGGGACGTCTCGAATCTCAAAGTCCTGGGACTTTGAAAATGTCAAGAATTCCGAAACCCTGCCTAGAAATGTTTTTTATAATTCCTTGTCTTAATTTTTTGATTTTAAAAAAACACATACAAGTTACAACTGAAAGTTAGTTAAAAAAATATGTAAGTATCGACACTAGGCGAACAATATACTTACTTAAGTAATTTAAAGGAACTTTTTCAATGATTTCGATAGTGAAATGGGTGATAGAAACATATTATTAGAAAAAGCGGTCATCGTCCGCGGAGTCGATATTATGTAGGTACTATTTGTGTATATCCGGTTGTTCACATTATATTTGCCTATTATGACAAAAAAGAGGAGGAAAACAACATGAAATGAGTATTTGTATGCGCAACATATAAACATGACACTTTTATGGGGATTTATACGGTTATATTTTTCTCTATACTGTTTATGTATTGCAACAGAAGTATGAGATATCAGTAATTTTAAAACATTTTAATTAAAACTGTTGTGAATTTTTGTTCATAATTTGGTATTTACTCCTAAAGCTCAACGTGATGTAAAAATTATTCAGCTAAAAGTGGAAACTTTTAATTGGCTATTAATACGCACAACCTTTTTTTTATCATTTTCACTATAGTTTGGTCATTTACCTCTAGAAGGGTTGCGAAGGGGTTTAGGGTGAAACCTTTGATCTTTGAATAGACGATGCATGGATAGCCTTTAGAAACCGTTTGTGAAAGCTATTTTTAATTTAGATAGAAATTACTTGCTTTCTTGAATCTCAATTGGTATTTCAACGTGAAATAAGCTCGTTCATTTAGGAGAGCTGGCGTGTGGGTTCATCTGTTAAAAATGCTTTGATCTTCGCATGACTGAGTCACGTGGTCTCTCGACCATCTAATTCTGTTGGGGTTTAAATCTAAGCTTTATTTTATACAATTAGCAATTTGAGGCATCTACTTTGAGTGACTGAACAAAGCGTAGGTAAGTAAGTAGGTACGGTCTTTTGATAATAAAATTGTTCGTTATGCATCGTAGCATCACAATAAAGAAGACCTTAATGTTATATCAAATGCATTCAGTTCCGTTGAAAGGTTACGGACATAAAGGTCAGATTTTACTGACAAATCACCTAACTAGAGGCTAAATTGGACCTAATTAGCAGTGACATACGTGGAGCTGTGTTGTATGAAGCCTTGTTTTCACTAGTAGACAAATCTCTTGTCACTTGTCGCTTGTCGTGCAAAATTAGGTGACTTTATTAGGTCCTGTAGCTGGTGACCGTAGCAGCACGTAGCAGTGCGACATTCTATGGGTATACACCTCGATGCTGTCAGACGTGTTTTTACCAGTTATTGATTTATCATTCAAGTCATATGAGGTTTCGTTTAAATGTGATTAGCGCAGAGAGAGTGAGAGACAGTCGCGATCACAGAATCACAGAACTCATTCAAATAATAGGACCGGGTTCTCTATGTGTTAAGTTCTGTAAACTTTTAACTGAGTTAGCTGTATTGCATGCTGTCTTTTATTGAACATGTAAATTTAAAGCTACACAACACCATTCGAGCACTAATAATTTGGTATGTGCTCAAAAGGCGTTAAGGAATCTGACTCTTTGAGGGCGCGTTTGTGCAATCATGGGCGCGGGAAATCGGTGTTTTCAGCTGCCAGTAACTTGTGCACCGCTGATTCAGCAGCGGGTTTTCGCGAGCTACCCTGATTCAGCAACGGGTTTTCGCGAGCTACCATTGCGAGTTTTCGCGAGCTACCGCTGCGGGGTTTTCCGAGCTACCGCTTTTATTGGCGAGTGTACTCTGACGTGACTATTTGCGATTTGGTGGATGAGATAAAACAGATTTGGGCTTTCGACTTATTTAAATATGACTGTTTGTGCTTATTTCGGGTATTTACTTGGCAAGACTAAGGCTGAGTTGCACCACCTAACTTTAATGGTAACTATGACGATAACCGGTGCATTTTGTATGGAGTTTGATAGATTTTTGACGTTTGTTAAAGTTAAAGTAAGATGGTGCAACCCAGCTTAAGTTATTTTATGTGTAAATATTAGATCTATAGATTATTTAGAATGACTATTTTTTAGTTTTTATTTAGTTTTATGTGACCTTTCAATGAAAGGCTTTCATGTTTGAGCTAAACTTTCATGTTGTTGCAAGTCTGTTATAGAATTAATCGAAGACTGAAATCAGTAGGTGGAAATATAAATACATTAACAATACGAAAATACATTATACCTTCAAAGTAAAGAGTTATAGAAACAGAAACGTATGTCACCAAAGTATTACGTTTTCGATTTCATCGAATCGCGTATTATGCACGAAGTTTCCTCCTTCATGATACGGAAAAATATTGGAAAAGTTCACCTTTGTATCGAACTTCGTACGTATTTGTTGCGAACAATTCGCTCGTTACGTATTACGATTACGAGTCGATACAACTTGGTGTTGTACTTAACGCCCGATTTACATAATGACGTTAAACTGTTTTATGACCTTCGGTATATACAATACAATATATGCGAAAGAAAATTCTTATGGATCGATATTTTTATACCAGACATCATTAGACGATGACACATCAAGATAGCACTGTATCTCCTGTAATAATCATTGATGTGATTCACTACATAGTACTTATAAAACAATGTCGCTTTCCTGTCTGTTTGTCCCTAGGTATGCTTAGATCTTTCAAACTACGCAAAGGATTTAAATGCAGTTTTTTAATAGGTAGAGTGATTCAAGAGGTAGGTTTATAAGTGTACTTAGCACCTGTGCGAAGCCAGGGCGTGTCGCTAGTTAGGAATAAAAATGTATAGTTTGATGTAATATCAATTACTGTAGTGTTGTTGACTAATTCGAACCACGATACAGTATTAAGAGCTAATCTAAACTAAATCCTAAATGGGCCGTGTCTCAAAGCTCACAATATCAATCTTAGGTTTATGTCAGTAACAATAACCTTATGTATTGTCTAGAAATTGAACCCCTGAAGAGGGGTTCAGAGGTTAAATAGGTATTTAACATAATAATTAAGTGTTATTGAAGAGATTGCTACCATGTACCTTAATTTTGAGTGTCCGATATTTCGGCACTGATGAGCGCCATGGTCACGGAGTAACTGAGGAAACTTGCGGTAGCAATCCCGTCAATAATAATTATTTATTATGTTAGTGACCATGAAAGTTTAAAACAATATTATTATTTAATAACAAGTCAGTTTCTTCCCAGAGACTTAATAATACTTTTTACCGACTTCAAAAATGAGGATATTCTCGATTCGGTTGGTATGTTTCTTATTATCAAACCACTACTTATTATTCACGACTGTAACGAGGAAGATAAGTTATCTTATCACTTATCACGTAGCAACTTATCCAGTCTTCATGGTACATTAAGTGGTGCAATTTTTCACATTATGCCGTTCCCACAGAGGTCCTAAGTCGCGCCGCACCAGCCTCCATTAATTTCAATTAATCATGTTTCTCGTGAAAGGATAATTCGAGCTACGATATCGTAATATAAACACTTAGGCCCGGTTTTTTGATTCGTAGTTAAAATAACCAATGGTCAAATTTGACAGATGTCAAATGACAAGTGGTTAAATAACAGAAAAAAATTTTTTTCGAACAATGGTTAGCTTGACTTTTAGTACATTTTTTAACTATTTGTTTACATTTTGTTAATATTTAACCATTAGTAGCAAAATTTGACAATTAGTTATTTTAACTAAGAATCAAAAAACTGGGCCTTACACTCAGTTGCACCACCTAACTTTAACGGTAACTATGACGATAACCGGTGCATTTTGTATGGAGTTTGACAGATTTTTGACGTTTGTCAAAGGTAAAGTAAGATGGTGCAACCCAGCCTTAGTAGGTTTATATAAAGTAATTATGTATATGTCAACGTGAAATTATGAAAAGTTTGTTAAGAATCTCCCAGTAATTTGTAGTTTTGTTCAAATTGGCCAAAAAGTTGACAACACAACCTTATGCCAATTAGTAACAAACACGTGTGCGAACTTTTTGGCTACTTTGGATCACATGAACTATTTGACGCTGGCTGTACTTTTTTGGACTAATTTTGCACCTTTCATGCATTAAAATATTTTAAAAAAACTTTTTTGATATCGCTCTTTTTTACGGTATTGAAGATTTAGGTAGTAAGCGTATGCTGCTGTAACTAAAAATTAATTTAATGTTCAATGGGACGTTGTTTGGTAAAATATACATAGTAGGTACCTACTTATTGTGACTTGATTCAGAACTTCACCACAACCGTATTTACTAAAGTTAACCGTATTTACATAGGGTAGCCTGTCAGTTGGAATACTTATTTAAGTATTCGATAAGGAAAATAATATTCAGATTCGTAAGTTCCTGAGTTTCCTTCTGCATGCATACAAAACATGCTATTGCTCAACCCTTTGGGATTGTGTATTTATTTTGGATAAAAGTACCTTTACTCAGGCATTGGGTAGGTATGTTTTTGAGTGATAGATTCAAACAGATGGAAAAAAGGTGGGAATATTTTCAGTACAGTTCTAAACAAAAAAAATGATACTGGTCATTGTATACATATTACTTACTTATATTAATACAGGAATAAAAAGACACTTTACTACTTAATTATATTGCTAACTAGAGTTATTTTGAAAATGATTTTTAATTTTATAAACATACTAAAACAACTCCCAATTCTTTCTTACGATTGCAACTCTTACGTTGCCAGAAACTACCGCCTAACCAACTTTAAAACTCTAATAGTGAAGGATTAGCCCCGTGGTTAAACTGTCTTTGGACTTGCAACAAAATTAATCAACAGAAAATAGGATTTAGAAGTTTAATCCACTTTCCACTGCAATGTGTATGACAGGAGCGATTACGAAACTTTGTTGTAAATTAATTAAAGCTATGTTGACAACCGCGAGCAAAATCCCATCATTATATTTTAAAAATATTGGAGAATTTTGTTAAAAAAAAAATGTTGGATGATTTCGGTACCGACTAAAAAGTCTACCTAAAATAACAGGCAAAATATGTGTTTGTTTATTTTGAACCATGAATGAGAAAACGGGAAATCTGGAAACGAAATATCCCAACAAAGAGAAATAAAAAGAAAATCAAGCATCAGACTCGTTCATCATCATCATCATCATCATCATCTCAGCCATAGGACGTCCACTGCTGAACATAGGCCTCCCCCAATGCTTTCCATGTTGATCGATTGGTAGCGGCCTGCGTCCAGCGCTTCCCTGCTACCTTTACGATGTCGTCGGTCCACCTTGTAAGTGGACGTCCCACGCTGCGTTTTCCGGTACGCGGCCTCCATTCCAGAACCTTTCTGCCCCATCGTTCGTCCCAGCTCAAAGTTGCACAGCGTGCTATGGAGAGGGCTATGCTTGGTGTTTCTTTGCGAGATCGAATCAGAAATGAGGAGATCCGTAAACGAACCAAAGTCGCTGACATAGCCCGACGGATTAGCAAGCTGAAGTGGCAATCGGCAGGGCACATAGTACGCAGAACTGACTCGTTAGTGAAATATTTTTCAATAGAGACTATTAGAATCTCAAATTCGAGCTCATTTCGTGGTTGACGCTGTCTATTTTCACAATACTTCACTTACAAACTATCAAGCCGGTCTCGATTACTTCGCGCCCATAAAACTTCGCGAAGGCGAAGTCCTATTTTTTCGAATCGCACTTCTGGTCGCGGAGTGAGCGGCAGTTAAAAATTTTACGCTTCGGGAAAAGGCGTTTGTGCAATCAGAGCGGATTGTGCTCCGAATCTAAGCTAAGTCCCGGTAAGCAGCGTAGGCAACCGGGAAACATTTCGCTTCCACTGAATCCCATTACGGGATTTTTAAACTTCCCGCGGATTTATAACGTCATTGCTTTCACCATGACGACTTACGCATGGCACAAGCTTAACACTGTGGCTCTTTTACAGTCGTAATAAGTGTGATTTTGCAACAAAAGTGTGTCGACTGTACTCAAATCTATTTTTGCAATAAGAATTCTGGCAGTTTCCACGCGTTTCCATTCAACGGAATAAAAGTAAACCTTTCCTTTAATTCTTTTTGCCTCTTTTCTATTATATTCGTTCATATGGATGTCTTTCCCATTACTTTCTGTTACGGTGTTATGCGTTTCAGGAACGAAAAATGATTATGTAACTTTAAATAGTCAAATCTGTAGTAATTACTATACGTATTGTAGGCATATTATCATCTCTATAATCGCAAAATGTGTATGTGTAATGTGTAAGCGCATAACTCAACAACGCCTGGACCAATTTTACCATTTTTTAAAAATATTTGTTGAAGTCCAATTATGGTTTTTACGGCGAGAAAAATTGGAATAATTTCTGGGAAGACCCTAAAAAACTCGAAACTTTATCCCTTATGGGTGTAAAACGGGGTCCACGCGTACGAAGTCGCGGGCGGCCGCTAGTTAAAAATAATAAAGTTCCAAGTTACATTAATAATGTCAATTTCTATAATGTTGTACCTTTGTGTGGTAAAATCCTCGTCATGCTGTCATGGATCACGAAAATCTAATTGTAGTTAAATATTAATTTGTCAGGCAAAGTTATCTAAGTAACTTGTTGTTTACAGAAACTTGCAAAACTTGAACTTTATGAAAGTTGTATGTACAATGAGAGAACATCTCTCAATCAATTTGAGCCTTATTGTAAGGCAATGAAGCTCTAATTCCATTGGCCAAAATGTCATTTTATGGAATGTAAGTGGACTTCATCTAACAAGATGAATTACTTATGAAGTTTAGATTATATTCTAATTCCAGCTGCTCTTCTGACATATGTAAAAGAATCAGCGCATATTGTGGTGGCTCAAAAGTAATTTGAAACATATTAAAGAATCTATGCGTAGAATAGTGCCAGCCCCTTTTGCGTTTCAAGATTTTAGAAATTGAATTTATAATCTGTCATAGTAGAAATTCAAATTATTAATTCCTTCAAGCTCCGCGAATCTAGACACAATAGATAATCAATTGTTATGACATTAATTAATGCCGTCTGAGACTCAATCGGTTATTGCATAACGTTTAATGATTTAGGAGAGCAGTTTTTTGTCGGTATCCTATTCAAATTATATGAAAGTGGACAAAATCATAAGCCGTGTGGTGACGGCAGAGTAGAATACATTTGTCACCAACCCCTACTCTTCCCGCGGGTGTCGTAAGAGGCGACTTAGGGACTACACATCAAACAGAGAATGGGCAGCAGCGCTCTCTGAAAAACATCAATCTTTTAAACTGCGATCTCCAACCCGCCTGCCTAGCGTGGAGATTATGGCAAAACCCTCCACTATAGTGGAGGAGGCTCATAGTCCAGCAGTGGACTGTAAAGGGCTGTTGATGATGATGATGGACAAAATCAAAATCAAATAGTTTTATTTAAATAGTTTAATCAAATTTCAAGTATGAATTTGATTCTCTTCTATGTACAAGTTTATATTTCTTCTAATCATTCTTAACACATAAGTAAGCGTCTAATGAAAATAAACGGCGACAGAGTTGTATATGAAAAAAACCGAGAATTTGCATGGAAATAGAGAACTTACGCAAATAAGGAAAAATGGATCTCTGGAAAGGCAAACAACCTCAACACAACAAAAGATATAAGATATACATACATACTACCCTCGGTGCATTGACACGGACTAAATATATTCAGAAGTGTCAATGTTCTTCAATGAGTTCTCGTATTATACCTATGTAGGTATGTGATTGATGTGAGTAATTAAGAACTGACGTCACATTGGGATGGTGAGGTGGTAATGACCGTAATGTAAGGTGGGGTAAATAAGTCATTTACCTGTATAATGTTTACAAGGCTAAGAGCCTTCCCGTTTAGGTTAAGAAAATAACAGTCTTTTAGCTTGATATTTATGCAGTTTTTCATTAAATAAAGAAAATTGTAACGCTAATGGCAGTTAATACTACTACGGTGTATTTTTCAAGTGCGCGCGGTTAGCCTTTGAAAGTTATAACAAATAAAAAAGTGTTGTAAGGAGTTTCGTTGCCGTTTTTGATAAAAATAAAACAGAAGTTAAGCTTATGTTTAGCTTGTCTCTAATGCTTGATATTGTGTGAATTACATTTTAAATTACATAGGTGTGACAGGAATATTAGTAACATTAATTTACCAAAAAACACCGAGGGACAGTGACATAAATCAAAACATAAACAATCATGCATCAATATCAAAAATACCATGTATGGTACTAATACCTAATACTAGATGGACCGATGATCTGGTGAAGGTCGCGGAAAGTGCCTGGATGCGGGCAGTGTACTTAGAATCGGTCGTTATGGAAATCCTTGATGAGGCCTTTGTACAGCAGTGGACGTCCGGACGTCATTTGGCTGAAACGACCGAACGAACGAAACATCTTCTTGCTACTTTGCACTACAAATGAAATCAATGCAAATCTCTAAAACTACAACGAGGAAATTCCACTACCCCTTCATGGAACTAAACTTGGGATTACCGGCTAAGTACTACTTGTAAAGCAAAACATTGCGCACTTAAGTACAAAGCCGTCGCGATACGCTGGCCTTAATCTGACAACAGCGTTCTGACAAAAAACGCTAGCCGAGATATTCAGGATCCACTACGCGGTTTTATCTCAAGGGAGCTCACAGGCGAGCGACAGTATACTGGCGATTTCTGGCGACTTAAGGCTGAGTTGCACCATCTTACTTTAACGTCACGTCTTGACAAACGTCAAAAATCTGTTAAACTCCATACAAAAAGCACCGGTTATTGTTATTGTTACGGTTAAAATAAGCTGGTGCAACTCAGGACAAATATTCAAATTAGGCGACCGTCGCGTACTCATCGCGAATACATCCGATGGTCGCTTACAGTCAATGATGCATCGCGACTCTCAGACGCGCAGTCACTAACGTATAAGTCACGAGTGTCAACATGTCATGTCAGCGAAAGGCGTGATGCATCGCGACTCTCGAAGACGGGCATGACATTGGCGGAACAGTGGCGAAAAAGCACAAGTTCATCACCATCAACAAAAGAAGAAGTCACTAACGTATAAGCCAGAGTGTCAACATGTCATGACTGCGAAAGGCGCGAGTCGGAGACTGTCGCCTACAGTCGCCTACAGTTGCTGACCGTCGCCTACCATTATCGCAAGCAGTCGCCGGCATAATGTCGCTCGTCTGTGAGCTCTGTAAGGCTTATAACTTACAGCTCTGTCAACTTGCAAAAGCGGTCAAGTGTAAGTTATACTCTTGTGCTGTGCTTTTTATCGCAGTTCCTATAGGATTTTAGTAAGAACACTTATTATAATTCGCCAGGATTATCTAAAAATGTAAGTATTTACTGAATAAGTAAGTGTGCTTCATCTTAGTCCTCGTCTTCAATTATTATCATCAGAAGATGTGATGATTGAGAGCAAACGCAGACTTAGTCTAGCATTAAAAATCAGAATCAAGTTGATACACACTCGTTTGTGTGTAAGTTTCGTATTACAAACAAATCTCAGGGTATATTCAGCCCTGTAATTTTTGGATTTTGTATATTTACACCAATTACATAAAACAATACCGAAACACGTAAGTTTTTGTATATTTTCCTTTATACATACATATCTACTTCTTTCAAGTTAAGTAATATACGATTACAAGAAAATCACGGAATACTTTGAAAAATGTTTTTTTAATTGTTCATGGTTCCCTGAAATTGTCCGTGCTAAAGTTTGGGAAAGCTCTCACCACTAACTTTGATATAAGAAATTTCGTGTGGCTTTTCTTAAAGCTTTTCTAGTGTTGATTTTTTCTCATTTGATAATTTGGGATATAATCCTAATTGAAATATTTAAGAAAAAGATAGCTTCGAAAAAATATTTAAGAACAATCAGCTTTTTTAATTTAATAATTTCAATAAGGAAAAATCTAATCTTTTAATAAATCTTTACATCGGTCCATCACTCGTAAGCGTGCCGCGAATGGGTTGGCTTCCAAATCAGGCCAAGGCTGACCTTTATTAAATCTCATTTAGGGAATAAAATATCAAAAAACGTGTAAACAATACTTCATAATTAACGAACTCTCCAAAAAGGTGCGTAAACCCAAAAGGAAAAAAGTAAATTAGCTAAGTTACCGTAAATGTCCGAAACAACATAATGAAGTGGTATGGAAGTAAGTAAAGATGTATACCTACTTATGTGATATTTAAATTCCATGGTTAAATACCTTTCCGAATCAGTTATAAATAAAGCCGGCCCTTCTGGCACAATAGCTCGCAAATCGGCTTTCGAACGCTCAATTTGGTGACGATATTTTTCATCGCTTAAGTCTACCGAAAAAATCCAGTTACGGGGATTCCTATCTCAAAAGGTCGTTGATTTGAGCAAAAAACGGGCGTGAAAATAACGAAGAAGGTAAAAATTTCCGTTGTTAAATGGGATCTTAAATAATAATCTTGCTATATTTTCTTAGAAAAGTACTAATTCTGAGCTTCCGAAACTCTTTTCAAAATAGTAAAGCTATAATAACTGAAATAGTATTTAAATACTTACCAATTAAGTGCTGAAAATCGCCCACCAAATCCAAAACGAAAAAAAAATGCCGTTACACCACACCAATAAGCAGAAAACAACTTAACGAAGTGATAAATCTCAATAAAACCTGTAATTAAATTGTTCACGATATCCGACCACGGTCACAGATTACACGACTTTCTCTAAAGTTTTCTTTTGTTTAAATTTTTTACCGGCACAAGTTTGTCCGAATGCGTTCTTAGTTTAAATTTTAAAACCGCGGTACGTTCGAAACGTGTTTTGAGTTTCGAAATTTGAATCGGCGCATGGCGCAGGCTCGTTCGGAAACGCCACGAGCGTCGAGCAGACTGGCCCCGCGGCCGGCGATTCGTTTCGCGCATGTGCACAAAACCTCTTATAATTTGATATCTCACCGACTGTGACATTTCGTGGTAAAACCTACTCGTAAATTATTCAATTTTATTTACTTATCCTTACGCTTTTGTGTGATATTATGACATGGGTCGGTGATTCTTTATTGACAGTAGATTTGTGTACGTGCACGGCATACTTTTCCAAAAGTTGTAGCGATGTTTTCACATTTCCTTGACCACTTCCGAGAACTTCGGAATGATATTACCGAAGAGAGTATGATTGACGTAAGATATTTCGATATTACGGTAAATTCTAACTTATTATGTTGTGTTTGATCTAAAAATACAAAACATTTTCTTATGTAACGATAAAAGATAAAAGATAGTCTATAAAAATAAGCAATTTCTAGATCAAAAAGTAGCCTTAAGTTTTGGCTTTTTGGCAAGCACCTTTATGTGCTTTTTACAGAAAAGAAGTGTGCCGCGAAGAAATACCTAATATGCCGTAGGGTAGAGACGTAGCGATGGTGTGAGACGGTGTGACTCGAAGTTTTCCCATAGCTAACGAGGAAGTTGAGCGGTGCGAAGATGCGTAACGAAGCTGTAAATCGGTGTGCAATCGAGTAGTGTGAATGGGGTAGCGGGTATTTTTGTGTGCACATATCCGTGAAGGGTTTCAGCAAATAAATACTATTTGTTACTTGAATAGTTTTATTTTATTTTTGTGAAGGATTTTAGCAAAATATAATATTATTTGTTATTTGAATATTTGTAAAAGAAAGATGCTTAATTTGTGATTCGACGTTATACTGATTGAAACTGGGTGGGCAACTCAGTCTTTCTCTGTTGTCATGGAAAGTATCTGTAAAACAAAACCATACAGATATAAAGAGATGCCAATTAATGCGCCGATTTCAAAACTCAGTGTCGCATAAGAAATTCACACACACAAAGTAATCAAAATATGTGCTCATTATCCACTGCGGTATCAGTACTCAACGTTCGAATAATCTTTAGTACTACGCAAGCAATGTAAACTGTTTACATTATGACGTCGCTGCTGTCATCATTGCTTTTACGAGCAATGTGTTCTGTTTCTGCTGCGACACCGGCTCCGCCACCTTGTCACATCTCCCTTTAGTTTCTGTAATCTGTGAACAAAACCTATTAGAATGACAAGTACAGATTTCTATTAACCACCTGACTATGTAAGCGTGCATGCCTGAAAAAATAAGTTTGTGAATCAGTGAAAAACTGTAATCACAATATACCAAATAGAGCCAGTATGAAATTGTAAGACCTATATCTATTTTATCAGAACAAATAGTAGACCCCTCACAAAGCTAGAAAAATGCACTTCAATTTCGCTTATCGGTGTGAGTAGATTCCTAAAAGGTAATGCTAGGCGCGGGTGTTGGGTGAATAGAAAAATACTGCCAGCTCGGTGCACTTGTTCCAACGAGTCACACCGAAACGAGTAACAGTGTTACCCGTTGGGAAAAAAACCCATCAAGTCACACCGTTGTACTCGTCGGTCACACTACCACCACTGCCTTTTCTTAGATTAAGCTTTAGATTACTGAAGTATTTTGATTTATTATGTATTTTTTACATTATTCCTTGTACGGGCGGGAGGCAGTGGTTGGAAGGCACCGCTCCCGTGCCCGGGATATGCGGTCAGGAAGGGAACTAACTCCCTAGTGAGCCTAGAGTCCCTATTCCCTAAGACACTAAGTCCCTAGAGCCCTAGCCCTGCCTAACAATAAATACTTAGACATAATAAGGTGTGATAAGAAGGAAGCTGTGCCCAGGTCGCCCAGGGCAGCAGCGTTAGGACGGCAGGTAGGCGGCGGGGACCCGCTGCCAGCCCGGCAGACTCACCGGACTGATCATAGCGACGGCTAAGGGTGTCTTGGCCGCAGCGGGGGGAAATGAGACACAACGACAGACGGTTGATATCTGATTTATTGGTATTAACTATTGCTATTTATACATGGTTTATTGTTTGTACACATTTAAAGGTATTTGTTAGTGTGCCGTCGGTAGGTATTAAATGTATGAACTAGAAACAGTGTGACTGGTTGGTTTTTTTTCCAGTGTTACTCGTTTCGGTGTGACTCGTTGGGAACAGGCGGCTCGGTGCAGTCCACATTAGCCCCTAAATAAAGAGGAACGCTGCGATCGGTTTGTATTTTGATTTATAATGTATTTTTTAACATTTTGAATGTCTTATATTATAGGTATTAAATGAATGAACTAGAAACAGTGTGACTGGTTCGGTTTTTTTCCCAGTGTTACTCGTTTCGGTGTGACTCGTTGGGAACAAGCGGCTCGGTGTAGTCCACATTAGCCCCTAAATAAAGAGGAACGCTGCGATCGGTTTGTATTTTGATTTAAAATGTATTTTTAACATTTTGAATGTCTTATATTATAGGTATTAAATGTATGAACTAGAAACAGTGTGACTGGTTGGGTTATTTTCCAGTGTTACTCATTTCGGTGTGACTCGTTGGGAACAAGCGGCTCGGTGCAGTCCAAATTAGCCCCTAAATAAAGAAAAAGTCTGCGATCGGTTTGTATTTTGATTTAAAATGTATTTTTAACATTTTGAATGTCTTATATTATAGGTATTAAATGTATGAACTAGAAACAGTGTGACTGGTTGGGTTATTTTCCAGTGTTACTCATTTCGGTGTGACTCGTTGGGAACAAGCGGCTCGGTGCAGTCCAAATTAGCCCCTAAATAAAGAAAAAGTCTGCGATCGGTTTGTATTTTGATTTCAAATCGATGGGTGCCTGGAACAAAGCCGCAATAGCCATAGCAGCAGTTTTCCGATTAAGTGATTTTAGTAAACTGCGGGTCCCTATACACCTTTTGAATTTTTTTCAGAATTTTATCTTTGAAACTGCCTGATTTACCAAAAGCACTATGGATATTGAATCGTTATTCCCATTCATCATTTAAAATTTGTTGACCGGAATAATCGTGCCATATACAATGTTAAAACTTTTATTTAACTCTTCTACAAGCAAACGGCTATTACTGTATCCTTCAGATCAGCGCCCGAGGCTGCAATACACTATTGCTGTTTGATTAATTGCACACTTTTTACCGGAATAAAACCACAATGGACTCTTACGGAACCGACTTTCAATGTATGAAGCGGCAATATGTATTTCTACCTTTTTTAAAGTATATTCTAAGCACTATAACCTTATGCACATTCAATGTTACTCCAGAAAAAATAACGCATCGTTTGATATACAAACCGTTTTGATACGCCTCGTAGTTTAGAATTATTCAAAATTGACACTAAATCTCTTCTCCTGTAAAATTGTGTTTTGTCGATTGCGGCTTTGTTCCAGGCACCCATCGAAATGTATTTTTAACATTTTGAATGTCTTATATTATAGGTATTAAATGTATGAACTAGAAACAGTGTGACTGGTTGGGTTTTTTCCAGTGTTACTCGTTTCGGTGTGACTCGTTGGGAACAAGCGGCTCGGTGCAGTCCACATTAGCCCCTATATAAAGAGGAACGCTGCGATCGGTTTGTATTTTGATTTATAATGTATTTTTAACATTTTGAATGTCTTATATTATAGGTATTAAATGAATGAACTAGAAACAGTGTGACTGGTTCGGTTTTTTTCCCAGTGTTACTCGTTTCGGTGTGACTCGTTGGGAACAAGCGGCTCGGTGCAGTCCACATTAGCCCCTAAATAAAGAGGAACGCTGCGATCGGTTTTGGCGCGGCGCCCGATCCCCAGTTATTCCATATAGTCCCACGGGATGCGACCTCATCGCAAACTGTAACGTTCCCCTTTGTTTTCCAGCTTGGAATAATTATTGGCTTGCTCAATCGGTGAAGGGCTGTGTTAGAAAGGGATGTTTTTAACGCGTAAGTTGGGTGATTTAACCTCAGACCATAGAAGGGAAATTTAACACGTTTTCAAGTATTAACTGAATGTTGATCGTGAGATTATTGTAAGCTAAAGATTTAATTTCGTTTAAAATACCTATTACTAACCTAAGATATTCGAGACGTTCAGTAGGTATTGTTTTTGTAGGTTAAATTCACATAGGTAACCGATTTGCAAAATTGAGAAGGAATTTATTTATTTATTTAAAGACTTTATTGCACACACAACAATGTTCAGTACAAAAAGGCGAGCTTAATGCCATAAGTCAATAAGTATATAATAAGGAATGTAAGTATGTACATAATTATTATTATTTCCAATGTGTTCATTATTATACGAATATACAATAAAGATTGTTCATTCAAATATTATTCGTTTTACTTGTTAGTACACTATTATGACTTCAGCCTTGAAGATGTATACTGAAAACATAAATAAATAGGAAATTCCCATGGCTGTTCAGATAATGATTCATGGCCGCCTGCATTCAACGGCTGCGGCCAACTTTTTATTGGAGAACTTTTAAAAGCTTATATTATCGAAGCAATGAAAATCTCCAGATATTGATCTCGGATGATTTCATACTTTTAAGTGATTTCACCAGATTGCTGGTAAGGCTAATTTTAGAACGGATTTAGAAAAGATTCGGTTTTCGAGGCACTATGGTCCTATATACAAAAAGCGATAGCGTAATGCATGATTATGTACCTACTATGTACGAGTATAAGTTTAAAATAATATAAACAAATTGCATGAATATATTGTAATCTTCTATGAAAGTTGAAGTTAAGTAATGCCATTTTCAGTACTTACTGTCCATTTAAAGAATTACACGGTTCTGACTTATTTACAGCTTATAAAACACGCCCATCATAATCATATTAGCGGTTATTTGCGTTTTACGGTTGTTTTGGTGACTAGCACGCGAGGAGTAGGCGCTACATTTCACGCTTCAAGAACCAAATGAGCGTGAACGTCCTTATTTGGGCTTATTTTGTTGTGTAAGATGACTTGCCATTAAATGAACTTATTAAAACTTTTAGGCTCGTTTGAGACAAAAGACGCTCGCGCATGGATGACCTTATAGGTCATTGTCATAGCCAAATGACGTCCACTGGAAGACAAATGCCTCTCCCAAAGATTTCCACAACGGCCAGTCTTGCGTTCCCCAGGTCCTTCCAGCGACCTTCACCAGAGAATTGGTCCACTTAGTGAGAAGCCTACCCAACCTACGTCTTCTGGTCTGACGGGACATTTTATCAGTATAATCTGCAAGATCCCAAAAGCAGCACAACAAGTACTTACTTAAAGTAGAGAAAAAAAGTGATTTAAAAGTTCCGAAGAAAAGCATTCCATTGCCCGGCTATTTTTCTCAACTACTTCTGCGTGAATGCCTATACGTATACCTTAACAGGGCCCACTATACTCTGCGTCAATAGGATCCATTATAGGTACTTTGTCGTTCCCACTCTAAACTTACGCTTAGCTTGTATTCCGAGTGACTTGCTAAGTAATTTCAAGCGCTACTTGGCAATACTCCGTTCCAAGAAACTTCATAGATATCAATCGATTTGGTCGATCGTGGAAACGGTATCAATTGTGCAATTAATATGACGCAATATGCGGAAAATATACGCAAATGAAACCTTGCGTATGACAGAGAAGAGCCAAAACCTATCATCATTCAGCTCAATCAGCGTGCAAGCACGTACAAGTTAATCAAAGCTTGAACCAATTTTTGTCATATTTTTATCATTCCACAAATCCACAAGTTTCAAATTGTTTATTACTTGGTACTAAATGAAATTTTTTTCTTTCTTTCAAATTCAATGTTTGAAATCAAAAGTCCCCGTATTCGATGTAAGTTTGTTGTGGAACAATAATAACAAACAATGAAACCTGACCAATCAAAGTTCATCGCACCGTAAAAATAATTAATTTCTGTCGATAATATCCGAACGGAACGTTTATAGAATAGAGAAATGGAACCGAAACTGAACCCAATAAGAGGAATTTGTCATCTGTTTATCGATAGTGTCGCTCGGTTGCCATTGTCGATAGCGTATCGAGAATTTGAGGGGTAACTTTTGATAGAATTATATCGATGAAAATACTTTTCATTAATGAAAACATTCAAAATAGAAATTAAGGTATCAATTTGAAGTACAATACTAACCCATTATACTTGTGGCACTTTAAAGTATTCGACTGCATTGTTAATTGTAAGATGGACTAAACTATATCAAACAGATTTTTATATTTTAAGTCCAGTTCAGTCATTAGGCAGTGATAAACTCTAAAATTTTTATGTAAATAAACATTGAGCAACCACTATTTTAAATTTTAAGGAGGTAAACAACGAATAAGTGTAGCGCATCTTCGATCTGTATGAACATCTAAAATGCTTGTGAATAGAAAAGGGCGAAAGTGATGAAAAGAATTGCTATGCTCAGCAGAAAAAAACATTGGTACCAAAAGCTCATTATAATAACAATATTGATTTATCGATATGTCTTGACGATGCAACTAGTAACGTATCGATGGGAAATAAAGAAATTGATTTTGTATCGGAGCAGTCGAAGTGAGAAGTGATTTACGGGGTAAATAAATGGTTGTTACCGGTATTGTTTTCGTGAAATGTTAAAAACTTTTTTGTAGTCATACAAACTGTTTAAGAAAAATTGCGATAGTGGACGTCTAGAATATAATAAATTATTCTAGTATATTCAAACAAAACTCAGTTCTCGATTCAAATTTAAACCTTGTCGTAAACCAAACTATACTGAAGGTGGATCCTTCTATAATGTAGGTAACTTTAATTAAACTGATATGTCAAGTATGTTAATTCAGATTTGATTGGAAGATTGCCTTTTAATTTCCACTAAATATCCATTAAGTAGGTTCATTAAGTCAAATTTACATAATTACACGCTAAGTATGACAAAAAAAAACTATATTTTCTATCACTTTCAAAAATGAAGTCATTGGATTCTCCCGTCAAAGTAGATCTATACCGCCATATTTCTTTACCAGTGTCTGCTATAAAGTTCTTACAACTGTGGTTTTACATTCCTTATTCAAAAAAGTCCATCAAATTCTGGCTTGCTGTAACTATTCGCGTTTTTTTGGGGATATTTGTGTTTGTGATTCCCACATTAACTCAATTGATATACATCGTTCGATTGCTCGCATCTGGAAAAGCTGAAATTCAAGAAATTGCTGCGACGTAAGTACAAATTACGTTTAAAATGAAATACAATACAATATTATTAAATAGTACTTAGGTTCATAACTTATACAATATCTTTCAAATGAAAAGCCTAATACTCTTGGTAATTAATACTATTGACTATAATAGGATTAGGATTTAAGATATTTCTACGAAGTAGTAAATTTAGTATTTCACAGTAGGTATTTTCTTTTATATTATGGGTACAAGGTAGACTAAATAAATACCAATAAAGTATATCAGAATAATAAGAAGTGATAATAAGAAGTCTTTATGGAACAACTTTTAACATTTTTTACGAGAAATCGATAATTTGTTTGTACCTATTGAATAGACTTCGTCGAAAATACTGGACCGATTTGAAAAAATATTTCAACATTAGTAATAATAAATAATAATAAATCTTTGGACAATTTCACACAGCGCCAGCTAGCCCCAAAGTAAGCAACTTAATGCTTGTGTTATGGGTGCTATCTTAACGGATATTACTACTTATATACTTTTTTTTTAAATACATAAATATTATACATAGTCGCACCCAGACCCGTCACAGAAATTAAAATTCATCATATCAATTTCTGCCCGGCCGGGAATCGAACCCGGGACCTCTCGGCATAGTAGTCCGTTCTGAACCACTACACCAAACGGCCGACGTACCCTACATTACCCTACATTATTTCTGATGAACATAGTACGAAGTTCACCGGGGCAGCTAGTTATTATAATTCTGAATAAACTAGTCGCCAAGCAAGCAGTTATACTTGTAGATCGTTACATCCACGAAGACGCGCCTCACCATTCTTCCGCTAATGTTTGAATGTTATCGGTACACGCTAAATTATACTTCGTATCTCTCCCGAAGATGATTACGTTTTACATGCAGCAGTACCTGGGATGATGCCGTCCTTATCACACTTTTAGAGAATATTTATTTTAAAATATAAGTTTTAAATATAATAAAGTACGTGTTTTGACTCCTCAGCACCGTAGTACATTCCGCGGTCCGCCATATTTCTTGTCATTACTTGTGTTGGTGTTCGTCCGACTCACACGAACTTTTTCAAGAAAAATAACTTAGCGTGAAAATGGGTAAAAGGAAACGATCAAGTAATGGTGATAATAGTGATATGGTGAAAAGTTTGTTAAGAAACCTCGTAGGTATGTACATAGACAGCGACAAATTATAGTTTTATCTGATGATGATGAATCAGAAAAAAAAACATCGTTGTCTCCATCGTGCAGTCACTGCAGATTTGCAGACATACATACATACATATTTAAAACATTCTGGTAAGTTGTGAATCGTGTATTTTGAAATTGTTATGAAATAATGTGAATAATTTCTATTTTTTGTATTAAAAATGAATATTTTTAACTACCCTCCGTGGTAATACTTTGTGTCCCGACTTAATCGTGTGTGGATACTAGACTAGAAACTTACTTAATTTAACTTTTTGTGTGATTGTGATTTTGTTAACTGTTCGTTTCAAAACCATCATTAATTATTACGAAAGTAAACAATGTTTTGTTTATATACTAAAATACCTTGAACAAGTTAATAGTTTCTACGGTTGTAATTTTTTCGATGCTCTAAACATCTGCATGTAAAACGTAATCATCTTCGGGAGAGATACGAAGTATAATTAAGAATCAAACGAACTTACCTGTGATGTTTGATATCTAATTATACGAGTGTCTTGACCGAAGATGATTACAGTCCCACCTCACCCGAGAATAATTACCCTTAACCGATCGAAAAAATTTGCTCTAAAATAATGACAAGAAATATGGCGGACCGCGGAATGTACTACGGTGCTGAGGAGTCAAAACACGTACTTTATTATATTTAAAACTTATATTTTAAAATAAATATTCTCTAAAAGTGTGATAAGGACGGCATCATCCCAGGTACTGCTGCATGTAAAACGTAATCATCTTCGGTCAAGACACTCGTATAATTAGATATCAAACATCACAGGTAAGTTCGTTTGATTCTTAATTATCCATGAGTGCACAGTCACACTACACTAATGAAGCTCGGATTGCTCGGATCAAACTCCCCGCACCCCGGGCTTCCCTCGACCAAAAATTGGTGGAGCGCGTCTTCGTGGATGAAACGATGTAAGTAGTAATACTTACTCAAAGCCGAGTGGTATACAGATTCGCAATGTCGAAACACTTCATAATCATCATCATTATTTCAGCTATAGTACGTCCACTGCTGAACACAGGCCTCCCCCAATAGCGGCCTGCGTCCAGCGCTTCCCTGCTACCTTTATGATGTCGTCGGTCCACCTTGTGGGTGGACGTCTTACGACGTGTTTTCCGATACGTCGATACACTTAACAATTTTAATTTCAGCATAAACCTGGTCCTAACAGAAATGCTGTGCTCGTTCAAACTGCTCGACTTGCGCTTACGCCGCGATGTTCTTACTGAACTGTCAGATCAGCTCATTAGCGAGCAACTGAATTGTTTCGAAACTCAAAGGATTTTGGAGAAAGGTGTAAAACTTTCGCGGCGCCTCTTCTGTGGATTGTTGCTCGGGTCTGCCCTCGACGTTTTGGGTAAGTTGTAAAGTCTATTGTTGACTTTACCCGTGTTCATTTCGCCAGTTAAATTAAAAAGCTGAGGGGGGCGTGACTTAATAACAAAATATCTTTGCGAAGATTATTCGAGGGAGGAAGTTCGATGGGTTTTCAGGGCTAAAAATGGTTGCCTAATATAAGGGCAGCGTGAAAATTTTAACCGTATTAAAACTTCACAAGAAGTTTAATTAAAGACCTATTTCACGACTGTGTGAGTCACGTTAAAGTGTACATATGAATATAGATGAAACTAGACCTATTTTTATCGACAAAAAAGAGGTCAAAAAATTTTTGACATTTTTTTTATTTTTTTATAGAATTTTTTCTCTTCCAATTACTTATTGTAAAGAAAACGTAATAACTTATAAACTAAGCAGTATATCCTGATAAAATAAAAACAGTAATAATGCTAAATAACAGGCGATACTAAAAAAATACAAACAATACACAAAAAATGCCAACAAGTAATAAAAAATGATACATTTTGAAAAAAATCTGCTTAAAAATTCGTGTTTTTTTGGTTATTTGATAAATTTCTCCAAAAAATGCCCCTATAACAGGTAGTTTTTATTGTTGTGTATTATTCTCTATCGTATTACCTTTGTAAAACCAAAAATTGCATGTCTCTATCCCTATCACAACATTTGCTATGATATCCCTATCACAACATTTGCTATGATCGTTTGAACTAAGCCTCTCCGGGCGCGCCATTCAACGCTTCGTTAACAACGAAAGTGAAAATGGCTCTAGATTTGTAATTTTGATAAAGACAAGTTAGATTTCAAGTAAAAACAAAAGATTTCGAAGTAAAATAAGCATTTTAGTTAAAATTAAAATTGTCCCTACCTGTAGAGGAGAATAATGTTGTGGTAGGCCTTTGTTCAAACTATCATAGCAAATGTTGTGATAGGGATAGAGACATGCAATTTTTGGTTTTACAAAGGTAATACGATAGAGAATAATACACAACAATAAAAACTACCTGTTATAGGGGCATTTTTTGGAGAAATTTATCAAATAACCAAAAAAACACGAATTTTTAAGCAGATTTTTTCAAAAAGTATCATTTTTTATTACTTGTTGGCATTTTTTGTGTATTGTATGTATTTTTTTAGTATCGCCTGTTATTTAGCATTATTACTGTTTTTATTTTATCAAGATATACTGCTTAGTTTAAAAGTTATTACGTTTTCTTTACAATAAGTAATTGGAAGAGAAAAAAATTCTATAAAAAAATTAAAAAAAATGTCAAAAATTTTTTGACCTCTTTTTTGTCGATAAAAATAGGTCTAGTTTCATCTATTTTCATATGTACACTTTAACGTGACTCACACTGTATATCAGATATAATAAAATTAAGTATTGACATTCAACCTATCAAAATGACCAAAAATCTTGGGATTGAATTTTTTATGGTAATACAGCCTGAAAATTATATTTTATTTCTTGCACTACGCAATTTTAATCTATGTACGTGGCTAATGTTACACACATCTTATTATTTTTTCAGTTCACGTCGTTGTAGTGCCATCACTCAAAAACTTTGAAACTATACCCCTGAAGATGGATTTTATATTCATTGATGTAAATGATCCGGCTTACTTTGATTACGTTTGTGCATATCAGGTCAGGTTTTTTTATGTAACAGTGCATGTTGCAGAATACACATAGACCGAGGAGAGTTGTGACACTTGTGACATTGTCGATTTTTGGAACTTATTAACTACTAGCGAGCTCGTAACAGTGCGCGTTTTTAGTTCAAGTGTCGAGCTACCAAATGCGCACTTTTGCGAGCTAGCTGACAGTTAAGTCTCCTCTGTTACAACTCTACTTTAGAGTTGACAGCTTAACAGCTTTACATCATTTATATTGCAAAATTGCTCTTATTACAAGAAAATAACATGTTACGGTAATTTATTATATTTCAGATTTTGTACAAACCGACAATGATCACAACTTACGTCGCCTTAAACGTATATCCGTGGTCATTTATGTGCTGTGCAAGTATGTATATTGATCATACTATGATGTCGTCCTTTTCTTCCAGTTATTTATTTATAAATAAATAAACAAATAAATACTCGTACTGACCTATTAGGTGCCTATTGCTTAACATCATTCTCCTGTTTTGCTCTTACGTATTCAAGTGTCATTAGTTATAATTGTTTCGTTATAAATATCTAACTTTTTCCTGATTTCACTGTCGTTAATCTTCCTCCATCATTTTAAGTAAAAATCACGCTTATTTCGTATCCCGGTTCCCGGTTCATCTATCAAGGTAAATGGGAATTAATAAGCCAAATGGCCCGTTTTTATGTCCGTGGATTTATTCCCGTTTCCAGATAGCCAATTGGACGTTTTAATCAACAAATTAGAAAATATGAAAGAGCTCATTAAAATCACCAAGGCGGAAAGGAGCTGTGACGAGAGCGATGCCTACGAAATAATATTTAAGGGCTGCGTACTTCATCATTCTGCTATTTTAAGGTATTGAGTTACGGATATTTAATTGGTTTCAGTTTTAGACTTTGTGAAATGTAAGATGAGTTTAGTGATTTAAAGAATTTAGTGACTGTAATCCAGTCGCTCGTTTACTGCTCTGCTTTTACCGTTATTTTATAATTATTAAGTGCTTTTTCCTAATTCTTATTATGCCTAAAGATGGAGGCTTGGTGATCTATCTATAATATATTTTGACTTTTCTCAAAAGATTCGCAAAAAAATGTGTGGCGAAAGGATACGTAGTGTAGCTCCGAAACGATATTGTGAGCTGAACGTTGCTAAGATGCGCAGCAAAGCTGTGAAATGGTTTCCAGATGAGCAGTGCAGACATTTTAAATATCCATACTATCAGTTGCTAGAGCACGAATGCTTGCATTTTCCATCCAGTCTGCCATTTGTTTCCTTGTAGTCGTCGATCCATCGAGCAGCATCAAGGTGACAAAAGAAAGACTGTCAAAACAAAATACACTCTCATCGAGGAGTTCGAGCATAACAAAAAATAAAACAAAAGCACATCACAATTCTAGAACGCCGTTCAATAACTTAAATATTTTGGTCTCAGCATTTCTTTTTTCAGGTGTTAACTTCATTAAAAATAAGCTGACTTTCCCAAGGAAAGGAATGATTTTTTCCTGACAAAGAGCGCTCATTAGCTCGCAGGAACGTCGCTTATTTACCCAATTGAATTTCGCGTGAAACTTTTCGAATTCAACGGTTTTGCGAAAATGTTTGTGCGCCCTCGGCAATAAGACCTATATTGTACTTAGAATATTTCGCTGTAATTAATTGGATTTTTCACAGGCTGCACATTCAGCTTTGATTTATTTTGTTAACTGATGTCCATTCGCATGGATGGTAACTCCTGATGAACACTGATTTAGGCACATCAGCTATAAATGTTTGTTGAAAAATAGCCTCTATTACAACGAGATAAGAGGGTGTATTTAGCTTGATATGCTATCGTAAATATTTATACAAGGAAAACGTAACATTCCACTCGCACGTGTAGGTACGAGTACCTACATTATGATGAAGTGATTTATAAACAACATTTAATTGTATTTATGTTGTAGGTTTGTACACAATATTCATGGAGCTTAGGGGTCAAGGCGTTAAAGGTTCTTTCGACTAAAAAGTCTGAGTTCTGTACTCTTAAGTAGGTACTAGTTAGCTTAAATAAAAAGGTGTTTTCTGCATTTCAGATTCACAAAGTCGATGCAAGCGACTTTTAGCGGGCAGATGTCATTGAATCTGTTTGTAAGCGCTTGCATCATCGGGACAACTGCCGTTCAAATCATTTCAGTAACTATGCAAAATCATAAGCTAAACTGTTCCTTGCAAATATGTATTTACAGCACAGTTCTAATTTCAAAGGAGATCCCACGTATGCACTACAAGTAACTGATTTCTATTGCAAAATATAATTCAATTCCTTCTGTTTCGAGCCTACGGCGCTGCGCAAACGAAGGGTCTTTTTTCTTGTGTTGGACAAGTGACCAAATTTTTTTTTGTTGTCCTAACCGTATGTTATATCCCATAACAAAATTTTCTGAGCACACAACCGGATAACAGAAGCGGACATTTTCCGTGCCCCTTACACCATTAATCCACTACAAATTATGTATATTCTTCCTCTGAGCCGTCCAAAATAAGGTTTTCTCACATAATTTTGTTTTGATTGCAGATCGAGTTGCCCAGACATAATATAACCGAGGTGGTTTGGGTTCTGGTGTATTTATCCATCATCATAGGGAACCTTTTTGTCGAATGCTATTTTGGGAACAGTATTACACACAAGGTGAGGGATTTGTGAATATTTTAGTTGTAAAGGCGCAAGTTTCACATGCTCGGACGTGTTATGAAGTAGCCAAAATGATACAGTCTTCTTTTAGACTGTGGTAAGTAATTATATTCCCAAAAAGTAAATTAAATTTTTTTTACAATTTTAAATCAAAGTAATTATTATTCTGATTGTGTGGGTTGTGCGTAATACATAAATGAATTGATATTTTCCAGCTAATCTTCCTAGGAACTGATCCAATTTCAAATTCGCTTAATTTGCCATTACAAGAATTCCCATTAAAAGTCAAAATCAAAATCAAAATAAAAATATTTATTCAATTTAAACCACAAGTGGCACTTATGAACGTCAAAATATAGTAAATAAAAAAGGTAGCCCTTATGGGGGGCATTTTACATGTCTCCTTATCTTTTGGGCCCTACCAGCGCTTCGAGACAAACATATGGCAAGTGCTGAGAAGAAACGCCAAAACAAACTCAGTCACCACTAGTTGTTTGTTGGAATGGACGTCACTCACACTGGAGTGGGCTCGATAAATAAAGGCACCCAATAGTTCTGGGTCTTTCTTTTTAGAAAGTCAGTATTTCATTTTTGGGTCTTTATCTGGCAAATTTAGATTTGGCCTATCCTTCCGACAATATCCAGGTGGGTTCGGAATTCTTGGTATTAGTTTGTCACTTGGTTGCCTTTTACAAAATCCACGGGAAGAGCGGGCATGTAGTAAATGGAGACAATAGTTCGAAACCAAATTTTGAGCAAAAATAAACGCGAGCTGAACGTCTGATTATGATATGCGTTTCCCTTTTGTTACAGAGCTTAAAGATTCCAACAATAGTGTTCGCTGGGCCGTGGGTTGACCTGCCCATAAAGATGAAGCGAAACCTGGTGATATTCATAGCTAAAGCTCAGCAACCCATCGTCCTAACTGCAGCCAAAATCGTTCCTGTTTCAATGCAGACATTTACCACGGTAAACAACGCCCCAAGTTAAGGAAATTAAGGGACTATACCTCTCGTTCCGATCGCTGCAACTCCTGTGTAGCCAGGATCTACAGCTTGACCGCCAATAAAAACCCAACCAGTAAAGATCAAGTTTGTCCCGGGGAAAAGTTAGATTGTCATTTGACCCGCAACGAAATTAATCAGAAGAACAAAGAGGAGTTGGAAGAACGTAAGGAAAATACATCCAAGTATCAGAAATTATGCTTGGAGACGTTACAGTATGCCATGACAAAGGTATTATTTAACCCAGATAAGTACAAGTCAATGCCAAATACTCCATTTGACCAAGAATCGAACCAACGATATATTCTGTGCCTTAGGTTTATCATCATGCTATTTGAACAGTGGAGCTAAATATACAATGAGTTCTGAAAACATCATTGCGCAGATAAATATATTTTGGCTAACGATGTGATGCACTATCACAAGACATGTTTACATACAAAACGTAATTTTATTATGAGTTAATCGCAAAACGCTGCCCAACCTAGACCTATGTAAACCTTCCTAAATATGCGTTATTTTAAGGTGGATATTGAAAGTTTTCATCTGCATTCGGCATTCTAGTTAGAGGACTAAACGGATTTCGTATCCATCTTAATATCACTCTCATTGTTCAATTCCAATTTCAAGATAGAAAAAAACTAAACTGCAGAACTAGTCCTGAAGTTATCGCGACAAAGGACATTTCCATAATATTATAAGATGCCTCAACAAAGGCGGTCGGTTCGAGATAGCTTTGAGACCATTCATCATGTTTCTTGTCCTCGATTGTGTACTTGGCATCATTTCCAAGGAATGACACCGCCATTCCCAGAAATTAGAGCAGGGTTCGGGGAAAATAAGACAAATACTGGCAACCCTATATGAAAACTACGACATTCCAAAAAAACTTTTACAATAATGACGTATAACAAACTTGTGCAATGTGAACTTCTATGAAAAAGCAAGCAATATTTATTTATTTATTGCAATAAAATACATTGTACTTTTTCACGAAGTAACATCTAATTCGAAAGAATGCTTTACATGACATACGAGTATGAAGTGTTGTTACCTTCGTCAAGGACGTGAATTGTATAGTGCAGATATTTTTAGTTAAAATTAGTTGCGATATAATAATATTATGACGTATTTTCAGATGGGTTTTGTTATGGCTATCTAAAACTAGGTACGTTTATCTACTCGTAGGGTAGACCGGGGACAATAGTACCATTTTTTGGAAATTGTTCAATATTGAGAAATCTAATGAAATGTAACTTATTCTGTTAGGATGCTGTAAAAACTAGACTCTTAAGCTACAAATTTAAGCATGCAGAGTTGAACTATTATTTCGAATACTTAATGAAAAATGAATTTGAACTGTACGATGTCTCATGTTACAATTGACCCCTACAACGGGTCAATTGTACCAATAATATATGAGGCAATAAAAGTAGTTATGTTTATCTAATCATCACCTTTATTGGTATTCTGTTCTCTTAATCTCCTACAATCATCAGTCTTTATTAATTGAGATCGAAAATATTTAGGAACAAGTATGAAAAATCAACACTTAAGTTTAAAAACAACACAATAACTTTTCTTCCATAAAAACGAATAAACTAACTGTTTCTACATAATATGCCATCTATTTGGCTCGGATATTGCTTCTGAAACAACAATAAGCATAATAACAATGATAGAAATATCAAAACTGAAAAATCTATTTTTGTATGAGGGTACAATTGACCCCTGGTACAATTGACCCTGATTATTTATACCTACTACTGCTTCGACCTTTTAAGATTTTTTCATAAGCCTGTTCATAAAGGAATAGATCCGTTGATCCGCGATCCGTACTTTTGACTCTACGCCGAGGCATCTAAAACAAAATGTTCAAATACTTAGTTACTTACTGAATTAAGCTAAAATGTACATATTCAGAAGGGTTTTAGAAACCTATATTAAAACATTTTAAGTAGGCATTTAGGTACTTATATCACCTTTTTATCTACTTATTTAATAAAACACATTAAGTATGTATCTAATTAATGCTTAATGCATGCAACTATGAATGAGCCTAGACTATATTTTCAGTAGGTAGGTATGCCTGTAATTGTAAAAATATAATTGTAAAAATGTAAAATAACCACGTGAATGTTTTATAATAACTTATCTTATTATAAGTATAGGTACTTTAAAACCAATTTAAAATATTATTTAGTATGTATAAAACAAGGTTCCAGGGGTTAATTGTACCACGGGGTTGATTGTACCGCTACAATTGACCCCATAGAGACTGGTACAATTGTTCGAAGTAGGTAGTCAAGAGAACTTCACCTAAAATTCAGTCATTTTCACAGTGAATGCCAATAATTCGCTGTCAATACAAAGTTTAGAGCCTGGATAAACTATTGACAACAATACTTTGGTAACAAATAGCATATTAGGCAACTTATGGGCTCATATATTTGACATAAAAACTTACTGCGGCTGGGCAAAAAACAAAAATCCTTCCTGTACACCTTCGTTTCTCAGCACAAGCGCCGCCGACTGGTGAGCGGATGGAAACACAAAAAGCGCATATTCTGACGCTATGCACACAATCTAACGTCGCTTGTATGAAGAAATATCGCCGATGGTACTATTGACCCGTGGTACTATTGTACCCGGTCTCCCCTACGTTAGATACGTACGAGTAGATAATAGTATTATCAAAATTAACATTAAATTAACAGTTTGCATTGGGTTGTTTACACCAAAGTGTTCTACTCATTTATGTGCCTATATACTTAATAACATTACAATTCGAAGCTCAGGTAATTTTCGATATGTTGTTGAAACAAATCATTGTAAATAACCACAAATATTCAACAAATTAGTTAATTTGTTCGGGGAATATGTAGATAATATCACAAAATCAAAATCGCCGCGGGGAAAACCGAATAAAGGCATGCTGCATAAATTACTATTATAAAGATAGATAAGATACAGGGCTATTTGCATTTATAAGATATTATAAATGCAAATAGCCCTGTATGTCTGTTACGTGTTCCCACTTACACCACTGAACACATTTTGATGAATTTTGCTGTAGAAATACATTAGTTCGACCTGAGAAGAAGGACCTAGGATTAACTTTAAAGAAATCTAAAAATACATTTTAAAGGAAACTTAATTTTGTTTGGGTACTTTCTCATGCCATCATCATCATCATCATTTCAGCCAGAAGACCATAAACCTTCTTCAATGATTTCCATAATCACCGATTGCTAGCGGCCCGCATCCAACGCCTTCCTGCTACCTTTATGAGGTCGTCGGTCCACCTTGTGGATGGACGTCCTACGCTGCGCTTTCTCAAGCGCAATAAATGTTGTAAATTTCCAAGCCACGCGAGCGAAACCACGGGTACTATCTAAAATAATTAGAAACTATCTAAAATTCACATTTCCAGGTAGGTACTCAAGTTACAATCATAATTAATTCTCGTACAAATTGATATAAATCAAACGTGGATTAGCATCAATCATGATAACGCTAACACAATTTACATTTATCTTATTCAAATAGTTCGCAGTATTGCTGATTTGGCTTATTTGTGTCATAAATTAATTATGAAATATTGGATCTCGAGCGTACCTAATGTAGGGGAACCTGTTGAACCTTGGACAGAGTTGTACCTAAAACAATTGTATATATTTTTTAAATTATGCGGTTTTATGAAAAGTTGTCTAGGGTATTACATACGTTATTTGTCAACATTAACGTGTAGTTAGCTAAGATTCGCCGACGCCGTGCAAGTACAAGAAAAAATGGTAATTTAATATTTTACACTGACGCAGTGAGTTTTTGGAGGTTTACTTCATGTCCATTTATGAAAAATGTTGCATGTTTGACAAAACGGTTATAGTTAGAACATAATCTTTATATATCTAGCTACTGGACGATATGAGTTTCAGATCCTAAGCTCAAATGGAAGTGGGTATAGTGTGCTTATTAAGTGAAGTAGTCGCAATGTTGTACCTTGACCACCCAACTAGCGATGTACCTTGGTCACTGATTTTCATACGTTTTAATGAGAATTTTATTGTAATAAAAAAAACATATCATACTGTTATAGATACAATGCCCCGAAGACCTCAAAATAGCAATTTAAAGTCTGTTTTTGATAGGTATTTTTTTAATTTCTAATGTTTTTTAAATTTACGTTTAATGTATCTTCATATGACTTTTTTAAGATTATTTTTGTTGATAAAGCGGTTTTAATGGATATTTTGCTAGAATTTATGTTAAATGATAAGAAATAAAAAAAACTAGATTGCAACAGCGCCTATTTTGTCCTACACGACATAACATATCAACATTCAACAAAATTTTCTAGAAAAAATGTTGAATATTGTCATATTTTAGTTGATTGTGTAAGGCTGAACATGGACTGGAGAGCCGGCTTAAACTTAAGTGATTTGTTGCCAAAAAATTGTGAAAAATAATTAGTACAAAAAATATGGATGAGGATCTTTTTAAAAAAATACTTTTACTTAGATATTGTTGCTAATAACTGTAATAATTGGTATTTCAAATAATAATTTAACAGAAAATTAACAAATTGAAGCGAATATAAGCATTTATTTATATCAACATTCAACAAAATTTTCTAGAAAAAATGTTGAATATTGTCATATTTTAGTTGATTGTGTAAGGCTGAACATGGACTGGAGAGCCGGCTTAAACTTAAGTGATTTGTTGCCAAAAAATTGTGAAAAATAATTAGTACAAAAAATATGGATGAGGATCTTTTTAAAAAAATACTTTTACTTAGATATTGTTGCTAATAACTGTAATAATTGGTATTTCAAATAATAATTTAACAGAAAATTAACAAATTGAAGCGAATATAAGCATTTATTTAAATTTAAATAGGTACAACGTACACGGTCCAAGGTACACCTGGTTTGTTGTACCTAGGACAGTTTTCCCTTTTTTTTTCTAACAGCTAGTATGTCCAATTTTTTAAATTATACACAATTTTATGAATGAATTATGTAGTTAATTAAATGATCTTTAAATATAACTGCACTAGACAAGTTTAACTATCACCATTATTTTTCAAAAAATCAAAATTCGAAAAACTGGCCCAAGTACAACAGGTTCCCCTACACTGAGACAGTCAATAGACAGCCGAATTATATTATGAGACTTTCATATTCTATATATACCTAATATATTCTCCAAAATAAGGCCATGAGCCAGTTTTTTCTTTGTTGTACAGTAACATTTTTCAGTATGAATAGGTACCAACGTCTTTCTCTTTCCCTTTCATCTTTCAGTAGGTTACGTTTAAATAAGTATTGAGTATTTTCACAAAAAAAAACAAGAAGTAAATCTTTCACCAATGGGAGCAGCATAAAAACAGTTGAAGACGAAAAAATAGCGATATCCGGCATATCAACGACAAACCAACTTCAAACATTAATTACCTACCTACATAGATTCTTGTTTTTTCTTGGCTTCCGCGGTTTAGTTGTTAAAAGTTCGAAAACGTTTATTGAACCGGAATACAACAACGAAATAGTGTTTCTAAACTTTTGAACGCCAATCAAGTTGACACTAGCCTCCCCAGCAACAAGTCAACATAAAACAATGTAACTAGAAACAGACGCGGCATGCGTAACTTCTAGCACTAATACCAGCATTCAGCTTGATCATCCAAGTTGATCTTCAGCCTCGGGAGTCGCTGTACAGATTAATCCTAGCCAATTAAGCGCTGACACCAGCCTGCTCGCTAGTGGCGTCGAGTTTAATATTAATAACACTTTAGTCGCCATTTCTCAGAGCTCGTCTAATAACGGCGAGAAAGCGCCACATTGTAAGCAAGTTATTTGAGACGCAAAACAGCGTGGATCTTTAGAAAATGAAATACTTGTTTTTTTTAGTCTTTAAGCTACTATAGGCTTCTTCTTTTTTATCGCCAACTTGTTCCCGTGACATTGTAAGCGTTTAAATATTTCTTTCCATTTGTGCATAATTTTTCTTTACTGCTCCGCCTCTATTGGCTATATGTTATACTACATATAGCTTAAAGCCTTCCCCGATAAATGGGCTATTCAACTAAAAATATGTTTTCCTGAGGTTAGCGCATTCAAGCAAACATACAAATTCTTCAGCCTTATAATAGTATATACTCGTAGTATAGATAGATTGTGACAAATAGAGTCAGAAATAATATTTAATTAAGTTTTTCTATCGTATGGTTTCCACGCGTCGTGACGTAATAAGTACACCTCTAATTTGGCCCAATAACTTAGTTTCGTATATTGTTTAATTTTACCTATACGTGTCGTGAATAAACATTTCTATACTTGCCTGATACAAGTGTTATTAAAATAAAATAATTAAAACTTCTAACCTTGCAAAGATGTTTAAATTAACAGTATATTAATTAAAATTTACATCATACCTACGTTCATGTTTCTATTTAGCTGACTTCTTACTCGAAAATGTGTATAAATAACATAATTATTCAATTTCTGAAGACCGAAATTTTGAAACTTGTTTTATTCAAAACAAACAAACCGGTCCCGAGACGCAAAGACAAATTAAAACATTTAGATGAAACGGAGATAATGCTGTGGAGTGGTCTAAGCAAAATAAAATGACAGTGGCTAATTTTATTATCTCCAGAGTGAATTAGAAGAGCGACGTAATAGGAGGAGTAGCAGTGGACTCACTCTTGTTTCAATATACGAAGTTTTAGGCACACTTGAAGACGTGATGGGGGAAGTAGTCAGATCTTAGTGTCAAAGTATATTTTTTTTAAGATTTTTCTTCCTTTAGCCCCTCGTAGTAAGCTAAATATGCTTGTGTAACGAGTGGGCTCACCACAATAGTCGAACGGCGCCGCGGCGGTGGGCTTTTATTGACACTCAAGCTGTATATCCTGGCTACACAGGAGTTGCAGCGGTGGCAACGAGAGGTGGGAATAGTCCCGTATCATGCTGTGTGTATTCTGTAACAATCCCCTACTGTGTGGCATCCTCGAACTGTAAGCAGTCTCTCAGGCTTTTGTCTGTATGAGGCTTAAACGAATTACCACTAATTCGTTCAAATTGTATTTTGTTAGAGAAATGAGATGGTTAAGTGGGGTCTAATTTGACTAAAATTCATTAAAATTATGAAAACCTCTTACTTATCTCTCTATAAATCTCTTATACAATTTCCTTATTACCTTTGTAAACCCCTTTTAATTTTTTAGTAATATTAAAATCAAATAATAATGTAATATAATTATTATAAGAATATTTCAATTAATGGTTCGCAGAAACAGAGATAAATAACTTTGCAACAAACTTTTAAAGAACAAAGTTTAATTACGTTAGTTAGTACTTAATAACGTTAGAAGAAAAGGTAAAGTTACAATTTAATTTTATGTAGATATCTGTATGTTTTGAATACTAACTACCCCAAAGTAATGACAAAAGAACGAGACCAATTTATTATAATAATTATTGTGTTTAAATATGATTTTATGTGGTTCGTTAACAAAATAATAATCAACAATTATTCTTACAGGTAATGAACTGGACGTACAAAGGCTTTGCAGTTATGAATCAAATGAAGAAATAATTTTGGAAATAATAAATATGTAGTAGCGGTTTAAAACCGTGGTCCTATGAATAACATTAAAATTAAAATTTGAATCATTTAAATTAAATAAACGTAATGATCCGATTAATTTAAGTAGATAATCTCATTACCTATTCAATAGTTTATTACATTTATAATTAGTTTATTAAATAAAATTACACTTTCCAATGAATATTTAATTTTATCCTGTTTTTGCATAATTTTCATGAATGCTCCGCTCCTATTGGTCATAGCGTGATGGTATACTCGTATCCTTGGTCCTTAATATGTATCTGTCGCAGGCAAATTGTATGATTCCGCATTTTACAAACGGCGTCGTCAGTTCACAAACGCTCGCTGTTCTATAAAATGCCGAAGGCAAAATGTAAATTGCCTTGGCACTTTATAATATGCCACAAAATTTAATAGCCAATTCAATCGCCGTTTACAAAATGCCGCGGCAAATTGAAGTATTTATTTCTTTTTCTTACCACGCGAGGCGCTGCCAATCAAAACAAGAAAAATGGCGTCGAGTAGTGATGTTGTGATTCAGAAAAATATTGAAAACAGTGCAAATTCTACGTATTCAAAGGACTTTTCACAAAAATCTATTGTTTTAAAGACATTTATTTTACGATTCACAAATAGGAGCAGTGAAAAGCCGTGGACAAATGAAAAAGTTTTTGAGGTTATCAGGCATGTAAAAAACGCTAAGGTGACAATGGAATCTGGCGCTCGGAGGACTGCTGCGGAATATTTTATGGTATAAAAAATATGATGTAATGAGTTTTGGCGATGTGGTCTATCTTATTCTGAAAAAAAAAAAGACAGCCCTGAGAGCCCAACGGAAGACATACCTATGAAAGACTATTATGATATGTGAACGCTAAAATGTAACCTTGTTGGTGATCAAATAAATAAATATTGTTAGATATTCATAGGGACTGTGGACATGGTAGTCGAGACAAAATTCAATACCAAATTAAAGATCGAATTTTTCCTATTTGAATAGAATTTGAATTACTGAAATAAGGTCCGATTTATCCAACATGTGTTTTATGATGGTCACCCTATTGCAACAATCATAGTCGAAATTTTATCAATTGAACGAGTCGCCAATTTGCCTTCGGCATTTCACAGAACAGCGAGCGTTTGTAAAATGACGACGCCGTTTGTAAAATGCGGAATCATACAATTTGCCTGCGACATATCCAACACAAACATATGGTTACCACAAGGCATACCTAAACCGTTTCCATATCGTCGCAGATGACCGCTGTCCCTGCGACGACCAAACCCCGCAAACCTGGGAATTACTTACTCAGTGCCCTAGATTCACCACACAAAGATTCGCACACGAAACCACTTCCCGCTTGTTAAGAATAAACCCCTATAATCTCGAAGAAATTACCAGTAAAGAAGACACAACAAAAAGCTTTAAAGTCTACGTATCATACATTGTTAGCAGTCTAAAAGATTTTAACAAAACTTAAACAATCATACAGTTCTAATATCAATCATTGCCTTGCAATTGGAGTACTCCACTAGCTCCAATTGCAAGTGCATTCCAATAGCACTTACTTACAAAAAAAAAACATATTTTTTCAATTCAGACCAGTTGTTTATAGGATTAGCGCATCTAATTAACAACAAACAAACTACTTTATAAGTAAGTAAAAGTATACCTAATAGATAAAATAATGTACAAGAAAAACTACAAGAGGTAGAAAGAAGTTGGTATAATACTGAAGCGCAGCGAATTATCTAGTTCATTTATCACAGAGGATCTCTTTCGAATTTTAAAAAATCACTCGGATTACATCAGCCATTGCGCACTTTATCTGGCTTCTTTAGAATAGTCTGGAAGGTCGAAATAGTCCAGGCCAAGGTAAAGCATTTGAAAAGAATTTCAATTATAGAGCATTTTTATAGAAGTCAATTTTTTAACTTGACTGAATTAACTCTTGTAGATTCGATTGAATAAAGAGTGTTTTTTTTGAATTTCGTGTTACTCACATTATTAATCATTATTTTCAATCTGACGCAGAGGTCCCGGGTTCGATTCCAAGTGGGGGCAGATTTTTCTGTTCGGTTTGGTTGGTGGTAGGGCTTGTTCTAAGTCCGCCTGGCTAGCTGCCACCATCTTACTTAAGTCTGTCGCCATAACAACAATGTTAACAGTATTGTTGTTTTCCGGCAGTTAGAGGTAAGATAGCCAGTTCCTCCGTGATTGAGGATTCCGGGTGAAGCTCGCTTCCACTTTCGGCCTGATCTGACTTGACTTACGATCAAGTGAGATACAGGCCAAGAGCTTCCTCGCTGTGGATAAAAAAATGACTTTTCTACACAGTGATTTTAATTTTTAACCACTTTGAATCTTGATTCAAATCGATTCCAAGATCTTTGGAGTAGAAGGTTCAGTTCAACTCTCTGATGTAGAACTCATCGTGGTAAATGAAACCATCATGATCATGACTGCATAGAGTATTTTAAGTTAACCCGATTGAGCTAACTGCGCACCTCGCTGGAATGCGACTCTCCCTTCCACTCCCCTTACACCTCCCCGCGTTAAAAATCAAAATCAAAATCAAAATTATCTTTATTTGTTTAGACTAATTAAATTAGTTCTTGCAAATCGTCAAATGCTCTTAAGGAGCCTATACATGTCTCATTCTTTTTTTGCCCTACCAGCGCTTCGAGACAAACATTTGGCAAGTGCTGAGAAGAAGCGCCGCAACAAACTCAGTCACCACTGTCTGCCGGTTTAAAAATATGAAAAAATATAAAAAAGTAGGAAGTTACATACATTCAGAAGCAAGTTACTTACCACGCGCTCCCGTTGATAGAAGGTGGCCTTTAAGACGCCCATCTAGCACAAGACCGCGTGGCAGTTTTGAATATATTTCTTTAGTGCCGTGCTAATTTCTAGGTTAATTGTTGCGTTTTGATACATATATTTTATGTCAGGTATATCATTCCTTGACCAGTCCCCGAAGGCAGCGCCTGTTCACAGACATGACGTGTGAACCAGCCATCGCTTCACTCGACCATATTATAGGGAATGTAACGACCCGCCTCACACGCCACTACCCCAGAGACATTTTAGTGAGCATGACAAGTCTAAGATATCCTTCTGGCTAAGTGCCAGATATAAAACTATTTAGGAGACAAGGCAAGAAAACTCTAGAGAGAAAAGCATGCGTTCGCCCTGTCAGTACCAGAGCGTCGATATGACGTCACGGCCTCCAGGTGTGCAGCAGTTAACTCGACCGGGAAGGTTGGGAAGCGTTAGCCCCGAGCGTTTAGTTTGGGTCTGCCAGGTAGGTAATTATTTTAAAACAAGTAAGTACATGAAATATGTATATGTTCTTTAGAAACAGATTAGGTAAGTAACCAGAAAAATGTTTTCGAAGGTTTTTACCTAAGATTTTGCAAATGGATAATGTCAGGGTGAAACTAAAGACAATCTAATAGAATAATTGAAATGGATTGTTCTATATTTTGTGACCTAGTTAAAGGTGAAATCAATTAATCAAAAAGTCTTACAACTGCTTAACTAACTTTAGGTAATTAAGTTTATTTAAATTAAAACGAGTACTTAGTACCTACGCCATAGTTCTTGTTGTGTAGATAGGCTTTTATTTCTGTCTGAATTGAAGTAACGTACATACAATTCACAGAAAACGAAACCTACTATTACAATAAAGAACTGAATAATTTCACTACAGGCAGAGGTGTATTAATATACCAAAAGTATTGCTTCATTTAATACTGACAATATACGTATCTGAATGTGTGTAACGACATACAAAATTGTTCGAGATTTTATCGCTGAATTCCATACTGAAAATTTATGTTTCCCAATTCCAGGAATACACGATTTCATATTGCGCTGAATGGACTGGAAAAATTGTTACCTTTTTTGTGGATACAATGACCTGCGAGTTATGAAGGTCAGTTACCTACTTGTACCCTCATCTCGATTTAAGCCGAGTTGTCACTTGATACCAAAGCACATCAAGATAAACACTGTGGCATCTTATTCTGTTGTTAATAAAGTCCATTTTGCTACAAAAAAGTATAGTTTGATGTACTGTCGACTGTGCCTAGGTCACTGGGCCACCCGAATAGCCGTGGGCAGTGATACGTTTTGAGCTAGATCTCTACCTTAAGGCTAAAAGTGACTCGCATCTGAAATTTTAATGGAGATGGACGAAATGTTAGCTACTTTAATGGAGATATTAGCTGAATAAAGGAGAATCAAATGTGAGTGTAATGGGTAAAAGTAAAACGCGATACCTATAAAGTTGATGGTAAGTTATTATGATAGTTCTCTTCAAAAGGTAAGTCATCAATTTCAAACTTTTCCCGTAACCTTTCCCGTGGTACAGTACCTCTAGCACGAAAAACTTTCAACTTCGAATCGTTTCGTGACAATCAAAATTGTCATGTTATCGTTTAATTCGAAGGTTGAGTATCGAATTTTGTCGAATATGCAAACGATTCGAAGACGAAAGTTGTTCATGCTAGAGGTACAGTTACAACACTGCCATCTTCACGCATGCTATTATGGGACAGTCTGGCTACAACGTGTCCCAACAAGAACTCGTTGTAGGTAGACGTCATGGGACAAAATAGTGTCAATGTCTCATTAAATGCGATTAACATGACGGCGTAGACAAAATTTTAGAAGACAGCATATCAGACACGTTTTTGTTGCAAAATAGCAACCATGGCAACTACAGGGTGACTTTGAAAAATCGTTGGCATCCTTTTAAAATAAGGCTCTACTCATGATATATAGTACATTCTCCAAATATGAGACAAATCCAATGAGAAGGTCTGATGAAAGACTGACTGACTGACATAGTGATCTATCAACGCACAGCCTAAACTAGAGATGAAACGGATAGTTGTTTGGCCGGATACCGGATATCGGATATCCGGCCAGCTGCTAGGCCGGATAGCCGGATATCCGGCGGCCGGATAGTTGGCCCATTGTCTCGTTGCATGTCGTGACGAGTATAGCGCCGCACAGGTGCTTCGAACGCGATCAGTGGGTCTATTAGTAGAATAGACTAGTCACACTTTTGAAAAATCGAATCCGTCCGAATAGAATGTCAGATTTTGCCACTTGTTTAGGGGGCAGATCAATTCAATTTCGGCTGCAATCGTGAGTTAAAATGAAATGAAAATGAAAATGAAAAAGTGTGTGATTGAATAGCGAAAATTTAACTATACTGGTCATCACAAAAATTGGCCCACCTACGTTTTACAGGAAAACTCGTTTCTACTGACACAGTCATGGTGCCCCAACAATATTGGTGTTATTTGAAAGCCCAATAAATATCCTTAAAGAAAAACACATTTAATTTCTTAATAAACGATTAACATAAACGTGATATACAATAAATGTGACTTGAAAAAAGACCTCACTTTGGGCTCACCTCTGGGATCAATTAGACCAATTTTTATAGTTATAAAACCAAATAATGATCTCACGTGTCCTCTTTAACAGATGGATAGCGATTAATCACAACTTAACAGTTTTATAGCCATAAAAGTCGGCTCAAGCGTAACTACCTATTTTTTTAAGAAGTGACTCTGGATTCTTCTACAGACACATTTTTGGGGTAAAATCCTTTCCTTTAATGAAATGAAGTTTAGAACAAGGCTTTTAAATGGTGCCAATATTGGTGGGAAGTGGGGATGCATACGTTTGAAAGTGCTTGTCGCGGGAGGGTCGATCTTTGTGATGACCAGTGTAGTTGCATCATGTCATCAGACCATCAGTGAAAAAAAATCGCCTTTTTTATTTGGCAATATTTCGATATTAACAGATATTTACTATTTATCTATGTATTCGTCATTAGAGTGAATAGCCCAGAAAAATAAATTAGTTTTGAATGGCCTTAATATGGCTTTTTTGTAACTTTTTGGACTTTAAATAAAAGCCGTCATTATTGTAAGCCATTTTATTGATATTTACCTCAAAGATTAATGTATTTCATTTTATTAAATATCCGTTTTTTTTTAAATATCCGGTATCCGGCCGGATAGTGAGTTACTATCCGGTATCCGGCCGGATAGTAAATTAAGGCCGGATATCCGGCCTACCGGATAGTTGCCGGATATCCGTTTCATCTCTAGCCTAAACCACTGGACGGATCGGGCTGAAATTTTAATTTGGCATGCAGGCAGATGTCATGAAGTAGGCATACGCTAAGAAAGGATCTTACGAAACTCCACCCCTAAGGGGGTAAAACGGGATCCACGCGTACGAAGTCGCGGGCGGCCGCTAGTAATATTTAAGATGCCAAAGTGTATTTTTGTCTGTACGATTAAAACCCTAGTCTCCTCGGTTACAACGCTGCCATCTTCACTCATGCAAATGCGACAGTCTGGCTACAACGTGTCCCGACAAGAGGAATAACCGATTCTCCCATTAGCGACAAATGTTTGCGGCAATCAAACGCGCGTTGCGGACGGACGCAATTAATCAATCTATACGCACGGCGATGGATGCGCAAATAACGATAGTGCTGTCTTGGTGCGGTAAGTGAATTAACATTGTATGTTTGTGTGTAAATTATTGCCTATCATAACATAACTATAGGCTTATAAATGCCTGTATCGAGTTTCATGATTGGCTTTTGTTTCCCCTGAGTTTAACGGGACGTCAAAATATGGGATTAATTTAATGGAGATCCCACACGTCCTTATAGATGTTAATATAACCATAAGAGACTTTAATTTTTTGCTTATATTTTTTAATATTTTTTGTTGCTACTTTCTAGCAACTGCCTCACACTCTGGCGAATTTGAGAAGTTCCTGCTCTTGCATTGGAGACTAATGCCCGTTTTCACCATCAATCCCTAATTCTTAAGTGACCCCTATGGTAACACATAACAGGAATTTTGTTTTCATAGGGTCACTTAAAAATTGGGGATTGATGGTGAAAACGGGCATAAATGACTTAGGTAAATGATGATGATGATAATGATGACGACATACCTATTACATGAATTTACTTTTAGTTTCTTTATAGTCAAGGGTTAGTTAACAAAGCAAACCCGCTAACAAACCCTATACCACCACATAGAGAACGAGATACAACGTTATTAGAGACATGGCCACGTCATCAATTATTCAGCAAACCACATCTATGTATAATACCCGTACGAGTCGTACCCTGACGTATAATATAGGGTGACTTTGGAATCAGTATTAAATTTTTTTAATAAGCTCTATAAAACAATTTAACAATACTAGGTACTTTATCTTAAAAAATTGTAATCGTGGTATTTTTCGCAAAAAGAAAATAAATAAATAATATTATTATGGGTGCCATTTCGCGCACCATTATGTCTATTAAGCTTTGCAGTTACTTGCGTGTACGTATTATCACAGAATACATAATAGTAGCAACAGAAATTGCACTCCTTTGTGTAGGATCAGATGCCGACATTTTAACGGTAATAATAATAATGCAAAATATCCAACGCACATGGTGCATTCGAAATCGCACCTTACTACTACGCTCACAAGAGCGCATTTTTTTTGTGTTTAGAATTGATCTACGTCACCGCTCAAGCGTCAGGGTTGTATGAGCAAAGTAAAATAAATAAAAACTTAATTTTAAGAAGCATTTATTGTATTTACGATTAGAAAACTTTAATGTAGTGGAGTTTGTATAATCGTACCATCTCTAAAGTACCTATTAATAAACTTCAGTGTTGCGATAATTCGAAATTAAACAAACAGTTTTAAAAGGTGTAGTGTCGGAAAATAGACACGGTGAAGTAAAGTTAATGTTTTTATTAGCTAAAATAATTGTTTTGCTATAGTTTTTTGTCATAAGTATTTCAAAATAATTTATTATTTAAAAAGTGTAGTTTTTTTATTTATTATTTAAATCACTACAGTTAATTATTATTCCTAAATATTACAATTTTTCATTAAAGAAGAATAACAGTGCTGTTGGAACAATAAACCTTGATTGCGACTATGATCGACCGAGCGTGTATAGATACGCGTGTCCAAACAGGCGCGTGGCGGCCCGGACTGATTTGCAACTTGAAGTTGTCGCGCGCTGTAGGTAATTATCTCGGCCGGCATAGGCGAGTGACGGAGGCCTGGTATTATTCTATGAACGAAGTAATATCCACGTGTGCCAATTTTGAAACCGCGCGCAGCAGATAAACATAACTAAATATGAAAAAAAAGTTTCCTTTACGTAAATAGATTATGTTACAAATTCTGAATCGCTCCTAAAAATTTGGACATTTGATTGCTTATTCACCCTGTATATTACCCGGACACCGTCATACGATACGAAACAAAATGTGTTTCGAATTCCATCGCACTGGAAATTGTTGGGCGATCGTTATATTAAATAAACACCATCCCTCGTTGTTTTATGTCAGGCGGAATATTCGGGAAAAACTTGACATGCTGTAAATGATTTCAGGTACCTAAGCGCTGGACGATATAGAACTTTGTGCAACTGGCTGTTTATTGACATTGACGAATTTGGAGTGCTAGTTGCGTTATTGTAAATTCAGAAAGAAGAAAAGAAAGCTTTTAGATGTTTAAAATGACATACCTAGTCGAGTTTTGTTTAGTGCCACGCTAGTATGATTATAGTGACTCGATTATTTTCTTTATATCTTTGTTGTAACTGAACGCTTTCTCACTGAATACAATATTGGGATCATTTTATTGTAAATCGAGATATGTAATAGGTAATTTCTCTAACGCTGGGTCTCAAGTACCTACTCACATTAAAGTACTCGTAGTCGCCTCCATTAAGCGTATTTGGACAACACTTCTACCTACTTATGATTTTAACCCAAGAGCCGAGCCGTGAGAGTTAGCAATGTGATTTGTCTTACCTTGGCAGTCACTTTTTTCAACTGAAATGTTTTAGTCTTTCGATATTGTTCAAATAAAACTGATCGATGCTAATGCATTCCAGTTTAGAAATTCAACTGAATTTGTCTTCATAGACCACTTCAGACAATCCCTAATCTCTATCAGCTTTGAGCTGGATAAATTAATGTCATTCCAACCCAATTTACTGCAACCACTCAAATTATCCGGCGGCTTCTGTTACAAAGGCTGTTGTAGTTAGTGTTAGATAGTTACCTGATTGGAGACCGATCTAGTGACTATTATTTAATGCTTTTTCAAATCAGATCACTGTGACAACAAAAAATAATTACAAAAGGAAAAGAAAATATTATGTAAGATTTAGGTAAAACACAATATCAGAGCAAGCTCTAGGCAAATACGCAGAACAATCAGTACAAAAAGATGCTGTATAATACAATAATAATTCAGAATTTTCGGAACTTTCCTAGAGTAAACAAGAACCTTAGTCTTGTAAATCAAACCAAAAGAACCCAAGATAATAGAAAGCAAACAAAATGAAACGATTCAGAATCAGTAAATGAATACGAGTACCTAACTACAATATAAAACAGTCGCTTCAAAGAAAATATTTAATTCAATCTATACTATTTGCGTTGGTCTTAAGCTGCGGGATTAGATTCTTTATTTGACTTAATTTTGCAATGGACAATCAGATATTTCAACACAGACGCTTATTGGTAAAGGCAGTAGACTCACTTTACAGGATAGGTATATTGAATTGCTAGTGAAAGAGTTTGGCGATATCTATTTTAGGTCGTTAATCAATGCCCAAATCAAGTTAAAAACGGCGCTCAGACAGAAGTCATTACATATTTTTCATTGCAGTGAAATTAAATCCTGACACGCGGCAGCGTGTCAAGCGTAGTGCTTCTGACGTCTTCAGCTTTCGGACCATTTTTACGAAACATAACGTTGTCTATTCTGCTCACTTTCTGCAAGTTACGTAAGTACACTAGAACACATTTTGGTATTTACCCAATTTTAATTATTACAGCTACACAAAAAAGTGACTTGTTACCTTTCGTATTAAATATCTATTCGTTTAGTACCACAGATAGCAAACATTTTAGCTTTACGTGTATGCAATGAGTGCAGAAGTAACTGCTGTGCTAACAGCAGTGTAGGTAGGTACCTACAAGCCTAATCGCTGTGTTGTTCTTCACAAGTTGTGTACAAGCCAACAGTTGTATTGTTCTTCGCAAATGACACAAAATAATCAAAGGGACCATCTGTCTTGTTTTACATTATGTATGAAACGCTCCAGGCGGGGATTATAAGATTGTGCCCACACAGCGGGAATCGGAAAATTGTACGGACAAAGCAAACTTGGAGTTCATGTAACTAAAAATGGCACAAAACTTTGTGCTAATTAGCTCGGCTTGTTAGCGTCATTTAGCATTATGCTTATTAGTGAAACAATCGTGGATTCCGTATTATAATGAATAATATTCTTCCCACTCAGTTTTTCGTAGAATCACAAATCAATAACCGAAAGTAAAAACTTGAATTTCACGATGTGTTTGGGTCTATAAAATCATATTAGTTTTTTAATGGAAGAAATTATACACACATAAAAGAACAGGAAGAACATGGGCTAAAATCGGGAAACCCATCAGACTATCCCAATAAGGTACCCAAACAAATTTACCTGATGCCAATGCGAGGGCGGTTATTGAAACCGTGTACCTACCCCATAACCTGTTATTATTAGCGCCAAGTAGTCATGTAGCCGATTACCATAGAATCTATGGTATAGATAGACGGAGAAACTGTGGTTTTATGAACAATTTAAATTATCACATTATGTAAGTTCAATAAACACTTACATAATGTGATATTTAAATTATCACATTATGTAAGTCATTCTTTTATGATATCTGATTTACTCGTATCTGATAATTGTTATGGCGGAATTAATATACTAGTAGGTCTAATCTGAACAAGATTTTTTCCATACAAAAAGATTAAGAAATTATTAATATTTTTTGAGCATGTTAAAATCCAGTCTCTTCCCGCGACCTTTACCAGATCGTTGGTCCACCTAGTAGGAGGCCTTTGTCCAGCAGTGGACGTCATTTGGCTGAAACGAACGAACGAACGAACGAACGATGTTAAAATACGAGCATTGTAGAGACTTTAGAAAATTATGTTCATTCGTTGTTGATTATTTATGTTACCTGTAAATAATCGAGGCGCAACACGTACTGTCAATATGTTTGGTAGCACTGGACATTGCCCGTGGAAGCGAAACATAAATCCTGAATACTATTATGAGGCAATGATTGAAATATCAACTTGTATGCAATTTATTTTACAATTTATCTGAAATGTACGATTATTCGTCCGTGATCGGCCGGCAGACTTTATTTCACGTTGTTAAGTATTAAACATGGTTTAACACTGTCAGGTGTTAATCGACATGTCACTTTTGTGAATTTTAAGCCGTTCTTTTGTTTTATTTCATGCATTTTTTTAACACTCACTGTGTTACTACAAAAATGCTTGCAATTTCATTTGTTTTTTTATGCAACACAATGCAGGTATTTGACCGCAATCGCACCTGGTGTTAAGTAAGATTGTGTTCACATCACTTGTCTTGTCATCAGTTAATCACTTGTCTTTCTTTGGGCAGCATGGAGCTCACAGAGCATAAAGCATTCATGAAAAGGCATGGGATAGGGGATGCACACGTCCGTTTTTTCGATTATAAGGCGTAGTGTGAGTTCTACTTTTCCCTTTTACCTATACTAGCTGACGTGAGCCCATAATGACTAACGTGTATCTTATAAATCAAAAGCAAAATGTTAATGCAACGCATCCGTCTAAATTTGTGTTAATAAAATTTAGTCATCAGAATTGTCAATTGAATAAGTCGCCAATTTTCTGAGAATTCGTATTAGTCTTAATGCAGCCTACTGTAAATCCGTGAGCTATGGCATTACAAATTAGTGAGGAATCAAAAGCGATGGTGGCTGTCGAAAGCACGCGAGTGGACACATCCCCCTCCTCACCCCCCACGACAATTCAATTTGTGGCGCTGCGCCGTCACAAATACGCGCGAAATCCGCGCAATTCCCGCTTCAGTTCGGGCGTGTTGGTGCGTACTGAAAGCATAATGCGACTTGTTAGTGTGGTTCGTCAAGATAATGAGATCTACATAATACTTAGGAATAAAATACAAATTTTAAAAAGCTAATGGCAGACTTTATTTGCCTACACAACTTTATTCCAATTGTAGCATGTTGTAGACGTGTTGTGAACTTTTTGGCTGTGTCACAAATTATTTGACGCTGATACAAATTACGGATTCTTCTTCTTCTTCCTCGGTCCCTCGCTGATGAGGATCGCGACCACATATTGTGTTCCTCCACAAACTCAATATGGAATACTTAACTATATAAAAAAGACAATGCCGGAAATTGGCGTCTTTTTTTTTTCCCGCGGCCATCGACCAAACCTTGTTTTTTGATTGCAAAATAGTGTAATAAACCAAACTTACTATGACATGTATAGAGTACGTCTAAACTTAGTCTGAACTGAGTTACGAGCATTAGAAGTTTGATGATTTTACATACTAGATTTGCTTTTTGCGCGCAAGTTTTGTAAGAAATTGCAACAAAATAGTGGTAATTGTATGTGTAAACAAACAATACCATCCATTAAAGGCTCCAGACATCAGTTTGCAGCAGAATCAGCGCAATAAAAAATAGAGCAANAAATAGTGGTAATTGTATGTGTAAACAAACAATACCATCCATTAAAGGCTCCAGACATCAGTTTGCAGCAGAATCAGCGCAATAAAAAATAGAGCAATATTTTGTTGCAATTTCTTACAAAACTTGCGCGCAAAAAGCAAATCTAGTATGAAAATCATCAAACTTCTAATGCTCGTAACTCAGTTCAGACTGAGTTTAACCACAGTTTAACATGGTTTGGTCGATGGCCGCGCGAAAAAAAAAAGACGCCACCTTCCATACAAAATCTGGCATTGCCATTTGTCATGAGCACAAAATATGAAATTGTACGCATTTTTGTAGTAATGCGGTCTATAAATATAAGCAAAATAACTGCATACAGTTACCACAATTCAATAAAGTTGGTAAAGAGCTTGGCTTCTTTATTGTCAATTGTTGAATGTATTTATGGTAAAATTAAATAATCGCCAAACATTTATTTTTCATATTTTTTTCTCAGATAATGGCCGTTTATCCTCAATTTCCCGGACGCCATCAATTCTATTTTCCTTAAATGATTGTTCTCGTTTATGTTTGATCGGTGACCATCAAATTGCTGCAAAAATTGCTTGGCAAGCGGGAATTTTTGTGATTAATTCGCAACGTTTTACGTTTTCCACGCGCCTCGAACACCATAGAAATAGGTAGGTAGGTACTATAGAAAATAAATACGTCTAGTGGTATTTAGTAAAAGAATAGCAAATATCCGTCCTTAAACTTTATTTAGGTATTTAAGACCTATAAAATACAACGGACATACGAGTAAGCCCGTATAATTTTGAATAAAAATAGAAATTATGTCAAAATCAGCTGTACTTCCAACTTTTGCATGCCGTGGCAGCCTGTAATTAAGATAGCACCTAGTCCTAAGACTGTAAACCCCTTTGCTTATTTGTGTCTGTCTTGTTGGTTGTCCTAATTAAACAAGTAAATAAGCACAATTTTTTAAAATTTGCGGTAACTACAACATCCTGATCAAAGTTATGGTAGTCTGCAGTTTACAGCGATGCTTCAAGCTGCTCGACGTCTAATTTATTAGTGCTCGAGCATGAGTGGTTGTAGCGAGTTTTAAAATTGCGCTTTGGAGGTTTGCTCCATTAATGATGATGTTTATATTTACGCAATATTTTAAGTTTCCACCACTGATATAATTATTACCTACTTGTTGATGACCTTAATTACACTGATGGCTCAGCTCAAAGTAACTTAGTCTCCGATAAAGATTTTGATCTTGTCCCAAGAAAACTGGTAAAATAAACCTTTACGCTTGAGTACCTATCAAAGAAACATCCTGTGTGCTTACCATGAGTTTACGTTAGGTGAGCTCGCTAGCGAATACGTCAAAAAATTCTATGAAGATTTTATTTCTTCAAAGTAGCCGCTAGGGGCGCTGCACAATATGTCATACATTTAAATGTCATTTTTTTACGCAGTCGCTAGCGAGCTCACCTAACGTAAACTCATGGTAAGCACACTGTATACATAAACCAGACATATTATTATAACAAGATTATAAGCAACGCTTCGTCCAAAATTTAACTAACGGCCACACCAGACATGCTACTTTTAGCATTGACGATCGGCAATTTTGCGACTATATCAATGCAGAGCCGCGATTTCGCGACTTCATACATTCGGATGCGGTGTTGGAATCGCGCGTTTTAGCGACTACACTCTTATGAGTTAACGTTAAGTGTGCTCGATAGCGAGTACATCAAAAAATTATATGAAGATTTTAGTCCTTGAAAGTACCCGCTAGGGACGCTGTACAATCCGCCATACATTTAATGTCATTTTTTTAAGCAGTCGCTAGCGAGCATACCTAATGTAAACTCATAGTAAGCCAGCTGTTGCCGCGTCGAGCTTCCGAAAAGCGACTCAATCGCTGAGTTTGGCGTTTTTAAAGTGTGCGGTGTAGAATGTGTGGTCCCTGCATTCAGTTTCTAAAATGCGATTAATCGCCGAATCGAAAAAAGAAAAGCATGTGTACTGTGGCTCTAAAACGTTGCGGATTTACCGCGCGTAATCACGCAGTCAGAGGGAATGCGCTTGTATCGCTCGCGAATTCATTCGACCACTCATAAACCCTAATTAGAAGCATAAATTAGCGATGCACATTTATAAAGGAGCATGCAATTGAAAAGATACGAGTAAAATGGGTACTCCAAAGTGAACGTCGTATTGTTATTGTTTCTACCAAAAGATTATGTGGACGAAGGCCTCCTCTCCCAAGGATTAAAACAACGACCAGACCTGCTGCATCCAGGTGCTTCCTGCACCTTCACTCAATCGGTGGTCCACCTCTTTGCACCATTGATTGAGACTGTGTTTATGTTATCTAAACACTTCTTTTTAAATCTTTAAATTCATTTAAAAAAATAGAAACAGAAATCTTAACTCATTCGTATTTAAAAAACTTTTCGGTTTCAAAAGAACAGTTAAAAAATAATTCCCACCATTTTTCAACTTCACCTGGGTTTCTTTAAGCAACCTTGCCAACTTCCACTGGAATCAAATGTATCAACGTCAATTCGCTCATACACTGGAGATGAAATATTTGGACAATGGGCAAAGATGGAGGGGATGTCAAAAGTTCAGGGAATGTGAACGGAGAAATATTAGAAGTACCCATAGCTGGGCATTAACTCGTTAATCCGTTAATCGTTAATTAACGAAGTTAACATTTCTATTAACGGATTAACTTTTAAGTTAACTTTAAAAAATGTTAACGGACTCGTTAACTTCCGTTAAATTATCCTAAGTCCGTTAATCGTTAATCCAGTACCTACTATTTACTAAAAAGATTCGTTACGTTCTAACAAGTACCTACGTTCGGGCTTCCAGAACTTCCAGAACCCAAAACAACAGTTTTTGTGACCAGATCACTAACGACACTTGTTAGTATGTGTGGGACAACTCTTGCAATTGAATTTAAGACCAGTTTTCCTCAACCGATTGAGCTGATGATTGTAATTGAACCAAGTCTCTGAGATTGAGATACTACTAAAAAGTGTAAAATAAAATTATAATAATAGGGATGATGACTGGGTAATTAAATCAAAATTCTATTTAGTCCGTCAGACAGATAAATTAGAAAATATTAGACTCACATTTTTTTAATTTTTTCCATAATCCATTAATTACAGTATTATATCGAGTTGAAATGTCGCGTGACGTCACTTTTGAGTAAAAATTCTACTCAAGCGTGACGTATCGCGCCTAGGGTTGCCAGGCGTCCGGCTTTAGCCGGACATGTTTGGCTTTTTTAGGGACTTGTCCGGCCAAATATTGCCTTGTCCAGCTTTTTATTTGATTCCCGCGCCAGGTGAAAGTCGAGCCACAGAATCATATGAAGCGCACACATCAGGATGTTGGTTAGCAACCGATAGTGATAGTACTCACTCATGAGCTGACAATAATTGCACCCCCCCCGTCACATGTCCGGCTTTTAGGGTAAAATGTCCGGCCAAATGAAGCACAAAGTCCGGCTTATGTGATTTTGGACCTGGCAACCCTAATCGCGGCATTTCAACTCGATGTAGCACTGTTATTAATTAATTATGAAAGAAAATCTATAATATGTATACTTATAATAAATCTGTAGAGAGGTCAATTCTGTACATAAAATATATTTTCAAAATAACTATCAGGGGGTGATTAGTGATCGATACTGATGCCAAAAATGCAATCAATAAAATTTTTGTCTGTCTGTCTGTCTGTCTGTATGTTCCCTATAGAAACAAAAACTATTCGACGGATTTTAACGAAACTTGGTACAATTATTCTTCATACTCCTGGGCAGGTTATAGGATACTTAGGAATTCCCACGGGAACGGGAATCAGCGGGAAAATCCTTTTGTATGAAAAATCTAAACCGCTTAAGTTAGACGCTTGAAATTTGGCATGCAGGTACCTCAGTAAACTTAAAGCTTAGTTACAACAGGATATTGTAAAATTCCTACGGGAACGGGAGTTAGCGGGAAAAAACATTTGTATGAAAAATCTAAACCGCTTAAGTTAGACGCTTGAATTTTGGCATGCAGGTACCTTAGTAAACTTAAAGCTTAGTTACAACAGGATATTGCAAAATTCCCATGGGAACGGGAGTTAGCGGGAAAAAACATTTGTATGAAAAATCTAAACCGCGTAAGATAGACGCTTGAAATTTGGCTTTCCGGGACCTTAGTAAACTTAAAGCTTAGTTACAACAGGATATTGCAAAATTCCCACGGGAACGGGAGTTAGCGGGAAAAAACATTTGTATGAAAAAATCTGAACCGCGTAAGATAGATGAAGGGGGGGTAAAACGAGATCCACGCGTACGAAGTCGCGGGCGGCCGCTAGTAAAAAATATGAGTCTAATATTTTCTAATTATCTGTCTGACGGACAAATAATTGAAATTTTGTCATCTAGCCTATTATAAAACTTTTTAAAAACAAGCTTTTATTCCGAAATGCAGTTGTACTAAAACAAAAAAAATAATTGTAGATAGGTACTTATGCAAGGTTCAAATAATTTCGAAAGCTTGTAGCGCAAACATAAAAGAAGAATAAATTCCATGCGCGATACAAGCTTTCGAAATTATTTGAACCTTGCATACAATTATTTTTTTTGTTTTATTATCATGTGTTAACGGATTAACGATTAACGTTAACTTGCGTTAAATCTTGCGAAATGTAACGTTTTAACGTTTAACGAAGTTAATTTTTTTATTAACGGTTTAACGATTAACGAAGTTAACTATTTGATTAACGGTGCCCAGCTATGGAAGTACCTAGTGCTTGAAATGCGTGTACAGCCACATTAACTTCTCATAAGATGCCACAGTGTTTTGACGTGCCGACGTATGTACAGGCAACCACGATGGTACATCTAGCTTGATATAAAACATGGTGTCTTAAATGCATACCATTTAATTTCAAAATGTACTCGTAAAATACAACTCTGAGTGAATGTGACATTTTATTTTTCAAAAGTATTATGTGCTTGTAAAATACACCACTACTGGTGGGTGAGTATAAAAAGTTATAAAACAATAAATCATTTCGAATCAAATAATAATATTTAAACTTGTGGCATTGTACAGTATTAAGTACAACTCAATATAAACGATTTTTGGAACAATTCACGAGAAAATTTCATGTCAAAATGTTTCGTAAGTACCTATACATAATAATATCGATACCTCTGGGCTCAAAGGTCGTAAAGGACAAAATACCGAAAATGAGTTATTTATACAGTTTTACTCAGAATTTAATTCTCTATCGATCTGTATATTTAGTTTGTCGAAAATCCCAAAAAAAGTGCCTTTACGACCCATCATTTTTAGGGTTCCGTAGCCAAAATGGCAAAAACGGAACCCTTATAGTTTCGTCATGTCCGTCTGTCCGTCTGTCCGTCTGTCCGTCTGTCACAGCCGATTTACTCGGAAACTATAAGTACTACAGTGATGAAATTTGATGGGAATATGTGTTGTATGAACCGCTACAAAATTATGACACTAAATAGTAAAAAAAAGAATTGGGGGTGGGGCCCCCCATACATGTAACTGAGGGATGAAAATTTTTTTTTCGATGTACATACCCGTGTGGGGTATCAATGGAAAGGTCTTTTAAAATGATATAAAGTTTTCTAAAAAACATTTTTCTTAAAGTGAACGGTTTTTGAGATATCAGCTCTCAAAGTCGTAAAAAGTATGTCCCCCCCCCTCTATTTTTATAACTACGGGGTATAAAATTCTAAAAAAAATAGAGGTGATGCATGCTAATTAACTCTTTCAACGATTTTTGGTTTGATCAAAGTATCTCTTATAGTTTTTGAGATAGGTTGATTTAACTGTAATTTTGGTTATATTTGCTGCTACGGAACCCTTTGTGCGCGAGCCCGACTCGCACTTGGCCGGTTTTTTGATAAGCTAAACAGAATTCATCGTGAAAATTGGGATGTAAATAACATTTGATTTTTTAGTACAGTTACTATGGTAGTAAAGAACAAGTAAACACACATTTTTGGGCGTATAACCTAACATTTTCATACCAAAGTCTAAATAATTTGTCCTTTACGCCCTTAGATTATCTAAACAAATATTTTAAAATTCTACAAAGAGAGGATATTAAAATAACTGAAAAGGTAAATTTATTAGATGTTTCTTATTGTATTTAAGTATGTGCGTTTGGAACAAACGAAAGAAATAAAAAATCATCAAAAATATGTAATAAAACTATTTTAGAGTGTAACATTTATGTAATTTGTACATATAAAATGATGACATCTACCCGTCGTGTACGTTTTTTTTTCGTCAAGTACAATAACATAAAACGGAACAGTAAAACGGAGACATGTGTGAACCGGTCGTAAGGTGTCATTATTTTGTATGCACAAATCCCAAAAATGCTACATTTGTCAATTGTTTTTAATGATTTCCTAGTAATTTTGACTAATTCCCTCGGTCAAAACCACTTTTGAGTTTTGACTGTAATAATTATAATAAATAAGTATAGTTTCTAAAGTTATTTGGATCAGCTAATAAAATATAACTAGCAGGAAAAATATTTACACAACATGGGAAAATATAGTGTCAGTTGAGACTTCAATCTACTAAAAAGCGTGAATGCACTTTTTTCGAAGTAATATTTTTATACTACAAAATAATTGGCTTTTAAAAACGGTATTATGTAGGAGTAAAGTAAGTGGATGTACTTTACTGGAATGAAAAACTTCCTACTTGTAATCTTACTTACCTAACCTTTCTACTTTTGTACCAAGTACAATAACATAATTTCTAGCTACTATGAATAATAATGTTTAACACTAGAAGTGCCGAAGATTACGACCCCCCTAAAAGCGCCGCTGGGTCAATTTTGTCCCAGCATGTATTTTGTAACATTTTTTTTGTTTCAGGCATGAATATTATGGTTAAAACTATTTGTAGTATCCGTAAAAAAGGTTTATCTATGTAATTAAATCAATATATACTTATTTCTTTAAAAATATCAATGTATTCAATTTTAATTTTGAGTTATTAAAAGTCAGATATTTTTGGTTTTATTTAAAAATAGTCACATATTACGTGGTGTTATACCGTATTAAAATAATGAAAGTACTACTTTAACTAGTCATTATTATTTTTAAAGAAAAAATAAATATCTTACAAATAATAGTAAATATTTTGCATAAAGTTTTTTTGTATGATTTTTTGTCTCTCCGGTGTACTATGTGTTTAGGAATTTCTATAGGTATGGTTATTTTTCTGTTATCTGTACACAAACAATGAAGTTTTTTACCAATTACAATGAACAGTATGTACGTTTAATCTTCAAAATTTTATAAGTCACACATTTTAAAAATGTATCAAATCATACAATGTATGAACTGGCTTATGTCTTGAAGCCACCTTCCTACTATTATTATAAATGTAAAAGTTAATAAATATTCATGAATTGAAGGATGGATGGACTGATGAATGGATAGGAAGGATGAATGGGTGGATATATGCCTGGAACTTGAACTAAGTGAATATGGATTCATAGTTAGATCGATGGATGTTTTTTCACTCTTTTACGCAATAAATACTAAGCCGATCTTAATAAAACTTTGCAGTTTTATTGTTAATACTTCAGAATAACATAATATAGGCTATAGTTTAGAATAATATTCAGTTATTTGGTCAAAAAGCAACGATAAGTGTCAAGAAATTAGGTCTTTCTATGATAAACTTAATTTCTCACGGGTGAAGTCACAGGCAAAAACTAGTACAATATATTTACATTTCTGCATTGTCACGAGTCACCTAAACTCTCCTCACCTCTCCACTCCCGTATCTCCTCGAAAAACGGACTCTTCATCGAATTATTGTGGCAAATACCAGGGTGGGACAAAATTGACCCAGTGGCGCTTCTAGGTAAAACCGATTTTTAAAATTTTTCTATTAATGTTATATTATCAAAAACATTAAAAAATTATAAAATTCAATAAATTAGAAAAAGTCAAAAAATTTCATGGACTTTCGTTGAAAAATAAAAAAGTTAGAGACGATCAAACTCGCGAGTGGGACAAAAATGGGACGGCGGCCTTTCTAGTGTTAATCTATTTAGAATTTAGAATAACTAGTTTGGTTTTCCTTTGTCCTTAATAATTCTATCCTATCTGCATTATCATAAGGTCAACTGGTTGACAGACTGCCCTATGGAATTAAGTCCGCCATTTGTAGTTTTTCGAAAAATTAATAATGATGAAATAAATAAATAAAATCAAATTGGTTTCGGCTTTTCGTGAAAAGTAGACATTTAAGAAGTTTTATTTAAAAGCGTCATAATATTTATTTTCTAAATTCGCTCTTATATCGGAAATGGTATCTTTCGAGGATATCAAAACTTCTAGTTAAATAGTTTCTAAAATTGTGTGCATTAAATTATGAAGCTACGAAAAATCATTTTATTTCATTAAAAACAAACATAATTCATTTAAATATGTGAAGAAATGGTATATTACATATCAAATTGGTATTTGGAATAAAACATTAAATATTTAAGCTAAATTATCATTTTTTCCTTGCATAATACCTTACCTGGATGTTCCGTTTACGACCTATGAAAACCTATAAAACTACGTAAATTGTCATTTATTACCTTGGTTTTGTAGTTTTGTAAAATAAAAATAGACTTACGTCCTGAGCAACTTGCCTAGGACGAATATTTGAGGGGCGTAAAGGTCTTTTTAATGTAATTTTGAGGGCGTAAAGGAAATCTATCTCAGTAAATACAGCTCTAGTCCAATTTTTCAATACCTCTTCGGAAAATGCTGTGAATTCTAAGCACTTTCTTCTTAGGTCATATTTTAATAGCTCGAAAAACAAAAAAGTTACTGTCGAATAAAAAAATAAAAAATCGTTTTTTGCTTCTCCTGAAAAGTCGTATTTTGTCCTTTACGACCTTTGAGCCCAGAGGTATCGATATGCGTTAATTTTGAACATGAATGGAAATAATTTAAAACACGAGGCGAGAAAATTAAATTTATAATGAAAAGAGATTTTGATCTGCACAAAAGTAGCAGTGATAAAATTTAATACATAATGAACAATGCTTGGTAAAATAGGCTGTTGTTTTTAAAAAATATTTTTTATGAAATAATTAACAAGATTTTGGAACCTCGATGAAATAAAAGAGATTAAATTTAAAGTTTAACATTCGTGAATCGACTGAGCCCTATCTTTCTGTATTTTACAAAGCCTTCTACCCTCCTCCTTCAGTCTGACAACTTGATTCTTCTTCTTTTATCTTCAAGGTAACAACTCGGTTCTTAACCACGGTTTCTAAGCCTATTTCTTTCACCGTCCAGGGGTGTATTCTCTCACTCGAAACGTTTCGAAGAATGTCTTAACTGTTAAACTAGTTTTGCAACTATGATCGAAACGGCGTAAGCTTTGGCGCCTCCGAGTTTTATGGATTCCAATTGGGGCGATGTATTGCAAAACTCTAATAGTTCACCGCCACAAGATATTTGTCTATTCCCGGGACTTGACTGAAATCACGTGAAATTGGCTCAAGGCCGCGTGGTGGGGTCATCACTCATCAATGATGTGTCCTCTGAGTGCCACTATAAATTAAGGTTTGATAAAAACCGCTTTGGTTCATTGTATACCTTAGAAATCATATCTAGTATAGTATCCCCCAGGCCTAGACGATCACCTATCACTCACCTATCACTCATGACAATTTCGATTTCAAAATAGCTTCACAGAAGAAAGTAGCTACCTATACAGAAAAACATCAGCGAAGCGATTTCGGAATTATAACTGTTACGTTGGTAACTTTGTCTAATCAACCCTACGCTTTTTGTACCAATCATAAGAAATTAATAACATTCTAGATCTAGACACTTTATAAAATAAATAAGTTGAAATATGTACTTACCGACTGCGCTTTTATTTTTACATGCAATTTAACTTCTATTTTATCCTTGTGTTTCAGAGATCATTCTAAGCTCTCAGGTGTTTCAAAACCTGTATTTCAGGTTTACATTGTGTTGAACCATTGACTTAAGCTGTAAAGGACATTGTACCGACTGCGTACATTGATCGCTTCGAAAACAGCTTTAAAATTTTTGTATTATTTATACCAGTTCGTTATTAAATTTTTTTTGCAGTTGCTTTAAAATAACTCAATAAACCGTGTCCTTTATTGTAAAATTTTATTCCAACATAACATTTTATTAACCTGCATTGGACGTTGATATGGGCCGGTATTCTATGTATAGTTAATTTGGGCAATTAGTTTGAGATATTAAGCTGAATAGATGTTAATAAAAATGCTGGATATCCATTCATGTCCTTACATTATAAATGTATGATTGCACGAATAAAATCATGCATGGGCAGTTTTGTTTGTACTCAAGAAAAAAAATCTCTCCCACGAGCAACCTACGGTTGAAATGTACGAAATATTCTTCTTAACCTAAGTTTATTTGTACGTTCTTAACCGGATTTTGACCTCTTCCTTTCAAGTTTATTTATACTTCTTGACATTTCGTGGTGACTTGAGTAAATAGTAATTCTATTTGCAATATACGAGTCTATCTAGATTTTCTGGGAATCTCGGCTATTTCTGCACCAATGTCTGCGCTGTCCATTTTACTACATACATAGCGTTTATTCTCATGTACGGACGACAACACTTCGAGCTTAACACAGTGGCATCTTATCTAGTTGTAATAGGGATGTTTTTGCAACGAAAATGTATAGTCTGATGTGCTGTTGAATACGTACAGTTGGCAGAGGAAGTTCAGAATAGGTATTGGGGTCGTTTAGTGGAATTGAGTCCGGCTCTCTTGACGATTGTTCCAGGTTGAGTTGGATTCAAGTTTCTACTGCAATTCGGATACAGCTGACGTTTTGCCAATTGTTTGCTGGTGTATGTTAATTGAAAAGATTTTAAGGTTTATTTTACGTAATATAAAATTAACCCTTCAAGTACTCGCGAATCGAGACAATAGAAATCAATTGTTGCCGCGATCTCTTGTGACAGCTTAGGGTTTGATGGGATTTAAAGGGATTCGTAAGTTTTTGAAAGTTGGATCGTGATCTGCAGAAGATTTACGTACATTTATTTTAATCATCTTTCTCAATTTTTTTTGCGTATCATAATGTTAATCATATTCCTCTGCAATACATTTTCTCACAAAAAAAATGCGATATCTAAGACTAAGTTGCACCACTTCGACTGTAACTTTAAAAATAACCGGTGTTTTAACAAGCTTTTTTGTATGAAGTTTAACATATTTGACGTTTGTCAAAGTTATAGTAAGATGGTGCAATGCAAAATAAGAATATTTCAATAAGAAATTTTCCCTTTGTGCGTATAAAACCAAACAAAGTATCGATTCTTAACAGAGGCCGCAAAGGCTTGGAAACTAACTAACGTGGTGACTAAATAAACTAAAACATTGGATGTTAGAACAAAAGCTTTTTGCAGAAGTATCAATCTTACCTTATCCCTCATCCCTTAAACACAGGCTAAGTACCGTGACACGACATTATTACGATCAGATAACGTTTTGTTGCCGTTGACATTACGCAAGCCCGCTGGTTAAACGCACGCGATTTGATAATTTTCCACCACGTAAATTATGATGGAACATTTAATATGTGAATGCATAAATCTTTTGAGAAGTGTGTCAGTGATAGTACATTGTCACTTAGCACATTTTCGGGCTCAAATATAATGTCCTTGCTCAAACATCACCTATCAAAACTAAAGAACTAAACTCTTGTGGCGGAGTTTTGGGCTGACACTGTGTAGGTTTGTTGTGGACACGACAAAAAGAAAACTAAAGACTCCGGTCCCGTGCTAGCTGCACGCAGGTGGTTCCCGGCTCATTACTAAATTACTAATTAGGTAATTTAATTCAATTAAATAAAATTTTATAGGTAACTAAAAAAGTAATCGTTTTTATTTGCCAATCGTCAACTCGTATCTAACATTCTATTTATCAGTATTTTAGCATGAACTTGAACAAGTTAAATAAATAATTACCTATGTATTTAGAAAAGTAGCAAAATAAGTAATAAAATGTCATGAACACGAGCACCTCATTTTCGACTCAGCCACAATATTAAAAAATCCATTAGACGACCTTTCGATGCAATAAAAAATCTTTTAACGTATAAAATGTTGCGTAAGTACTAATTTTGAAGTTTTAATGGTGAACTCCCACCTATTAAGAGTTTTCATTAAAAGCACTCAGCATTTAGCGGTTAAAATGGACCGTTTTCAACTGTTTAAAGATGTGACAAGGGAACATTTAACACCCTGTATATTGGTTACAAATTCATGAGAACTCGGCCCGAAATCGCAGCGAAAAGTTTACCACGGAAAGTGCTCAACATCATTGTCCAAAGTTGTTTTGAAGTTGAAAATGTACAGTTCGCGATTTACTATAATATGAGAGATTCTTTTGTATTTACTGACTGGCTGGTGATTGTTTTACGAAGTTATACGAAGAAAGTAATGACAGGTTTAGAATTCTGTTCCAAAAAAAATAACGTCTCAATCTTAGAACTTTAGCGCCGAAAATGAAATAAATATTTTTTCCAGAAGCAAAACTCTTTCGAAGCAAAGCTTTCAGAAAGAAGTTGGTTAAACTTAATATCGCCCTAACAGTTATCACAACAGTTGTGATAAATTAAGAATGCGACGTGATTATTTCTCTTTTATATCATCATCATTTAAGCCACAGAACGTCTGAACGCTGAATTTGGTTGTTTCTGACCTGTATTTAGCGTCTTCATGCTACCTATTGAGGTCGCCTGTCAAATAAGATTTTAAACTTTCGCGTTCCATTTCAACTAAAATAGAAAGACACGGGTCTTAACGTGATATTTATGAATGAGTTACAATATGTTCTCACTTGAGTCTGCTTGGGACCACGGCTGCAGCATAGCAGCCGAAACGTCAAGCTGTGAGTACTTAATGTAACTTAGTCATAAATGTTAAGACCCGTGTCTTTCTATTTCAGTCGCCTGTCAACCTCGTGGGTGGCTCTTTTAAATCTAATTCATAAATAACTTTTTATAAATAGGTACAAACTAACCGACGATCTGGTGAAGGTCGCGGGAGGTGCCTGGATGCGAGCGGCACAGGACCGGTCTTTGTGGAAATCCTTGGGGGAGGCCTTTGTCCAGCAGTGGACGTCTTTCAGCTGAAACAAAGAAACAAAAAAAATATTTTATTTTATTTCTGAGCTGACTGTATCCTTTAGTTGATGTAGCCCGCGTGTCTACGGGTCAAGTTGTTCTCCACCTTTGTATTCCAGCCACAATGCATTGTAAATGTTTTGTGAAAACACACTATTGCGTGTCTGCGTACTGTATGCCGTGCAGAATAAAAGTTATGAAAGAAGTAAAAATTTATTACTCTTGGCTACAAGGCGTGCTCGTATTATGATATTATTTACAGTACGGTGAAATGCGAAATGTTTATAATGATTTGCTTTGCATGGAAGTCAAAACCCATAATTAGCAAGGGTATATTACCTTTTTGATACCTTTTCATTTTTGGACAGAGAAAAGGACGGGGGTATCTTTTGTTTAGCTCTGTGACTGAAATTCACTCGGGAAAAGCTGGAGGTATAAGTTTGTACAGATTCATCAAACTTTAAATTTTTATAACAAATGCATACCTCATCCTAGACTGCATCTCACTTAACACCAGGTGCGATTGCGGTCAAATATCGTCAGTTGCAGGTTCACTTGGGGTAACTGACAAAATACGGTTTTTGAGTTAAATATACAGTTTTTCTTAGTTTTTTCTGCTCTTTCGAATGGTATACGTAAAAAAATTCTAGCTTTAAAAAAAATACAATTACACGGACATTTTCAGGTGTAAACTTTTCAGATTTCCTTCACAATTTTGGTGTAACTGACATTGTAATAATTTTATCAGGTTGAATTGGTGTATCTGTAATAATGTAAAAATTTTGCTACAAAACTTTGCAATTACACTGATTTGCTAAGGTTTATAACATTAAATAAAATAGGAATTTAGAAAGTTTTAAGGCATATTACATTATTATTATACCAGCAGTATCAGTTAAAGAAGTTAAAGTTAACTCAACAAAAAAATATATTGAAATTGAGCAAACTATCCAGCCAACTAGGCGTCACTGCGCGTTGCTAACATTAACCTGTTGTTACTCTGTTACTTTTACTGTTGTAGTACTCATGACCTTAATTCAACATTGCTATAAAGAGGTGGGAAATTAAATCCATTTTGTTTTCAGTTTAAGTTGCCCCGTAGAGCTAAATACGGTATTGGTAAGTCAAAGCTTAAAAAAATATTGAAATTACTTAGTTTCACAGTAATACTTTAGTTATTTCAATATTTCTGTCTTAAAAACATTAAATACACATATTTTCTTGATTTTCGTGGCTTTTTTTATCATTTTTTAATGAATAAAATAAAAGTAACTTCTAATAAAATTTAAAAAAAATAAAGAAAACGACAAAATGTTATTTTTTTCATGAATTCTCTTATTTTTTAATACTTTTACATAAATTATACAGCAACTAAGTAAACAAAACCCAGCAAATGCATCAAATTATTTTAATTTGGGCAGTACTTACATCAATTTGACCTATGTTTTTTCCAAAAGTATGGTGTAAAATTAGTGTAACTGTCAAAAGTACAAAAATACATTGGTGTAACTGCAATTTATTTCCTTAACTAAGACATATTAGATAATTCTTTTTATTTAATCGAAAACCGCGTAGAATTCTAAGCATTTCTGTAAAAACAGATCCAAAAAAGGTTAAATAGGAAAAAAGTTATGTCCGATTTAAGACGAAAAAAAACTTTAAACGGCTCTACTGAAAAACTGTATTTTGTCAGTTACCCCAAGTGAACCTGCAACTGACGATATCTTCTTATGCATAAAACAATCTATTCCAATTAAATAAGTAGGTAGCTATACTCATTTTACTATGACGTAAAGAAGGTATTGAATAAAAATAAGATATTAAGTTAAAACTTCCACCCACAAGGTGGACCGATGACATCTTAGCAGGGAAGCGCTGGACGCAGGCCGCGCGCTACCAATCTATCAACATGGAAAGCATTGGGGGAGGCCTATCGTCGCTGTAAGTTCAAAAGGATGTATATTAAACCAGTAGGTTTTCAGGAGACACAAAAAACTGTATAATTTTTAAGTTTGGATTTGACATGATCCTTTTGAACTGACAGCAACGCTATGTTCAGCAGTGGACGTCCTATGGCTGAAATGATGATGATGATGAAGTTAAAAGTTAAGTTTGAAATATAAAAGATATCCAAACATTCCTACCGAATACATAGTTACATTTTGCGAATTGAGAACCTCCTCCTTTTTTTGAAGTCGGTAAAAAAGTACGCAACAATGAGTTGCTAATAGCTTTTTATTTGCATCAAAATTAGAATTCCGCCGACGCGTGTTTCACGCAACGTCACCACCATGAAAGAGGTTCGGTGGACTCGGAATACAGCAGAAAAGGTTTTAAATTTCACTGATGACTTATCACATTTGGAAACATTTTCACAAAAAGAAAATAAAGAATAAACATACCAACCAACCGAATTGAGAACCTGCTCCTTTTGTTGAAGTCGGTTAGTAAAAGTTCCATTCGCAATGGTTATTTACAAATTTTCAAATAAAAACCCGACGGCAACGCATACCAATACAATGGTATAAACGCGGTTCTCACATGAGAATCTAATGATTACCTATGATTTCGTTTGCTATTAATTGACTAGCTTAAGTCTAATCGTTGAAAAGTAATTGGGTTTTCAGGACTATAAAGAGCTTTGAGAAGTACCTTCGAATTACTGGTTAACACTATTAAACCTACCTAAATCAGCTAGGTAAATGTCATTTACATGATATCATTTTATTTTAAAACTAGCTGTGCCCACGCTTTCGAATTGGCTGTAGGGTGATGTTATAATATGTTACGCTTTGGGCTATAATATAGCCTCGATAAATGGGCTATCCAACACAATAATAATTTTTCTATTCGGACCAGTAGTTCCTAAAATTAGCGCGTTCTAGCAAACAAACTCTTTAGCTTTAATATTATTAGTATACTCGTAGATAACTTGCCTAAGGTGGGAATCAAACCCACGACATTCTTTCAACTACAGGCCTACTCCGTGCCCATCGATTGTGACGTCACGTTTGCTCGCCCAACCAATAAAATCACAATAAAACTGTGACACAAACACCCATAAACACTAATTAAATCCAGCCCGGACTGTAATCAATTGATCAGCACGTTCACGGAACTAGGGCGGTTATCGTTAACTACTGCGTTAATTCTAACATGTCGTTAAATGTCTTCCATTTGAAGTCGTGTCTCACTGGGACGCCGGAGAGAAAGCCAACAAAGATTAAAGATTAAATACAATAGATTTTTGTTAATTTTATGTTTACAGAATTTCACTTAGAAGGCAAAACCATGTCACTCACGGCACAATCGATTTTCTATTCTTACTAGCTGTGCCCGCGACTTCGTTCGCGTGAAAACCCATTTTTACATCATTTTTCATTGTTGCTCTGTTTCTATTACTCGTATCGTGATGGTATATAGTCTATAGCCTTCCTCGATAAATGAGCTTTCTAACACTGAAAGAATTTTTCAAATCGGACCAGTAGTTCCTGAGATTAGCGCGTTCAAGTAAACAAACAAACAAACAAACTCTTCAGCTTTATAATATTAGTATAGATTAGTGTTTCTGTTCCTGGTTCCTCCTAGACATACTTAGACATTCTTTGATTACAATGTCAACCAAACCGAAAAAATAATATAGATACCTATTTTTAGCAATAAATAAGTTTTTAGTATCACTCAGGTCCGCTTACCGCACACATCAATAAGGGCGCTTGTTACAAGTATACCTATTTTACAAGTAGGTAAGTTGCAGACGGCAGCTGCAGCTGCTTTTATCTGACGGACCTGCATACTCTCTTAAATTCGTAGGGAAATCGTCACGCATCCTAGTGAGACACACTCACCCAAATACCTCTTACGGTTGCGAATCGTAGTGATCGTGCGACAACACGTCCGAGGAGCCATCGAACAAATTACACAGATAACATAACCGTTATCGTTACCGACAAATAACGTTTCACACACCGTTAATTTTTTATTGGGTTAACGCTTCTGTGATGCGTTAACGTGAATAACTTTAGATTACGCAAATACGTAAAGGAATAACGGTTTCAGCGTGCAAATGCATCCAATATGCAGTAAAAATTAAATGTCCACATTGTTACGTATACTTACTTGAAGATTATGACCCATTCTTGGGTCTTGAATGATATTGAATCCTTTTAGTTGTCAGGATTCCAGAGCGTTGGTATATTAAGTAAAATGCAATATTGAGAATCGCTAACTCTAACAATGTACCTATTTAGGCCACGAATAGAAAGTAAACGACATGTAACAGCATGTAAATGAGTGACAAAAATTTTCAGGAATGCAATAAAATTATTACAGCCTTTAAGATCAAACGTCTGTCAAATAATGTCAAAAAACAGCGGTTATTGTTATAGTTACAGTTAAAGTAAGTTAGTGCAATTCGGCCTTAGACTTACCTTAGATTACGAATAACATATTAATTAGATTTTAAGTCAGTTGACAATATTGTAAGTGTCTATTTGCAACAATTTATTTAATCAAAACGATGTAACTGATCGTACAAAGCTAATCATCCAAAACCTCGCAATGAAATTCAGTGAAATAACATCTCATTTCAAACGTAACAAACGTTAAACATTTAGCTGTGTAATCTCCTTAATTAATGTTCATAAAGAGGCCCATAAACACATATTCTGCTAGAGGCAAGTCACTCCGCAACTCATTACAGCCGAGACGGGAGTAACGACGAGTGAGTCATAAATATAATTTACAAGCAATCCAACAAATTTTAATGTTATTCACAGAACAGTAGCTAGTAGCTGCATGATAGGGTTGATGAGGAATCATCTTCATCATAAATTAAAGTAAAAAAATCCTAAAATATTTTTTTCCTTCTCAAATTCAATGAGGAATTTTGCCAAGGTGCGGCACGATGACGTTTGATTTCAACATCCAATTCGAAACCACCTCTGTGGTCTAGTGGTTAGACCACCTGCTTCAGACGCAGAGGTCCCGGGTTCGATTCCCAGTGGGGGCAGAATTTTCTGTTCGGTTTGGTTGGTGGTAGGGCTTGTTTCAAGTTCGCCTGGCTAGCTACCACCATCTTACCTAAGTCTGTCGCCATAACAATAATGTTAACAGCATTCTTGTATTCCGGCAGTTAGAGGTGAGATAGCCAGTTCCTCTGTGGTTGAGGATTCTGGGTGAAGCTCGCTTCCACCTTCGGCCTGATCATCACTTACCATCAGGTGAGATACAGCTTCCTCGTTGTGGATAAAAAAAAAGTTGTATCATTTTTCTTTCTCTTTCTTGCATTCTCTCATTTACTTCCTTTTATTCTGTCATTCATCATTTTTTTGAGAAATAACTCTTCATCCTCATCTCCTAATTTTGTACACTGTATCACTCCCTCATCTCATCAACCCTAGCGCACACCATTGTAAGGCAGGTAATTGCACGGCAATTGTCGCTGGTATGCAGTGATTAAGTTGAAATTCTTCAGTGTTAGCAGCTAAATTATGTCCCATTAAAGTCCGATGTAGGTTGGAATTTTTTGCTGTAACTATAATGGATTTTTAATTCTGCGAAGTTAAATTTTCAGTCGGGATTTCTAGGTACAGCGACACTGAAATTCAGCGACTGAATTAAGCTAGTGTTAATTAAGTTTATGCTTAAATCATAACGTGAATATTTTATGTCATTTTGTGAATCGTTGATGCGTTGGCGACCGTAGTTAATTATGTATTTATATTTTAAAGATGCTACCTAATTTAGTCATATCATATTGAACGCAGAATCACTTATTTATATCATTTTATATTTACACGTCAAGTTTATACCTACTCTTCACAATAGGATTCAAATACTTCAAAAAAATATATCCGGTGTTTTGATTGTAAATTCATTAAACTGATAAAATGTAACGTGGAAATACGTCAGCTCCATCAATCAATACATCAATGCTCTAAATAACGTAATGGAAACGAAAACAACGGAACCGAAACACATAAAGCGTTAATTGCGGATTGCCAGTTTGATTGGCATGTGTTAATTTGTTTGCGAACTATTTCAAATCCCCACAAATTTTACTCAATTAACAGCACGCATCAAAACGAATTTGGTTTGACTGAAATTTACTCTATCTCAAGTTCTGCCAAAGGTAGCGCAGACCACCCTTTTAATAAACACCGTATTTATTTCCTACGTATTAATTTAACTTACATGCTGACATGATTGAAAGAAACATTTTACTTGACATGTGTCAGAGCGATGATTTTTTCATTAAAACTTATGAATTCGTTCATTGGAAAATAGTGATACGGGATATTGATGTACGAGTAAACCCGTATGTTTATTTTAACACCACTTTTTGTGATGTGACAATTTTAATTTTGATCATATTTTAGTTTTGATTCTACTGCTGCCTGCTTTTGGACTTCTGTTTGGGAAAGTACAGCACAAGAAACTTAAAGATTAAAAAAAGTATTAACGTAATCTCCGAAAATAAAAATATTACTATGTGTGGGATCTATGCATGTAAGCTGTCTATGAAGCCATCAGATATCTGGGGTATCGGGTCACGCCAAGATAAAAGGCAGATTCTTTAAGAAACTTCACAAAAGATCCGGAATTTAATACGCTAACAACGTTTTCTGTAAAAATAATCCCTCCCTTTGTTGGCTTAATTATTAAAATTGCGGTGATAATTTTGTGTCTTTGTGAGCCACAAAATGGTGAATAGATTGTGAACTGCTGTAAGATAAGGCGTAAAAAATATGAATCATTTGATTGTACCTCAACTTGGAAAAATACGACTATGTTCTAGAATAGAAGATGATACCATTGAGATTTTTACATTTAGTCGTAAAGTTTGCTTCTGGCGCGGCTCCTCTCTCTTCTTATCCTTCTCTCATGGAATTAACATATTTTGTTGTAGTACTAGTATCAGAGCATATTAGTGAATTGAAAGTCCAGCTCGGTTAATCAATTTCTTCAAGTCCTACTTAGTAAGAATCATAGAAGATCTTAAAAATATTGACTTTCGATTTCAATGAAATCTAAGTTTGCTCCATTTTAGATCATGATCGATTGAGACTTGAGATTGAGGTCAAATCCAGACTCTAACATAAAATAACTGTTAAAAATAGTAAGCTAAAGGCACAATAATGTGATGGTAAAACTGCCTCGCACCAAACAATGTTGTAGCGGACAGCAGACAGCTTTTTCTGACTTTTTTCTCAGAGTTCTAACCTACTTATTTGTACTGAAGCAGTGAGTAAGTAGGGTGGATGGATGTGTTTTTGTTATATGCCACGGAAGTGCGGCGAATGTAGGTATTTAGGTAAGAGTAGTTTGATAATTTGTGTAAATATGTAGTAGTAGAGATATAGGTAGTAAGTAAGTATAATGCCTGCTTTAAAATATGTTTCAATGCAGCATTTACAGAAAATAAAACAATTTAAAATGAAAATTACCCATGCTTTCGCATCAAATCAATGGGACGATAAACTTTGTCATTTCACAATGAAGACAACTATTTTATAAAATAAAACGAGAAGTTACGTATTGAGTAAATTGGAGACCATTATTTTATACTAGCTTTTATTTTGGCGTTCGTACAAAATGACAAATATTTTTCATTTTATAACGAATGTACATTTATTAAACGTTGTCAATATTTCAATGTAATATTGGTCACGCGAACAACATTTCCAGTATGATCCGGACCGAGGTTGTCGATTTCATATCAAAAATTGTGAAGTTCAGAAAGGCATTTTGCGTATTTTATTTTTGACAGCACTGCAACTAATTGGGAGTTGTACAGTCGCTAGCACAAAAAAAATATTTTTTGAAAAATCATCCCAAATATAATTACCTAAGCCTCAATGGCTTTTTATTTCGCTTTGTATTTTTTCGTAAACATGCCAATATTAAACTTTGCAGCTTTGGTACACGAATGTTTCAAATCACTCGTTCTACGAGTACTCGTAGAACGAGTGATTAGATTGTATTGTTGATTGAATAGTTAAATTGTTTTTACAGTATTTTTATAGTTAATGTGTTGATGAAACAATTGAATTTAATAATAGATTTAAATAAATAATATTCGAACGAAAACTTTGTGTAAAGTATGCAGTAAAAACATTATTGAGACATAAAAGTTTAAATATTTGAGCTAAATACGAGTAACTAATATTCAGCAATACTTCAAATTCTGGCAAGAACATACTGAAGAAATTAAAGGTTTAAAAAAACATCGAAATCAAAATTTTATTCTCATACCGAGTTCGGTCAGCTAGTAGGTATTTGAAAGAAAAAAAGAAAGAAAGAAAAAATATTAATTTCATAATAATTTATAACAAATCCTGCACTCCATCATCTATAAAATGCAAAATGTACGGCGCTTTACTAAATATGGCAGAGCGATTCTGCGGTCAGGCTTCATAATCATGCTCAACGAGACGCAGTTTGTGGACTTTGCGAATCGGCTTAAAATGTCGCCCGCAATTATTCGAAAGGGTTTAATGTTAGTTTCCAGTGTTGCCAGTGTTTCACGGTGTTATTACTTGATACGGGTTCTGTTGTGAATTGGATGATGGATGAAACGTTTTTGTCGTTAAGAGTCGCCACTCGATCTAAATTTTTTTTTTCAAGTTATTTAAAAAAAAGTAGATTGTAGAGTGTTTTTGGAAGTTTTTGCTGCAAAAAAGACAAAGATCAAGTATATAATTCGAGACATTCGATTTTAGAGCTACAAAAGAAAGCACCGTATTTAGGTACTATGATGAAGTGTCTAGGAAAGTACAATCAATAAATCACTCTTCTTTATCACTCTTCCTTTAAAATGTTTGCTGAACCCGACATGTTCCATTCTGTCTGAAATTATTTTGAAGATCCTTAAGAAACGTGTGAAATAACAATACCTACAGTTTGACAAGTAAAATTTTGTACTTGATTTGAAAGTTTATTTTACAAGCAAGTTAATTTTCGTTCACCTGTTTAGTAAACAAATATAATTAAAATCAAACAGATGTTACACAAATCATAATTCTCTAGAGATTTAGGTCTCCGAGTTTTATTAAGAGCTAAACTTTTGTAATTTCAATTTAGATTCAGACGCTTCGGATATTTCTGTGAAAAATGTTGCTATTTACCAAAAAGTATTTACGTGGAATTTATCACAGTTATTTAAATAAAATTAATACTTGAACTACTAATATACTGCTAAAACTGCATTGTTAAGTTGATATTTTGCTGATTAATATTCTGCTCAACTACTGTGAAAATCAAACCTTCTCGGAATTTTAAAATCTTTATTCTCTTCCATAACAATTTAACGAGAAATGAAGTCATTATAAAGCTTGTAAAATATCAAATTCCTAAAATAGCCGGCGCCATCAGGAAACAATATTCTAATTTTTGCTTGACACAAAGGTTAAGGTGAAGGAGAATGCCATACTTAAGACAATAAGTTCGCTTTTTTGTACCCAATTCAAGGTAAACACAGCACATCAGACTAACCATTTTTGTTAAAAAAATTGCCTGTTAATTAATTTCAGCCAAATAACGTCCACTGCTGGACAAAGGCCTCCCCCAAGGATTTCCATACCGGTCCTGCGCTGCCCGCATCCAGGCTCTTCACCAGATCGTCGGTCCACCTAGGTGGGAAGGCCTGCCCACGCTACGTCTTCCGGCCCGTGTCATCTCTCGAGAACTTTACTGCCCCAACGGCCATCGTCTCTACGAGCTACGAGTATGTGCCCCCGCCACTGCCATTTGATTTTAGGAATTCTGCTCTCGGTTACACATGACATATGAAATCACCGTATTTTGGTCTGTAATATTTACGAAATTGCCAGTTTCCGCTCCAATATTCTAGCCTACGAATACACAAGCTCACATACAAATACTGTATACTATTCAACAGTTTGCATTGGTAACGGATCGACGGAACCCGATGCCTTTGTGTTTGCCGACAGTCGTCTCAGGAGATCGAATATGTTTTATATCGGACTCGAATAACGAATCGAACAAATAGATTAGTACGTGGTTTTAGCAAATACGCTGCATCATAGGCCATTAAGTTTTTTTTACAAATAGTTCAATTGGCATTATGTTGCTTTGTATTACGGACGGTAAAACAAAGCTCTAGGTTTTGCAAAGTATATACTTAGGTCTACGACTAAGATTAGACAAAAAAAATTTTATTTTCATTTATAAGTAAACAGTTAGGAACGACCTTAAATCTATGTTATACAGTGTATTTCGGTCGGAATACATTTTTGGGTTGAATATTGACATTTAGCTATACTATCAAACATAGATTTTTGATAGTTTAAATATTTTTGATAGTTTAAATGTTCGACTACCACGGGCCGGGTGACGAAACGTGGGCAGACCCTCCACTAGGTGGACCGACGATCTTCTACCGTCCAGCTCAGGACCCAGATGGGTGCAGCGCAGTACCGTTCGTTATAGAAATCATTGGGAGAAGCCTTTGTCCAGCTGAGGACGTCATTTGGCAGAAACAAACGAACGAACTAGATTGTCTAGTATCTTCTACAGAATCCAATAAAAAGTTTGAATGCCCAAATTGAGCAACAAAAACGAAATCAATGCACTCACATTTGAATGTTCGATCTCCAAAATCCCAAATCCGTATTGCTTCAGCCGATCTAACAAAACGGTTTGCATACCCATTGCACTCCACAATAGCAGTTTGTTGTTTTATAACGATAGTTGGGAGGATTTATCGTTGTTCCCGCGAAGGTTTGTTTATGGCGCAATAGAGCGGCATGCCAAGCCATGCCGCGGGACGGCGTAAATATGCCAAATGCCGACGAATTGCTTTGTAAATGATTGCTGATTCTGGGAACTAGTGATTGTCGGTGTGTTGAATAACATTACGGCTGAGTTGCACCACCTAACTTTGACCGTAACTATAACGATAACCGGCGTTTTTTGTATGGAATTTGACAGATTTTTAAAGTCAAAGTAAGATGTGCAACCCAGCCTAAGGTTTGTGTTACAAAACAATGATCAAGGCTCAATCATTGATTCTGTGTTGAGAATGAATGGTTTAATCAGGCAAGACTTGGAGCGAGATCAAACACGAAGCTCAAGACTGAACGCAATGGAGGACTGTTGTGAACGTCTTCTGCCCCATCTAGGGTCATAGGACCTTAAGTCAATAAAAGTAAGTAATTAAAATTCAACATACATATGACAATTTTCAAAATGATGAGTGTTTGCGACTTGAATAAGGACTGCATAAAATAGGTTGAACATATTAAACTAAGTATAAGATATTGATCAAGGTGATTTACTTGAGATGATTAAGTAAAGAAACAATGAACTGGAAAACAAAATAATCCTCTAGAAACTTGCTAAAAATAAACATCTTAATGATTGTGATAAGGATATTATACTTATAAAGACTCTCGAATACGCCTACTTAAAAATTAAGCTCAATTAAATTGATCATTTACTTTCAATTAAGGCTTATTTATAACAAATTAATTTGAGCTGACATAAAATTATACAGAAAATTGTGAATATGGTTCATAACCGAATTATTTTATTACATTATTTTCGAAACGAGGCGATTGCCTTTAAGCAAAGTTTAACTTTAAGCATCATTATTATAAAAGCGAAAATAGCTTTGTCTGTCACGCTTATGGAATTATACTGTAAAATAATCATTTGACAGTTGGAGATATAAGTACAATCAATGCGTTTTTTCTCTTCTTCTTCTTTGCCCTCGCCCATTCCTAATAGCCCAGTTTCACCAAGGTGGAGAGGAAAGGACATGACGAGAGATGTGTGTGCGCGCTGTTAGTTTTAAGAGCTTGTCCAGCTTAAAAGAGTTTAGTAAAAACGAAGAAAGCGTGAGTAATAAACATTCCTGCAACAGTTTAAAACCCACGCATGCCAAGCCACGGTGCGAAAATCGTGCAATAAAACGAAAATCATCGTCAAATTTTAAACAAAGTTAAACTTCCCGCAGTAAAAGTTGTTCTATCCAAACGGAATAAGGGTCCTGTAATTTTATGACGTAGTTGCCGTGATGCCAAACCGCCATAAATAGGTAAAACTCAGTTGTTGTGCCCGCGGATACTGCCAAAACAAAGAGTAGTAACTGGGTTAGGACGCTCGCCAAACTCCGCGTGAATCAAGCCAGGGGTTGTAAGCTACTTGCTTTGTTAACCATTAGTTGGGTTTTGACATTTTTAATACCAATAACATAAAATATATTACGAAGCTACCATTCTTTATGACTCAATTTAAAGTAATTTTTTGAGTAATCAATTCTACGTATAAAAATCATCAGGGCATTTTGAAGTTCAGAAGGAACTTGTAATTTTGTGGCAGGTTTATGGACTACTTTCGAAAGTCTGAAATTAGAGAACAATCTACAAAGTTATGAAGGCCGTGTAGAAAACTCCAAAAATATATTTACTGACTACTACTTGTACAGACAATATTTATTTTCGAACCCACGACCTTCCGCTTGCCTGGCGACTGCTCTTCCAATAACATAAACAATATCTCGTTTGTAGTCGACACGAAAAGAAGAAGAATATCTCAATTAAACGGAAGATATTTTATACAAAACCCGATACCGAACATCTCAATAATACTTCAAAGTAACATAACGCCAGCATAAGTTCGGAATGGGACCACCGGCGCACCGTAAACGGTGAACTTGAGCGGGCGCTGACTGGCCTAAGTCTGCGGGCACGAAACTGGCGTCGGCCAAGCGATGGTGGGGCAACGCGACGGCGGAGCAGCGGCGATGAGGAGTATAGATCGTTTCATCCACGAAGACGCGGCCCAACATTATTTCGCTAATGTTTGAGTGTTATTGGTACACGCAAAATTATGCACAAGTGCACACGCACACTACAATAATGACGCTCGGATTACTCGGATCAAACTGCCCGCACCCCGCGCATCCCACGACCAAAAATTGGTGGGGCGCGTCTTTGTGGATGAAAATATAGTATTGCGATCGCCTCGCTTCGCTGCCGTCCGTTTCGTGCGCGACCATATATTCGTACTGTCATGTTGTTGAATGTATCGCCGCCGCTCCGCCGTCGCGTCGCTCCGCCATTGCTCGGCCTTCGCCAGTTTCGTGCCCGTAGACTAATAGTAAACTTGCGACAAGCAATGCTGCGTTCTCACTGAAAGCATTTGCGTGAATGGAGTTGGCATCGAGTGTTTAAACTGCTTGAAAAGGAATATAGTGAAGCGTTAAAGGGTAGCTAAAGTTAAAAGCATGGCAATTGTTTATTGAAGGAAATTATTTGGCCTACAATAATCAGGATTATATTTGGATTAGAAAGACAGTCGTGTTCTTGAGTGGAGGCTAGATGACCTGATGATATTGAAGATGTCCTTATACATACTACTAAGTAGGTAGTAATTTCTCAATATGCTGCGATAGGTATACCTACAATATCTAATCTTATCCCTGGTTTTTTCTTTGGCAATAAAGCCATGCCCCATTCTCACATTTCCACAAGATATTTTATACAAGATTGCGCAGTTCTATTAGCGTGGGCTACCCATTACCACGGAAGCGTGATGTTCTTCGCCCTTATATCAAAATCCACGCGGAACCGCAGGAAAAGGCCAGTATCCCATAAAGTACTGGTTAGTAATGGCTTATAGTAAGCTTGCACGAGCGGTGTTAATGCAGGGGCGTCACCCGCCGGACGTATAACACGCACGACTTACCCCACAGGGTAAATACCCCACTAAAAGCGGGCTCTTACGAAATGAACAGAAATCTCAAAATACTACGAGGAACGGTCCGAAGCGTGGAAATCCTCGTTAAAATAAAATGCAAGTGCAATGGAGCGTAGTACGTTGTACTGGCTTTTGGCAAAGTACTTTATCTACAGAGGAAAAGAATAAGAATGGTATGTAGAAAGGATCTCATTTCCCCCTTTGTTTGGGAACAAGTGCTTTCAGCTTTGCCTAGTTGATAAGGTCTTTTTGCCTAAGGCTGTAGAGAGAGCTAAAGAGTTTTTAGGATTATACTAAAAAGCTTATATGAAAAATTTCAGTCTACTTAATTATTCAGAATATTTTTAAATTCCATTAAATTTTAGAATAGTAATTTGTCATAAAAAAGTAACACTGGACCGCTGAAAAGGGGTCGGTTAGGCTAGAAAGCTAGCTCAGGTACAGTTTTGAAACTGAAGATTTTCTAACCAATCTCTGCGGTCCAGTGTAATATAATGTAAACTAAATATTTATGATTGTGTTAGGAATGGGTTTCTCCGTTAATAGTCCGTTCCGTTAATAGTAGTTAACGCGGTCGCCCCAAGCAAACTTGGCGGCGCACTGTAGCAGACGAGGCGAAGAAAATCGGCAAGACCTGGAGCGAGATCAAGCGCGAAGCTCAAGACCGAACGCGATGGAGGACTGTTGTGGACGCCCTCTGCCCCATCTAGGGGACATAGGACCTTAAGTCAAGTAAGTCAACGTGGTTTGAACCAACAAACGTAAAAACCTCGCTTCTGACGTCGTTTGATTAATTAACTACTACTTTTAAAGGCACCAAATTTTCTCGGCTATTTCTGTAACTATTATTAGCACCTCCGCACTCAATTATAAAAGCCTCTTACAATATTTTCTTTAGCTCATTTCATTTACTAGCGGTGCTTTCGCTAAGTTTCTTTTGAAATCGTTAACGAACATTTCCTTATGACTTCTGGCGATCGAACGCAATTTAGTATAGGGTTGTGACAAAATAATAATGATTATACAGGCTTTTAGAAAAATCAGTTACCTACGCGCTTTTCACTTCTACTGACCTTTTTTTAGTAAAATTGTGGATTTTGTTGAATTGTTAAAATTACTGACTGACTAATTACCTATTGTGTTTTTTTTTTGTCTTCAAGCAAGTTGATATTCCTATCTTTTAAAATAAAAAGATGAAAAAAATCAATTTGAGCAAAAAATACCTTTATTCCTAACTTAAACTGCGCTAAAGTAATCGATATAATGAGGAGTTTAATCGACTTATAGTGGTTAAATTATCGATATTTCACATCCCTAATTTGGGTTCGATGAATTTTCCAAGTATTGTTGCTGTAACTCGAGCTCTTTCAAGTTTTTCTGATTGCTTTCGCGAAGCATTTGCATATACGGAAATAGCTGTGGAAAAGTTTTAGACTTCGCTATGTTTGCTGGTTTATGTTGAAAAGGACAATGTTCGTTCTCCATACATTGTTCGCCGTTAGATCAACAGTGCCGAAAAAATACTTTCTAGGTTCTAAATGACACAAATCTTTATGTAAGGACAATTATTCCTGGCGGACCAATTCTATAAACTTATTGATAGCAATATTGTTATCATAACCTCTTACTTACTAGTATTGTATTATATTATTTTATGCACATCGATTTGGGAGATGTTCTGTATTGTAGTTGTCGCAGCCAAATTGTATTATAATATTGGACGGGTTTTGGAAATAGCTCGGCGTTCCACTTTTATGATTTACTTACTTACATTTTGCACGTAAATAAATAACATGAATCCTATGTTTACTTTCCACTCTTGACATTTAACACGTGACTTACCAAACTAACTATCTCCATGGTTACCGTCTTAGTCTATGCATGACTAGGGATTGAACAACTTTTAATTGAATATTATTAACAATTCTCGATAATTATTATCGATTGAAAAATATTCGGTATTTGAATCGAAAGATATATTCAATTTTATCAATATCAAAATATTCAATTTTAATAATAAAATAAATATTATTTACTACCACCTATGAAATGTTCTAAAAATTGCCTGGAGCGCTCCCCCAATCCTGGGTTTTCCCTTTCCAAGCTGAGAGGATATCATTTTGGTTCTATCGATACATTATAAAGGTACTTAATATTTGAAATGTATTACCAATTATTGTTATAAGCATTTTGAGCGAATAAAACTTTCAATTCTATTAGAACTTTAGACATTTCTCTCACTTTAAGCGGCATTGGATTTTTCATCGAATTTTGAAACTGTAACAGATATATTAAAGATGATCCCATATTGTTGTCATTGTCTATATCAGTGTTATGATCACAATTCTTTTTATTTTATTCATGACCTTCGACCAGTTGGACACATTAGATAGCTTCTTGTAGTATCGTGCAATATATTTTTAACTTTTAATTAAAATCTAGTCATACTGTAGCAATTTGGACGATTTATTTTATTTACAAGATCGGTATCTTATTGTCTATGATGACCGCAGTCAACATCACTATTACATGGATTCCTAACAATGAAGTACGGCATTGCCTTGTGCCGATTTTACATAGATTTCATCGACACAAATTATGGAACTTCATAGGATATGGAGCAGGCCACGCCCTAAAATGTCCGGATGTCGTCATAGTATTATGGAATACATATAAAAGACTTTTATTATTTCATTTTCTAATCCTCAAGTGTCCGTTACAATCTAATTAATATTTAAGTATTCAAAAAGTAAGAGATTAATTTTGATACTTTACTGCTGTGCCCAGGAATCTAAGGCGGTTTCTGACAATGTCCTTTGAACTACATACCTAGTTAACATAAAAAATAATTTAACGGTCAATGTACATACGTGGTAATGGTGAACCAAGCTATCCACAGCTATAATACTGCGACGTAAATATTTTGTAAGTAGGTACTTATTTGTACCTATCAAATATTTGATGTCGACAATACAAGCTGATGGATATTTATTCTGATGACTACTAAATATCAATATAGGTCTTTAGTATATAGGAATAATTACAAAAAAAACAATAACAACAGCATGGGATGTCCACCCACGGTGAACGACCTCATGAAGGTAGCAGGAAGGCGCTGGATGCAGTCCGGTACCAAACGGGCGATGCGGAAATCATTGGCGGAGGCTAATGATCAAGAGTGGACGTCTTGCGGCTGAAATGATGAATTTCAAGTTACTCTCAAAAAGGTTAAGAACATTTTTAATTGGTTTCTTTTAGATTTTGTTGTTTTAACTTGACTTAACATAACTTCGGAAGGTGGATAAAGTTTAATCAGATGCCGGACTTGCTTTGACCGACGTTCCTTCTCGTTAGTGAGGAACCCTAATAAGAAAAAAATGGACGCTTCCGTAAGGCTTAATTAAAGGATTCCGTAGAAATAATAATGAAGGCACGTTTTTATGTATTCCTAGGAAAAGTTCTGCTATTCAATAAAAACAGTTAAATGTTTAACTTAAATTTCATACTATTAAAATGATGCTTGGAATTCAAGGAAATAATTTCCCAACTATTTTTTTTTTTTATGTGATAGGAGGCAAACGAGCAGTTTAATTTAAATGATACTACGAAAATCGGCTGTTTGGAAAAAACTCGGCGTTCTGCGAATTCTATAGAAAACGTTCTGTGTCGAATGTTTATTAATTTCAATTGTTCTGGGTTACCCGAAAGGCCGCATCGACGATTTCCATAAAGCCCATCTCAACGCATGCCGGCACAATGTAAGCTGACATTAGTAGACTCGAGAAATCTTTGCCCTTAATTAAAAACTATATTTACCTAGGCTGTCATTTATTTATAAAAAAAATACACTAATTAGCGCGCTGAAGTTCTCTTTGATGTCACATCGTGATACAATTGTACCATCATTTAAATTATTGTTTTTTTCATTATCATCATCATCATTTCAGTCATAGGACGTCCACTGCTGAACATAGGCCTCCCCCAATGATTTCCACAATGGCCGGTTGGTGGCGGCCTGCATCCAGCGCCTTCCTGCTACCTTTATGAGGCCGTCGTTCTACCTTGAGGGTGGACGTCCTACGCTGCGCTTTCCGGTACGTAGCCTCCGCTCCAGAACCTTGCTGCCCCATTGCTTTTTTACTTGTTATTTACTTAATATTATGATTGTGTCAGTAGTGGGTTCAGCACAGTGATCAGCGGTTGTTACCTATCGAACTCGTTCCTTGAATCTCAAATTGTCAGTCCAATACTACTACTCTGCTACTACTACTAAGTACTCGTATTATTTTCGCCTTAAGAACCGTATCTTATCAAAACTAATAAACAAATTCAATAAATGTACGAATGACTATGACAAACTAGCTAAAAGGCAAACTCAGTAAGGTTATTTTAGGTAAAATTAAGCCAACTCAGCGAAAATTTCAACGGATATCCGACTCTCCGTAGCGCGACACGATCAGATCAGAGCAGTCGTTCGGTAAGCGAAAGATTTGACCTGATCTTTTTGGATATGTTATCAGATTCTTCTGCTGCTTCCTACCTTATGCCCTAGCCCAGCTGTGAGGATTTAAAAAAGTCTCACGAACCCGCGTAAACAAATGAGATGGTAATGACGGCAGTATTCCGTTCGGCAAAGAGGGAATACTCGATATTCTAATGCTGGTAATAAAAGACTCGTATTAGCATCGGAAACGCTGCCCGGAACGGCACTGTTCGATGCAAAGGATTTGCCACACTGGATACGGTCTGCGGTCAGGTCAAAGTGAACGAAATGCCACCCACATCATGTAACATTGTCAGTCTCTCTAAATTTCGTATTAATGCGATCTGACCTTACAGCCCGACGGATTAGCAAGCTGAAGTTACACAGAACTGACGGCCGATGGGACAGCAAGGTTCTGGAGTGGAGGCCGCGTACGGGATAACGCAGCGTGGGATGTCCACCCACAAGGTGGACCGACGACATCATAAAGGTGTTAGGAAGGCGCTGGACGCAGGCCGCTACCAACCGGGCAACATGGAAAGCATTGGGGGAGGCCTATGTTCAGCAATGGACGTCTTATGGCTGAGATGATGATGATGATAACCTTGTGCTGAATATCAGTGCTGCGGTCACCTTGTCATGAACGCTGACAGATTGTTTTGCCCTGACCGACAATGTTGTCCATACATGATGCGGGCTGCGTTCACTTTAACTTGATCGCAGACCGCATCCAGTGAGACAAATCCTTTAAACTAGCATATCGGCCTAGACACTGTTGTTCGAAAATCGCACCTATTTAAAAGTACATAAGATGCTAAAATGTTTAGCTTGAGATGACGTATATCGTGCTTACGTTTGTCAGAAAGCATCTGCTGTAAATAAAGTGTGTACTTAAATATTTATCGTCCCAGAAGTTATCTTAAACCGAAAGGTTAATACGCTTACTATGCGTATTTATAAACACAGGCCAGAAGACAATAAAACATACTCGTAAATGTAGATCATCATCATAATTTTAGCCATAGGACGTTCACTGCTGAAATGCTGAAAGTCCTCCCCCAATGATTTCCATAATGGAACTGTAGATATAATGGAACCAAGGTCGGATATTTTTCGGACAACCGTCAGTCTCATGTAACGCCCATTGTACACTGTCGGAAACAGGTCAGAATGAAATCATAGTGCTACTGGTGCACATTAAAGTAATGATTTCGCGTTAAAAATATTAATCTGACTCACTGAAACTGAGCGCCGACGCCATTTTGGATTTAATTAATTTGCAACAGTTTACTGGTTTCATTAAAATTGTTGCATTCCAGTCTGTCAGATGCTCATTTGTTTCTGAATGTTTACTGTGTTTCCTTTGGCGTGATATTTTAATGAGTAATTTAAATAAAATAATGTTATCAAAAATATTTTTGTGCACAACTTCCAAACAATATTAAATTTTAATTCGTTTGCAAAGCTCTTGAAAAATCCTCCAAAGTAAAACGTCACTATAGTCAAGTCGTGTTTTTACATCTTTATTACATTTTTAAGTTAATATAAAATTTCATATTGCGACTACAGAAAATGTAACCTATTTCTAAAATAGTTTCATACAAGAATACATTCTTAAATGAGTCCCAGTTCTCAGCCCATTTGCTGCTACGAACGTCGCTACGAGACTACGAGACTACGAAATGCTACGCGAGTGCTACAGGAATTCTTTTTGAATGGAATGTGATTTACAGTACACTCAGTTACTGAAAAACTAACAAGCTGCGTTGCTCTACTAACATCCAGTTATTCGTAAAATACAGTTTTATTGTGAATCGCTATAGCTTGATTTACACGTATCAAGTTGTTCAGTAGGTAACATAGAATTTAGTAGCAAATTGCAAGTTAAAATCTAGTTAACAACTAAAATAACTTGCAATTTGATCACTTAAAATTAAGTTAAAATTTAGTTACTTACTTAACAACATAACACGTGAAATCAGCCATAATAGGTGATATTTGATACAGTAAACGACATACTTTTATGTTGTACTCTGTTAAATAATTTACATAATTAGTTATGGAATTTTATGAAAAAATCTAAATCAGCTACCCGTGGAGTAGATAATCTCAATTATTCCACGGATGAATCATAAGTAAGTTAATAAGTTAGAGAATATTACATTGTATTTTTATCATACTTTTAATGCTTAGAAAATCTCATACTTGCGCGAGCTTTCTTAAAAGCGCAGCTTATCACTGTATCATTTTCAAAGGGTTATAAAATTTAAAGGAAATATTAAACTTCCCGGTTCAGCGCACGTGATACTGTTGGGAGTTTTTATATCCGCTAGATAAAAGAAAATGTAATCTAAATTATTATAAGGCTTAGCTTTCATCCACGTCTTTGCTTTACGAGTAGACTTGGACAAAGGTAGTTTTATAAGCTATCCTTTATTATAGAAAAATTACCTAGTCTATCTACCTTTGCGATATAATTATTAACTAGCGGCCGCCCGCGACTTCGTACGCGTGGATCCCGTTTTACCCCCTTAGGGGTGGAGTTTCGTAAAATCCTTTCTTAGCGGATGCCGACGTCATAACATCTACCTGCATGCCAAATTTCAGCCCGATCCGTCCAGTGGTTTGGGCTGTGCGTTAATAGATCACTATGTCAGTCAGTCAGTCAGTCACCTTTAAGTTGTATGTCATCATCATCAACCAACAGCCCTTTACAGTCCACTGCTGGACTATGAGCCTCCTCCACTATGGTGGAGGGTTTTGCCATAATCTCCACGCTTGGCAGGCGGGTTGGAGATCGCAGTTTAAAAGATTGATGTTTTTCAGTTTAACTTTTTAAAGTTGTATGTATTTAGATTAATTTCGAATACCATTTACTACGTTTGATAAGTTTGTAGAGCGAATGAATATTTGTTAGTTCTTAACGTAAATTACTAAGCTTAGATGCTCGGGGTTCTACATCAGAATTTAATTTGTTTATTTTCTATTGAGATCTACAAAGCAAGTCGTGGGTAGAAAATTAAGATCAAGTTACGAAAATACGCCAAAGGTGGGAAAGGAACTCACGCCCTTTCTTTTCTTTACTATTTCTAACCAGTGAGCTATCGACTCTGCATGACCCTGATTGCTAAATATATTAAAACGTCGCAATGGAAACGTAGCCCAGCACTGCCTGTCGGAAAACATGTTTACGTTTTATTTATTACACAAACGATAGCCTTATTCGTGTTTTCGCTGACAAATACAAACAAAGCTGGGAACAAATAACGAACGACGATATTCGGGCAATTTATCCACGTCCAGTAGAATGGGAACCAGGTGTTTTACGTTGAAAATTTCATAATAGTTTAATTTTCATGTATTGTGTGCTCGGAAAAACAAGTTAAACACGTTCGTGTTAACATGTTTGAGTGAATATATGAACCCTGAGGATTTTATTTCGAAACAACTATAGCTGAAAATAAATACTGTTAAACAACGGCATGAATCAGGCATTTCTGTTTGTTGAGTTTACCGAAACAATAAAATAACTGACGTATTTTGTGTGAGTTGAGACAACAGACGATAATTTAAACAAAAGCCGGTCAGTTCTGGCTTGCTTGATATTATCAAATCGAAATTTACTGCCGGAAATCATGGACCTATAAAAAAAGGCGGACGGAACTCGCGCTAACACAAAACTGTGACTCAAAATTATGGCGTTTGTCTATTGTGTGAGTGAATTTAGGGATGCCATGTTAGCCAAAACATTTTACCCATTTATTTTAAGAAAAACATAGATCGGCAGATGTCACTTGGAAATGTAGACAGAATTATTCCGTGCCATTTTAAAAGGATGAAAGGTGAATGCATTGAGGTAGGTGCGAAATTTTCAATGTTCAAATTTTCTTACATTGTTTGCAAGTCAGTGTGTCAGGGTATGTAGTTATGTACATAATGTTGATCAAAAATGATTCACGCAGTTACAAATTACGAATCTTGTGTACATTATAATCATAATCTTGCATCATCAATATATTATTATTATCTCTGATAGATTTTTTTAACATACATCCTGACACTGACTTGCAATCAATGTAAGAAAATTTGAATTTTGCAGTTCCACATTTTTGGGAAGGATCAAATTTGCCTATGAAAATATATCCCATTAAAACACAATTATTATGATAAATTATCTTATTTCCATAGTATGCGTAATAAATAACTAAAAAGTCCTAAAATTATTATTAATTTCCCATATTTCGGGTAATTTTCCCACGTAAATAACTGAGAACACTGGTCTTTGACGTATTATTTTTTCGAGTGAATGACGTTTGATTTCAATTAATTTCAATATTTTAATGTCGCGAAATAAGTGATTGGATTATTATTTTGCCTGTGAAATGTGATTCTTTAATTTTTGTTTGTTCGAACAGAACGGTTTTTACACAATTTCATCACACAAGACATGTCGTATTCGTGTTGTTTTTTCGCTGCTTAAATGTGTCAACTGTGTGAAGTTTGCACTCGAAGTGGTGTATCAGGGTGTGAATGTGTGCGTGCCGGCCTGTACGTACAGGCAAGCTGGTGTATCCTAATGTCACAGTATTTTGTTGATGAGAATCCGTCCGACTTTTTTTATAGGTCCATGGCCGGAAATGTATTAAATTACATTGATAAATTAATTTGTTCTATTAATATATCCGATCTGGTGAAGGTCGCGGGAAGTAAATGGATGCGTGCAGCGCAGCAACGGTAGTTAAGTATGGACATCCTTGGGGGAGACTTGGACGTCATTTGGCTGGAACGAACGAACGATTTTCGTTAATTTATCCAGGTAAGCTAAAGATGCTAGTATTAGGAGTTTTCACTATAATAGTCCAACAAACGATAAAGTCGAAATTATGTCTATTGTGGACTCAAATTTATGTGTTACTGAGAATTCCCTAGATTTTCCTTGTCCTTTCCTTTAAAATATCCAGGTGTAACATCAAAGTCGTTCTGCACACCAGCTCCTTGTGCAAGCGCATACCAATTACGCTTAATTGATCTGAAACGTGCCCGGTTCAATGGAATTCTTTGCTGAACTTTAATTTGGAACAAGATTCGTTCCGGGGCCACCACGCTTAAAAATGGAGTGCAGTAGCAAAAGTAGTGAACTGAAAGATATATGTACAAACGGCATCATGCACTGTCCTTAATTTTGTTGCATATCACACTTATTATAAGTACGTAAGGTTTAGCTTAATGTTTCTTAATGTTTTTTACAAACCTTCGTATAGAGCTAAAACGTTTATTGCTAGCGATTGCGGGTAGTTCTCGTCAATTAATGTAGATTATATCTAAATACACTACACATACATAATAACCTAGGTTATCTAAATCCAACCAATATGTCATAAATAGAATATCAATAGACACGAGAATATCATGTGTCCATTGTATAAACTTCATTCAATGTTAATACAGTTTGATTTTCAAAACGAATATTTTCATTTACGAGTATTGAATGTCTAGGCTTGGCTATGACGTAAATAACAAAACATTAAATACGTCATAAATCAGCGATCAAAATAAACCGCGTATAAATAAATCAAAGAAATTGATCTGAATGAATTATTTTCAGGCGAAACTTGATCGCGTCGAGCTTACGCAACAGCTGAAAGTAAACAAGACAGAAATATATGGAATTTCCCAAGATTTTATATTTGCTGGAGTATCATAAATATTATAAAGTACAAAATACAGCAAGGAAATAACTGAGTGCGGAAGGCCCGTAGTGCAAGTGCTACATTAAGGCTAGGATTTACCGCCTCGATGCCGTGCATTCGTTTACCTCAGCCCCCGCACACCTCGAACTGACACTCGCGCTGACATTGCGCGACGCGATGACGCCACAGTGTAAAAACAAGCCGTAAGTTGGATTAAACCGTAATCTTCAAATAGTGAATAAATAAATAATAAATATCCTTCGACATAATATTTGAACACTGCGCCTCTAGTCTCAAACTAAGCAAGCTTGTACTATGGGATATGAACATACTTAAATACTTTTACATAACAAAAATAAATACATATTATGGTTAGAAAACACCCAGCCCGAAACAAACATTATTATAATGTCCATGGACACAAATGTTTGTCAATCAATAATGTCAAATGAAAGATGATAATATTAAGTCAAACAAATACTTTTTACCGACAAAAGTAGTAAATGATCACAAAAATGTAAACTTCATTATAATATGAAATAAATGTATTTCTATACAGTTCTTTTACATTTTGCTATTCTATTTATGCAAATGACTCTAAATTAATTTTTGTAAACCCAGAAATAGTAAACAATCCTCAAAACAACTTGCTTAGAGGTCCTCTTCTGCCCTTTTAGATTTGTAACTCAGATTCAAGCAGTAAACTTCTAAAATAATTATTTATGGTATCAATTAAATAACTGTATCGCCATCTAGTTTTATAATTCAGCATCTTTAAAAATTTGTGAAAAATCTGAATTGATGACTCGCCTTATATTCTTTCATCATCAAAAAGTACCTAAAATTATCATCTTATTGTAAATTATGGCAACTATTTCCACATAATTATTTGAAAATATAAGACAAAAATGTTTAAGTTTTACAAAACTATGTAGAAGAGCAGACATCTCGAAAACCATACAAGATATTATCGAAAAACTTGACTGAAAAAGTAGTAAATTAAATGAGTTTTCATTTTTTTGCAGTAGTCATATCGCTAGGACGCATAGTTATTTATTTAGACAGTTTCTGAGATATAAGCGAAAAACCCAAAAATGGGACCTTCAAAGGCTGCCAGAAACTTGAATTTTGGGCACATTAGAATAATAATTTTTAACCAAGGTAGATAAAGTTAAAAACGGGATTATTTCCAAAAAAACAAAAATTGTCGACAATTACAGCAAGAATTTACCAAGTGTTATACCATTTTGGAATCCTTACTAAATGCGCCAAATTATGATGTCACATGCCACACTTGCGTAGTACATTTTTTTTTCAGTACAGTCAGTTTAAACTAGGCAAAATTTTTATTTTGAAATTTTTTTTGGGAATAATGTATTTTTTTATCCAAGCTGGAGCAGCTGGTTTTGTAATTTTGATAACAATTTAGAGAAGCATTATTCAGGGTTACATAACAAAAAAAAAATTTTGGAAAAAGTGAAGATTTGTGGCAACACGAGTAAAAAGACCGTCACCTGGAGTAGAAATTTTTGATTTTTTTTAAATACCCATTATTTTGAAAATATGCCACATAGATTTTTTTTTTTTCTGATAACCAGCATAACTTGCCTCAACATCCAGTTCCGGCTTGACGTTGCATTACGGGACACCCTGTATACACACACTCTAAATTGTACCTTAAGCATACACTCTAAATTGTACCTTAATAACAGTGCACACAGTCCGATTTTGAAAGAGCAGCTAACTCCAGCACAAATCAAAGGATAAAACATACAGAAGAGACAAACATACCACAAAATGCTACGATCACCAAGCAAACTTTGCCAATCGAATCCTGACATCAGTAACACAGCTGAAGCAGGTAGTGTTACTTTCCGAAAACGGAAACACGACGATGACGTTTCAGTGGCTCTCAAGGAGATGCAATCTACTATAATTGAATTGAGGACCGAACTAAAGGATAGTATCCTGCAAATGAAAAACGATATACAGTCAGTATTCAAGTCTGACTTAGAAAAACTTACTCTTTCAGTCACTGAAATGAAAACTGAAATTGGTAAAGTACATTATGAATGCCAGGAAATGAAGAAATCTGTCCAATCTCTTGACTCGGAACACAAAGAAACACTAAAGAGGGTTGCGGCTTTGGAAGTATCGATGCAATTTCACAGTGACAGGTGCGACGATTTCGATAAAAATATGAAGACTTTGGAAGCTAAGGGGAAAAATATTGAGACCTTTGAGTCTAGGATAGACGCATTATCAAATGAAAACAGGCTCCTACAGCAGGAAATTAACACCTCTAACCAAAGAGAACGTCTGCTCAATTTGGAAATAGTTGGTGTTTTGGAAACGAAAGAAGAGAACTTACTCAATATCATCATGTCAATTGCCAAACATGCTCGCGTACCTATCTCCCCAGAAGAAGTTCTTGAGGTTAACCGCATCACACCCATGGTGAAACAACAGGGGCGTCCGAGGAATATAATTGCGAAGATGAAATCACGACTAATTAAGGACAACATAATTTCTGGAATCCGTAAAAATCACCTATCTAACGAGGATCTCGGATTGCATGGCAAGGCTGGCCGAATGTAATATGTAAATGAACATCTTACGCAATACAACAAACTCCTTTTGAAAAAATGCAGGGAGGCCGCAAAAGTAAAGGAATATCGGTATATCTGGACAAAAAATGGAAGAATTTTCGTGAGAAAAAACGATACTTCACCGGCTATACATGTAACACAGGACAAGGATGTCGCGAAAATAGTGTGATATTATGTGAGACTTTCAAGTATTTAAGTTTTGTTCCTTACATATTACTGCATGCTGTTATTTTGATTCTGTTTGCCTTAGAAACTGTAAAGCCAGCCCCATGTTATGTTGTAGCAACTGAGATTTTCTACTCTGTTTATAACTATTCTATGATTCCACACGGGCTGCACTCACTGCTCACAATGACTAAACTTGCTTTTCGGTAGTATTGGTGGTTCGTTCGATGCATGTGCGGCGATTCACGATTGTTACCAATGGAGATCGTCATATTATACCAACAGAATTAAACGCTTTTTTTCGATTGAATATTGTAATTCTATTGTATCTAATGTTTTTAAACTCATATCCAATTATAGATTACTTAGCAATTATAATTGCCATCTGCCTTCCTTTAATCAGTATTTGTAGCTTGCAAAACTACATAATTATTTATTTTAATACTAAAATGAACTGTCAAAACTGCACACGTCTTGAATATTTAATATACAAATATAGGGATAAAATGACTGTATTTGTTCACTTATTATCCCAGTATAAGAGCGCACCTTCTTTTATAGACTGTTTTGTAACGCTTGGGCTCGGCCGGAGTTTTTCACCTCACTCAGTTTACCCCACAACAAAATTATCCTGTTTTCGCCTCCGAGATTTATTTTACCGTGTAGTACCCCTGTACGACAAGCCAATCCGCACACAATATTCAGCGTAGTAGTAGTAAAAAACAAAAGAGCGGGCAACCCCACCCCTACCACGCTGTGGGCTCGGTGTCCGAGCGGTCTCATTCCTTTGTGCGCACGCGCAGCGACCGCACGCAGTATAAGAAAAATACTTAAGTGACGTCACCAGGACGTTTAAGTTGTNTCCAAAAACACGACTCTGTGCTTCATTTGGCCGGACATTTTACTTTAAAATTAGTGTCATAGCTCACAAAGTACTATCATCATCGGTTGCCCAACATCCTGATATTATTCCGTAGCTCGGCTTTCTTTCGCATAAAAAGCCTAACAAAAGCCGGACAGGCTGGACAAGACAATATTTGGCCAGACAAGACCGTAAAAAGCCAAACATGTCCGGCTAAAGCCGGACACCTGGCAACCCGATACATATACATATAAATGATCTCATATTAATCACATTTACCAAATCATAATTATTTCATAATAATCGGTAATTATTCATAATTTTTATATTCACCGTAACATATAAACCAGGAGGACAAGTCATAATAAATATTGTTCTTTATTTGACGCTTTCTTTGGAATAGTTAGGTGGCATTTAAAAGAAGGCGAATTAGTATATTAGAACTTTAGAAGCCTTTTAATATTCACCTTTACTAGGGCACTATTTAAGTTGTGAGCCTCGACAACATAACGTGTTGTTAGACGAAATCTGATACTTTTAATTAAAAGTTTGACATTTTTGACTACAACCTTATTCAAAAGTTTTTATGATTTGAGCACGTTTTGTATTATTAACATTGAATTGAAAATTATCTTGACTACAAAAACATGGAATTGACTTGCGGAAATTTTCGCGCGAAGATTTATAATGACTTTCGACGTGGTTAATCAATACAAAACTAAAGCGGTCAGCTAAATTTCAGTTTTGGTGATAAAGATCTGTCCTTTACCATTGTAAAACGCTAGTTTAAGAAGTATAATATTGTATGTCATTGGCTCACCAGTGAACTTTGCGAAAGTCGTCCAAAATGACTAATAGTGGCGGAAAACATTGACGTTGTCAGAAAAATTGAAGAGAAACCTCGTCATGTGATATATCGTAGGATTGAGATAATCCTAGGCATTAATTCCACTAGCAGTAATAAAATATCGTATGACCATATTATGGTTAATACGTTTTTTTCTCGCTGGATGTCACAAAATTTTTCAAACGCTCAATAGGACGCTTGTGTCGTTTAGTCCTTGGAAATGTTTGATAAATACGTTTAAAGAGCTTTAAAAGCCGTTTTTAAAATTATGTCAGTTTACGAATTAAGGATCTAGGCATAATGATCCTGAAAATAACCAGCTATCGACTATGGAGGTGTTTTAAGATGAACCAATTCCAACACAAGTCCAATGCGCTCGGAACACTTTGAAACTTACGGTCGCCTATTTTTCCGAAATATCCGATTATATGACAGAAACGTCAGTAGAAAAATTTAGAATGGTTAATTCTTAATAGTAAACAGCCACTTTTTTTCCAATAGTCTTCAGTTTAATAAGGAAAACTGACCAGCATAGTTGAATCGCCATTCGTGACGAAAATGTGAGCTTTTACACGTCTCGTCAAACAACTGACTATTTGAACACTTAAAATATGAAATAAACAGGTCCAACGCTACAAAAATTCTTGCTTGGAATCTAAACACTTATTTTGGTACCCATATATTAAAATTAAATGCGTGAACAGCGATTTATGTAGCCAGAAGCAACTGTCGGTGCGGTCAAAAACCATGCTTTGGAGGTGCCTCAAGTTGAGTGGAAAAAATGCTATGAAAAGTGTTTCGGACACATTAAAATATACATAAATCATGAAAGACAATACCAATAAACGCAATCAATACCATTTTAATAATAAACTACTTTGTTTTCATAGTTAGGCTCACAACTTAAATAGTGTCCCACGTAGAAGCCTTATAATGGAGCACACTGAAAACCAGCGCCGTGGCCTTCGTCACCGTGGGCCACGGCATATGCTGAGTGGGGTCCCGTTGCAGTGGGAATTTTGTTGGTGAATGGGTGGCACTGCTCAGTTTACTCTTGTTTTTTTTTCTTCTTCCATTATTATGTGCCACTGTCATCTATGTCATTGCCTGTATTTGTATGATGTCCATTGTAATAAATGTATCTTTCTTTCTTATTCCCGTGGCTTAGTTTTAAAATCAAAGGTTAGATACCGTGGAAAAAATAATAAACAAAATTTCTGTATAAAACAGCCTAAAATATATCTGCGGCTTGACTCATAATTTCCCATAAATAAATTAATTTTAACTCATTGGTTTTATCTGATATTTGGAAAATGTACTATGTATCATGATTGAAAATTCTTAGCTTTCTCCAGTAATACTGATATTATTATACTGTGACTCGCCACCCGCCAGACCGAGGCGATTTTGTCAAAAATATTGACAAATCGCGAACTGTCACAGGAATAAAACTGACACGCGTCCGTCCTCCGTAAGCGCCACCGCGCGACTGATTGAGATTGTCCAAGCCGTCATGGCCGATTTTTTTACATTTTTTCAACATAGTAACTAAATAAGACGCAATAACAAAAGTTTGAAAAGTTGTCGACCTAGAAAATACAAAGTCCTATCTATTAGTATATATTTTAAGTGTAAAATGTTAAAAACGAATATATGAGAGTAAAACAAAAAAGCCGTCGACGTACTTCTTTGGGATTTTTTTTTATCGGACAAACTATGCAATATCGTGTTTTGGAAAAGTTGTCGCCCTAGTTAAAGACATTAACTTACTCGTACAATTTTTTATTTGCTAAAATATCTTTTCATTTAGAAGCTATCTGCAAACAAAATCGGTCAAATATCGACAATTTGGGAAATCATGGCCTTAAGTGGAATTGCAGCACTGAACATGTGCAGCCTTTCTTGTACTACCGTCATTCGAAGCGAGCATTTAAAACCGACTTAAAATGGGAGGGTGTTTTGGCTTTTTTATCTGTAACTTAATGGCTATTTCTAGAAACATACATAAGTTAACACGGAACATTCTAAAATGTTTTAGTTAAAATAATCGTAACTTTTAACTTCAGCTTAAAGTATTCAGGGGTCCACAAATATTCCTAAAAGTTACGATCCATCAGTAGTGGTGGCTACTGATAGAATTCGTAAAATAAATTTAAATACAGGGTGAAAAAGACAGTCTGGAAAACTTAGCAATAGACAATTCAGTAGTTCTTATTTATATTTTCGCATCAAAAGTTTTATGTCTTCTTCTTCTTCTCTGGTATTTACCCAATTATTAATTTACGTTAAATACATGCAACAGGCATAGAAATTCATTGTGGCACCACAGAGAACATAATAATTAATTTCAGTAGGTTATTAATGAAAAACATTCAACTTGCTTTTCTAAAAACGAACAAGCAAATCATATCCATCCCAAATTGCGTTACACCCTGTATATCCCATAGAAATATCCGCGCAAAAGTCCCGGCGCTAGCTCAAAATACGGAGCAAAATTGCGCTGCACTTAAACGTGACTGCCCAGGAGCTTTCGTGTGGAGCGAGCTTATTTTCTGGAGCCATTTTTAATGTTCTGCGGTTGTCTTTAAGCTGCCAATTCCTAAACTTTGAGAAATTAACACTTCGAGGAAAAAGCGGGCGAACAAATTGGATTTCTGTGACATTAAGGAGGAACGTGTGTCATCAAGTGTATGTTGAGTTGACGGACTTCGAAAATAAAAATAGAAGTTTATTTTTTGATAGTGGTAGTAATTTATATTATTATGAATATCAATGTGCTTTAACACGTGACGACGAATAAAGTTATTAAAGCAATTACTTACATTTTTAAGCATTGCAGATTAAATTTCAGTTAATAGGTAGATACTTCGTTATACCTTATGTGCTTCGTCGTTATGTACGATGCTACTCATGTTATTAAATATTTACTTTTCTCGATGTCATATCAAAATTACTCTACGCCGTGGAGTTAAGAATCCACACCACAAATCTATTATACACATCCATCTCTTTCACTCATACCAACTATTCAAGTTGTGCAAGATGGAGCGGCATGTATCAAAATCGTTTTACGGAATAAGGCTTCTGGTTTACTACCGTCATTTTACACAGGAACTCCATTGTGTGAAGGTTGCGTTAGATTTTTCAAATTTCATCCTATGAATAGAGCGTAGGCGTAGGTATGAATAAAAACGTTATTTATCAGGTGCCATGAAAGAGGTCGAAGGCTGGACCACATTGTTATCTACTTCTTGCCATAATTCACATAGTCTACAATGTGTGAAAAAATACATTCTACGGTCAGGTAATGATGCCTTTCGGTCAAATGCGTGTGTTCTCGGGGATTACGTGGAAATGTTGTTTATTGTTGTTTCACATAATTATATCTATATGACAGTGCCACAACGACAACTGGCATTTTTAAGCTTTGGTTTTATACGATTTACTGCGCCAGACATTAATCCATACTGATTATAAATTGATAAATAATTTTGTTAGATGACTTCTAAAAGTTTATTCCAATCCCAAATCACTAATCCTCTAGCTAGAATATGAAGTTTTGTGTCTTCGATCAAACGAAATTACATTAAAAGATTCAAAAAAGATAGATAGATAGGTCAATAAAGATAAATAGGTACAGAGGGATCACAAATGTACATTGATTACGTTCACAAGGCAAAGTTCATTGATTCTTTTAGGCCGAGTTGTTTCAAATTCTCTGTGAGATTAAGCGTCCCAATGGGCGTGACCCTGCTTAGTCAACTGGATACTAATACAAATTACCCTAAATTTAGACTCTGTTTCTGGCTAAATGTCTCAATTAAAGAGTAAAGAGCTAAACACACTGAGGCGGTTAGCGGTCGGAGCGGCCCTATGGGAAATAATATTACATTTATACCACTACGCCACCACAGCTTGTTTCTATGTGGCATAGTGATAACATATCAAACTTTCAGAACGCTGCTGGTGTATCTTTCTTACCGGGAGACAAAAAGGAAAAATTGCCTTCCTTAAAATAAAAGTTACAATCGTATTATTTGATAAATAGATATCGGTTCTCAAGTTTTATGTAACGAAAGTGCTTTGATGGCAAATAAGACTGCGGATGACTTAATAACTTTTGTCTACTTATAGTGAAAATACAAGCCAAAAATAGGTTGAAAATGGAAAATACAGTTCTGGAAATATACCTATTTAGTGAAGTGCGTTATTACATACAACAACATAGAGTGACTGTACATCCACCTACATTGCTGAAAAGTAAGCCGTATAGCACACGAGAGCAAATATTTGCAGACTCCACAGTACGTGGGACCGGAAGTCACGAATGTTTGACATCTCGTGTAAACACTGAAAAAATATAAGAAACAAAGATAAATAAAAGCAAAGCAAAAACAACATTAATACCGGATTCTTGTATAAAATACAACAGAATTCCTGTACCTAATAAATATTAACATTAATTTTATGTAGGTTAATTAACTAATATAACCTACATAAAAAGGGTCAGAAACTGTACAGTAATTGAATTATTATGAACAATATTATGTTAACAGTGTGCTCAACTGCTCACAGTTAACAGTGTGTGCTCGCACACCTAACGAAATTCATGATGTTAGGTGTGCTCGCTAACGAGTGCGTAAAAAAATATCATTAAATGTATATTTAAGATAGTACAGCGTCTCTAGCGGTTAATTTCAAGAACTTTTTTTATCCACAAAGAGGAAGCTCTTGGCCTGAACTAAAATCTTGATAGATTTTTGACGCATTAACGAGCACACCTAACGTAAGCTCATGGTAAGCACACTAGTGTGCGACAGGGTTGAATATCCTGTATCAGCCTAACAAACAAATAAAATCGGAAGACGAAGAGCGGAGTAATAATGCAGTGTAAGACGACAGCCATATACAAAGGTTTGGTTCGCACGTGCCCGCGAGTGAAAGCTAGTATTTCATCCATTGGCTGTTTGAACAGATAATAAAAATCCGTTCCTTTCTGCCGTGTGCCTCACAGAACACGCGTGACCGGGCATTATTACGATGCTCTGTGGAGCAGTACGTCGCCTCACAGGACCGGAACGTGATATTTTACAAAAGCACGACGCTACGCAGTCGTAAAAACTCTAAACAGTGTAAGTGAGAACAGCAAGCCCTTTCAAGTTTGGTGAGAACGACTGTCATTTGTTTTCAGTGTCACTGCAGCAAAAAAAACGCCCCAATTCACAAACATTACTATGAGGTCTCACAGTGACATACGAACCAATCACAGAGCTCTATTCAACGCTATGCGTTCGATTTGATGCTTCACTTAAGTAAGCATCGTTTGTGAATACGGTCGTAAGTGTATAAAAACATTCATAATACCTACCTATCCTAGCTCTACATTAAATAGAACTTGTACCGAAAAATCTTTTTTTCTGCTCAGCGAGTGACTGTTGCGAATCTCTCTGATCGGGTTTTCTCGCAATATTACTTAAACGACTTTCTGTGTTTTTTTGGAAATGAAATTCTATAATTTTTTGCAATATGAAATCAGGCGAAAAATCTGGTGGTAGGTAAAAATATTTTTAAATTACGCCAATGTCGCATCGCATATGCATGGCAGTGGGCAGGGCACATAGTACGCAGAACTGACGGCCGATGGGGCAGCGAGGTTCTGGAATGGAAGCCGCGTACCGGAAAACGCAGCGTGTGACGTCCACCCACAAGGTGGACCGACGACCTGATAAAGGTAGCAGGAAGGCGCTGGATGCAGGCCGCTACCAACCGTGTGATGTGGAAGTCATTGGGGGAAGCCTATGTTCAGTAGTGGACATCCTATGGCTGAAATGATGATGATGATGAATGTCGCGTAGTTGGTGGCTTGGTGTTGGTGACCGTACCGTTATCGGGTTTACCTTTAGTAAGCTGAGCACAGATAGTTTTCAGTGGGTGCTGGAAATTCTAAAAATAGCTTAGGCCGATTTTAACCGGCGTGTTTTATTGATGGTGGAAAATGCAATTACGCGACCAGACTGTAACACTTCAGCTGAAAAACGGTCGCGGTCCAATTTACATTTTCCCCGCACGTATTGATTGATTTTCCCGGTGGGTGTTTAGATTTTTATTGGATTTGAATGAGTTTTTTTGATGTTATTATTTTTGTATTTTGTGAATTAGGTACGCCCTTAAACGCTGTAAAGGTGTTGCATACATCATTGAGACTGTGAAATAATCGGTCTTTAATGATGGGGTAAAAGCAACATTTATCATAATAATAACCATTATAATTTGTCGAGTATTACAGCTCTATATTTAGCTTGATATGCTTTTGTTTCCATTCCGACTTCTATTGTTTCTATTTTTTTCTTTTAGATATTTTTTAATATAAGTAACTAGCTGACCCGGCGAACTTTGTTCCGCCTTAATGGCAATAAATAGGCAGACTTTTTTTTTATTTCGAACGGGATAAAAAGTATCCTATGTCCTTCTCCTGGCTCTAAACTACCTCCCTGACAATTTTCAGCTAAATCGGTTCAGCCGTTCTTGAGTTATAAGTGGAGTAACTAACACGACTTTCTTTTATATATGTTACAGGAAATGTATGAATTCTAGGAATTGTATACTATTCCTAGGAAATGTATACAATTCCGAAGCTATTTAGGAAATGTATAAAATATTGCTTCAGAGATTTTTTAAAACGCACATATCCTAGGACATGTATACTTTTCCTAGGAATTTTATAGAATTCCAATATTGTATTAGGAAATGTATAAAACTAAGCGGCACACGCGCGGTCGTGTGATCGGGTCCCCCTCAGTACGCCTAAAATTTCATTTAGCCAAACCACATTGGCCGATAGGTACTTTTAACTCACAACTATTATTGTTTAGCCTGACAGTTGTTTTCGCAATATTATACTTTGGCTAAAAAAAATACTTGCCTATTGGCATACCTTTCTGAAGTATTGGAAAACCCTAATTTTAACATCTCTTTTATTAAACTATTATTGGCATGAAGGTTTTAGTACTCCTGTAGCTGGATAACTAAGTCTCGGTTAGGTTAGGTTAGACTTGCGACCTTACACATACATAGCGGCCGCGGCGCGGTAGCGTCATTTAAGTTTCGGAAAAAAAAAAGAAATCTTAATTACATTTCCGATTGCTGTTTAGGAAATGTGTAAATTTCCTAGGAAATATGTGTAATATTATTTACATTACACATTTCCGGGTGATTTTAGGACTTATACACAATTCCTAGGAATTGTATACAATGACGGATTTCATACATTTCCTGTAACATATATATAGATAACAGCTTAATTGTGCCCTGCAACAAACTTCGTAAAGTGATTTTGTTACCAACTGAAATAAATAAAACACAAAGTCTCATGAAGAAACTAGTCCAGAACTCAAGTTATAAGTAGAACCAAAGTAGACTTATTATAGCAGGCAATGGCCAGTCAATAATATTTCATGTTAATTAACTCTACACAACGCGCTGATGATGATTGCCCGTCCGTGTCAAATTACAAAGTGAATATACTCGCTAATGATCAGCATTGTGATAAACTGTATTTGTAAATCATTAGCAATTAGTAATATCATTCTCATAACGTGAATCAGTAGGTAACTGTGACAAAACTGGATTGTGATATTCAATAGCTATTTCAGTTCATAAACGTAGGAATATACTTACCTCGTGGAACCCTAAAGCTTAGTTGTACCATCTTACTTTAACTTTAACAAACGTCAAACAAAAATCTGTCAAACTCCATAAAAAAGAGACACCGGTTATCGTTATAGTTACAGTTAAAGTTTGGTGCAACTCAGCCTAAAAGGTCGTACTAACCGCGGTAACATATTTTTTCTATTGTGTCTCAATTCGCTGGTAATTGAAAGTTTAATATTTGACGATGTAGTTATAAAATATTATTTCACTTGTCAGACAAAATGCATTTTAAACTATTACAATGTAAGCTCATTAAAATTCATTCGTTTTTTCATGCGCTGCCTTAGACTGTAGCACGAATTGCGATAAATTTAAAACATTTTAAGCTGTGTACCCACATATCGGGTTTCTTAGTTTGCTAATTTATTTTTTATACTTTTTGTATTGACACTTTTTCGATTAGTTAAGTTATAAAAAAAATATTTTCTATTTTCAAACATTATTGGGAATTTTGGGCAACAACACTACAAAAAAGCTTACGTTATAATAAACTACCTACTTACCTCTTTTCAGAAGTTATAGAAGTTACAGAACTTACCTATTACAGGACCTTGTTTAATGTATCATTCTATAGAAGATTGTTAGAAAGTTGACAACATTTTGTTTTATTATTTAGAGTGAGTCCGCAGTCTAAAAATCCAAAAGTGGTTTTAGTGTAAGATTTTATAAAATTGGTCTCCAAAAAAATGGCAAAAGTTCATCATTGTGTACAAATGCCTTTACAGAGCGCCATACAAACATAAATCTTGGCGGCTTACCTACTTGCTCAAATGTTGAGTTATTTATTTAAGATTGTAAAATACTGGCTCGTACAGTTTTCCACTATGATTTAGTACAACTTTTTTCGTGGCCATTTGTTTCTCAGATAAGAATTCACTTGACTCAATTAATGGATTTCATTTCACGTTTTATTTTTAGATTCAGTAAAAACGTTCAGCTTTAAGTGTTTTTGTCTGCAGATATACAATTTGATAGCGTCTCTACAGAGAAAACCAGTGTGACGAGTTTACACTCAATATTTTTCCGTGGCAAATCGACGATAACCCGTTTAAGTGCATTACTACATTTGTATATAGGTACCTTCCTTTTACAGTCCATTTCTAAGGCTGGATTGCACCATCTTATTTTAATTTTAACAAACGTCAAAAATCTGTCAAACTTCATACAAAAAACACCGTGTATCGTTAAAGTTACTGTTAAAATTAAGTGGTCTAACTCAGCCTAGAAGTGACGTCAGTCCAAGAAATAAGATGGCGTAGGCCTCACGTGACTTGCTTGACATTTGCGGACACTAGTCGTGAAATATTTGTCCCTCATGAATATGAATGGCTCTTATGTATAATTAATGATTAAACGAACTTAAAAAGTGAAGTTCTATCATAATTATGCGAGGGCTTTGTCCGAAGAGATTAGAAATAAGAACTATGTAGTATCACGTACGGTGATGCCAGTTTACGCACTGTTAGTTGAGGATATTTTTTTTTGACTTAAAACATTGGAACTTTTGGTGCTACATAAGTAAGTTAAGTACCTGAAGTGTGTTTAAGGGTACACTTACAAAACATTCCCATTGTACAATGTTTACACAAAGTACGTTTTATTAGTCTTCCTCAAGAAGCAACTTCTGCGTTGTACAGTACTTATTATTATTCTGTGGTTGTACAAACAATGGGCAGNTATAGCAATGTTTCATCGACGCATTGGAATATGATAAGGCGTTTTAAAGAATAATTACAAGGGGACTTCGTCGTCAAAAATACGTGTCTCCCGTGCCAAATACATTGTGTCGTTCATATTATTATGGACTTTTCATCCTCTGTACTGTGTTCGGTATCTCCAGTATCTTCGGTGTCTTGGTGTTCGTGTTGGCAAGGTTGAAGTAATGAAAGTACTGCTTTAGAGAAAGGTATTCTTTTCAATTTAATTTGCTAAATGGGTTTTAGCAATCGCCCTACGAGTGTGGACCCCTTCCCGTGCCACACACAACCCTTCATCGGAGTATAGTTAACGTCAGATTATATTTCAATGCGTAGATGAAACATTGCTATAAAAAATTGTATAGGCGAAAATAAAAATAATAAAAATTCATACATCTCTGTTACAAGACACGATCCACAGAAGATAAAAATATTTCTACATAGAAGCTATACCAAAGTATTGTTCAGTATGAAATAAAATTGCGGATTCCGTTTAGGATGGAAGAAAAAAAATAAAGTCTAAATAATGAAAAATAATTAAAATCTCTGGAACTACTTGACTTGTAGAAATGAAATAAAGTACAATACATGCGTCTTTTAATGATCAATCGAATCAGCTTTATCACAAGTTTACAAACCCTCTTAATTATTAAAAAAAAAATTTTTTCATTTTTAGGAATTTTAAAAACGGCCAACTTTCACAATTTTTTTCTCAAAAACCAAGTAAAATGAGCACACGTGAGTTTCACTCTTGTAATTGAAACATAAGAAGCTATCGACTCATGGCATTAACTTAATCATGTCCGATTTTGAGGGTATTTAAAACACTGTGGAGCGGTAAAAATTTCGTGAGCAACACTTTGCACAAAATGCTTGTACATGACAGTCATAAATTGACAAGACAATACCAAGATTGATTGTTGTGAACTTGCGCGCGATGTCGTGATTAGATTGAATATTTTGTATGCATAATATTTGAATGCTTATAAGGAAGGTTTGAACAATGTGTGTAATAATTACACTAGCTAATGACAGTAAAATGGCTAATTTCTCAATATTTTAAATTTTTCGGAAACCATAATATCTGATTATGTTTCCAATATGACAGCCAAATTAAAAGACAAGCTTATTACAGCTATCGAAATTCACAATTTTTTATTAAAATAGTGGAATCTAATACCTTAATGATTATTATTATTATTATTATAATGAATGGTAGTTATGGCAAAAGTAAAACAATTTCCTTGAACAATTATTGTACTGCTTGATCATCAGACATAGATGAAGATGTAATCTTCGTTTTATATGAGACATTTAGACACGTGTAGCGTTTTTATTTTTATTCAATTAAAGAAACAAAGCTAGACTACGTTATAAGGGTACTGCTAGTATACCCGTCGCTTGATCACATGTGATTTTTCGCAATGTATGTGTAATACAAAAAAGGAAGGAAACCGCAGAAAAAGCTTGACCTTGTTGTCTTAAAAATTTTAATTGCGTATGCATCGGGATACCTATCTAATTTAGGGTATATAACGATGCCACGTTCTCCACATGTAAAAATGATAAAATGGTGAATTTGGTAATGTCGAGTCCATACTAATATTGAATGGACTCTTCAAGATTCGGTATCTGCCATGCTATTATCTAGATAAGATAGGTTTAGATAGGACACATCATTGTGTAGGTATTGATGATTATAATGATTTTTCTAGTTTCGCATCATTGCCACAATTATTTTTATTTGTGTTAAGTGGGGGGAAACTGCACGCCACCTATGCGGTGTACAAAACTGAATTTCATTCTGAGAAACTGAAAATTTTGAAGATCCTTAGTAAATACTTTTAGGCCAAGAAAGGTCAATGTTTGGAATCTTTGCAGATTTATATTTATATTATGTTTTTAATATTAGATAATTTAATAAAATAAAATAGATGTTGGACCATGGGTCCCCAGAAGTTTCCCCGTAACACGCCGCCCCCCATCCCGTAGTTGAGACATCGGAGTTATACAGGGTGGAAACGATAAGTGATCTCACTCGATTATTTCTAAACTATACAAGATATCAATAAACTAGTTACTGATTCTGAAAGTGCTTCATGAGCTCTATCAAACGGTATTAATAATAGGTTACAGAATAAACTGGATCTATCCGAAAATTCAATGTTTCCAGCTTCCATACATTTGGTAAAGTCACATTATTTAAAAAACTACACATGATGTCGTAAAACTGATTACTGATTCTAAAAGTGCTTCACAAGTTCTATCCAATGGTATCAATAATAGGTTACAGAATAAACTGGATCTATCCAAAAATTCAATGTTTCCTTCTTCCATACATTTAGTACTACCACAGTCATGACATTCATCTCTTGACAATATTATAGCAAGTAAAGTCTAAAACCAATGTTTTCTAGGAATAATTTTAAATAAGAATACAATTTACGTGTTTATTTTAAGAGTTTATTATTAAATAAAAAAAATACACTTCTGATAATGTGTCTGGCAAACATTTAGTATGGAAGCTGGAAACATTGAATTTTCAGATAGATCCAGTTTATTCTGTAACCTATTATTGGTACCGTTTGAAAGAGCTCATGAAGCACTTTCAGGATTTGTAACCAGTTTTTTAATATCTTGTATAGTTTAGAAATAATCGAGTGAGATCACTTAACGTTTCCACCCTGTATAAGGTAGGAGTAGAACTCAAACGTTAAACCGCAAACCCTCAGACATAAAACACAACTGGCATAAAGAGACAACCCGGGATGGTTGTTCGCATTATGGTAATGTGTAACGATGATCTTCTGTTGAACCGCTTGAATGACGTTCAGCACCCAATATCTTCTGCTCCAATTTATTTATTTTCTTCAGCAAATGTTCCTTATCCTCATTTGACGTTTTTCGTTCGGCATTTTGACGACACAAAAACACTATTTTTAACACTGGGTACGTATTTAAGTAGAAGAAGTGCGAACTGGCAGAGCACTGAATCGTGACTGGCGACGGATACCAATGTCAAATGGGATGTAAACTGAGATACCCACAAAAAAAAAAAAAAAAAAAAAAAAAATATCCTCAACTAACAGTGCGTAAACTGGCATCACCGTACGTGATACTACATAGTTCTTATTTCTAATCTCGAGGACAAAGCACGAGCATAATTTCGCATGAGCGTAATTTTAGGTTTAAATTTTATGAGGAGCTTGACCGTTAGAACTCCTTTACAACTGATGGCCCGCGATTTACGTAGCGACTACCATACTATGCAATTGCCGATTCGGTTCTCGTTGAGGACAAATATTAGTGTGATGAATGAGTGATATCAATTATACCCAGAGTCAAAGATTCATCGAATTTATTTTAGTTGCCTTTCACCACCACACTAGAGGCTTTAGTCTACTTAGGTAGCTGTAGTATAGACTGCCGTTGCCTGAAAAAAATATGATTTTTCTAGGCTTCAATAACGGTTACCCAGCCGCCATTATGACAAGTCACATGTTTTGCTTAGTGCTGTAAGGAATTCGAAAATATACACTTTTGAATATAATAATTATTATTATTTAAAAGGAATCTAAAATTTCAATCTTCGCGTACCAACCAAATGTATGTGAATCACTTACAAAACGCCTTTTCGCTGTCTAACTTTTATAAAAGTTGAAACACACCGAAGCCGTACCTTCGTAATTGTTAACGCCTGGCTTATTTTGAATTGAAGTTGGATTTCAGTTGAAAAGTCCGTTTCTAATTGTTTCGTAAAATATATTTTCGGTATGAAATTTTTCGCCATTTGTTTTAAGGAAATGAGACTTTGTTTAAAACTTATACGTTTATGTAAAAGTTTAGGTGCCGCGCTTACGTTTGCGCAGTCTTTGACACTATCAGTGGGATACTATGTAATTAGGTCACTAAGCTGCCAAACAATTTGTATAGCTTATTGAATTATTATGAGCTCGTTAGCATAGTGGCGTATTGATTAGCTCGCTTCATTATTAATATGCATGAACATCATAATTTATTTTGAAGTTCGAGCTTACTATGGTAAACGATAGGTACGGTGTGGTAGGGTACAGGGATGGTTTTAATGAATGGTTGTTATAGGTACAAGTTGGAAGTGGACGACATGAGGCAGCAGCAGACGACGTGTCGCAGCGACACTACTGGTTTTTATGTATTTCTATGAAATACCATTCGTAGTAAGCGACACGTCGCCTGGAAGTATTTTATAAAAATACATAAGAATAAGAAAGCCTTTATTCAGCACAATATGGTAGACAAAGCAAGAGTAAACATAAAACAAAATATGCTGAATAGGCGCCCGCTCAGAAAAAATCGCGTCATGACACAAACGTCATGCAGAGACGCTGGTTTTCAGCGGGAACCAATGAGTGATGAGGATTCGCGCCCTTCTGGTCGAGACATGGTCGAGAGTGGTCGAGACCTGTGGTCGAGACGGTTTGATCAGACAGTGTCAGACAGGTTTAGACATAGAAAGTGACGTGTCGCGGCTACGTGTCGTCTGCTGCTGCTGCGTGCAGTCGGCTACGAACTTGCACCTTAATTAAACGTTGAAACTATGTATTTCTGTCAGCAATTTTTCTTGGATGAAAATGAAAGTTACCGGGCACATGCAGTTAAAGTTGTGGTATTCGAATTAATATTTATTGTAAAGTTTATTTAGTTTTTCACTTTACCTACTGAAATTGCTTTACTTAAACGTACTTAAGTAAAAGTACCTAACTCTAACTTTTGCATGTTAGTACTTTCAGATGCTATCACTTTTAAAGGACTCTACGTCTACAAATTGCCTGTTTGTATTGAGCACGAGCTACTATGCACTCGTATTAAGTGTACTAGACCCCAAACAAGTCTTACGTCACTGTCGTTATCTCAGAGGGCGCTAGTCGACCCTCGTCGCGGTGACGTCTGTTTTTGACAGCACCAGGACCCGTATTTTTGAAGTATTAGAACTCCACTTCGCACAAGAATCACCCTAATCTGTATTCGATTGGTGCAGATTCGTATGCGATTATGTAATTCTAATGCTCCTAGAATATGCATCGTTTTAACCTACCTTAGTACCTACTTTTATCAATACTAAGTACCTACTTTATTTTTTTTAGGTTAAGATCACATTAATTGGCATTGAATTACAATAAACGAAAGTGTAATCTAGTATCCTTTTTTTTTCAGTCTGGTTTTGTTACCAGAGATAATTAAAGTTACAAGTGGGCAGGCCTCCCACTAGGTGGACCGACGATCTGGTAAAGGTCGCGGGAAGTACCTGGATGCAAGCGGCGCAGGACCGGTCTTTGTGGAAATCCTTGGGGGAGGCCTTTGTCCAGCAGTGGACGTCTTTCGGCTGAAACGAACGAACGAACGAACAAGTGGATTTAGACTTTCTTAGGTTGTTTTTTTGAGAAAGTATCGTATTACCAACAGTTTTGTATTACAAGAAAATGTTAACCTAAATTCTATTATAGCCTGACCAGGAACATAAAAACCCTCGCCATGTTGCGGAAAACTAATGGTACTAATTTCTTTTAATGGCAACAGTAACTGAAAACTTCATTGACATGTCACCTTGCATGTNGTCGCGGGCACAGCTATCTTGTATAGTTTAGAAATAATCGCGTGAGATCACTTATCGTTTCCACCCTGTATATTATTTTCTAACGGAATTGATTCTACCAATACAAGGGTAGAGTTGTCAAAGAATTGTAAACTTACATAATATAGCTACTTACTGCTAGCGTGGTCTATGTGTGCTGATCCCGCGAACTTCGTAGGTAAAATAGTTTGTGACAATCAAAGTAGCCAAAAAGTTCACAACAATCACAATGCGTCTTTGTTTAATTGCAATAAATGGCAATGCCAGATTTTGTATGGAAGGTGGCGTCTTTTTTTTTTCGCGCGGCCATCGACCAAACTTTGTTTTTTATTTACAAAATAGTCTAAACTCAGTCTGAACTGAGCTACGAGCGTTAGAAGTTTGATGATTTACATACTAAGGTACTTGATACAAATAAGGCCTACCTAATTTTAAATGCTTATATTTCAATAAATATTAACGCCAATAAACAAAATCAAGGTTAATTAACTTCTTCCATCCTTTAATTTTAGCAATATTACAAAAAATAACACAATTTTTAACTAAATCTATTCAAAATAAACAAATTACGAAACCACAGACTTTGGCTTTATTAAATCACCTACACGGAATAAGGCCTATATGATTTAAATGCCTCTAGAACTTAAAATTGTGATTGTATTAAACAAAATGCGGTCTCATAACATTAAACACGTCGATTTGTTTGCGTTATCAAAATTTTACATACCAAGTAAACAGAAATATACGGTACATCTCTAGATAAACTTAAATTCCACTTATTAAGAATTTTACATAAATTATAGATAAAATTAAATATTCATAGTAACAAAGTAATGATTCCTTACATATATTATAAAAAAAATATCAAAAACAAACAATATTATTTTTTTTGCATAGGGCTTATTAAAACACCGTGTTCGAATAAGGCCTACACATAAAACCTTTCAAATAAATCAGTTTAGGAACATCATTTAGTCTTGAATTTTTGTAAACAAAATGAGATCTAATTTTTTGTTAGAACCAGGGCATAAAAAGCCTTCTGAATCATCTTTACGAACTCCTACACAATCTTTGTGATACCACCTAAAGCAGTCCTTTATGGTCGCATATCTGCTACTTTGTCTACGAGACAGGCATGATAATACCATCTTTTATTCTCCTTTCCTTTAGATTTATACATACGGCTTTTTTTTCTTATTTTTATTGGTTTTGTATTTTGTTTGTTTTTTTTTACAGGTTTGTTATGTTTTTTGACACTGTTTTCTTTTTATTTTCTGTGTTGTTAGTAACATTCTTATTAAATAAATATTTTGTTACTCTTTGACTCATTTAGTTTAATGAATTTGTCCGTAATCAGGTGTTGACATACGTATCTAATATGGCATACCATGCTGAAATAAGGCCTAGGCCTTATTAGATATCTCGCTCTTGTTGTCTTTAAAAATTTACAAATAATGCATCTATAGCCAGTAGTACAAATTAAGGTAATTATTAGCTAGTAAGAAATATTTAGAAACGATTACTAAGAAAAGCTTAATCTAAAACAGCATCATTTTACCAAAAACTTAAGTTGAAATCGCCGGATTTTTATAAGGGAGCACGAAATCACCCACCACCTTAGAAGAACGGGTGCCAATTGGTGCTGGGATCGTGGATCGGGACGCTTTTGCTCTCTACTGGGTTATAGGGCATATGAGTACGTGTCCTTGAAGTATTATCCCGGTCAGATTTATTTATCTGTGTTTTCTGATGTATAGGCCTTATTAGAACGTAGGCCTTATTTGTATCAAGTACCTTAGATTTGCTTTTTTCGCGCAAGTTTTGTAAGAAATTGCAACAAAATATTGCGCTATTTTTTATTGCGCTGATTCTACTCCACACTGATGTCTGGAGCCTTTAATGAATGGTATTGATTGTTTACACATTTTAACAATGTCACTATTTTGTTGCAATTTCTTACAAAACGTGCGGGAAAAAAGCAAATCTAGCATGTAAATCATCAAACTTCTAATGCTCGTAACTCAGTTCAGACTGAGTTTAGAGGTATATGTCATAGTATGTTTGGTTTATTACACTATTTTGTATCCAAAAAACATGGTTTGGTCGATGGCCGCGCGAAAAAAAAAAGACGCCAATTTCCGGCATTGTCTTTTGAAACTGACTGTACCAAATAAATGTCGTGTTGTTATATTTGTTTACTTTCATTTACATGTATTTACTTGGGTTTATTGATAAAATACAAAAATAAATAAATGTCCGTAAAGCATCCCAAAGATTAGCTGCCAATACAATTTCTCTCTCTCTTCCCAGGTACCTCCGCGACGTGGAGTCCTCAGCTGGAGTGGAGGGCTACCGGTTCACTCCGCCCGAGGACGTGTTCGCGGCTGATGAACACAACCGCTGCTACTGCCCCGCCGGCCCGCCCTGCGCTCCCAGCGGGCTGTTTAACGTGTCGCTGTGTCAATACGGTACGTCATATTTCATCCCTACAACCACCAAATGACATCCCTACACTCACATCACACACCCTCAAAAACATACCTACTTACATACAGGATGTAGGTATCACATTCACGCGCTCCCGTGCGTTTACTAGACCAGGGTTTCCCAATTTTTTTTGCCAAGGAACCCTAATTGATTATACTTTTCCTAGCGGAACCCCCGTACTACTCCGCCCGCACGCCCTGCCCCTCCCTTGTGCGTAAACAAGTCGGTGCGAGCGAACAACGTCGGTCACGAAACGTGAGATAATATTTTTTACGGAACCCTTGCGGCCTTTCCACGGAACCCCAGGGTTCCGCGGACCACCATTCGGGAACCGCTGTACTAGACTACGCTCGTGCGCGCTTAGTAGGATACGCTCGTGCGCGCTTACTACACTTCGTTCGTGCGCGCTTACTAGACTAGGCTGCGTGAGTAGGTAAGACGAGCCACACTTAAAGCACCCGACACAAACACACTGCTTCAGTGGCAATTATGAAGGACCATATAACAACCGCTGCTACTGCCCCGCCGGCCCGCCCTGCGCTCCCAGCGGGCTGTTTAACGTGTCGCTGTGTCAATACGGTACGTCATATTACATCCCTACACTCATGTTACACACAGAACACACACACATCATGCGTATACTACACTACGCTCGTGCGCGTTTACTACACTACGCTTGCGCGCGCTTAATACACTACGCTCGCGCGCGCTTTTAGACTACGCTTGCGCGCTTTTACAAGACTACGCTAGCGCGCGTTTATCAGTCTTCGGCGGGAGTGGAGGGCTACCGGTTCACTCCGCCCGAGGACGTGTTCGCGGCTGGTGAACACAACCGCTGCTACTGTCCCGCCGGCCCGCCGTGCGCTCCCAGCGGGCTGTTTAACGTGTCGCTGTGTCAATACGGTAAGTACATAATAACACTCACAAATCATGCGTTTACTACACTACGCTTGGGTGCGCTTAGTAGACTACGCTCACGCGCGCTAAGTAGTTTACGCTCGCGCGCTCAGTAGACAGGACTCGCTGCTACTGCCCCGCCGGCCCGCCCTGCGCTCCCAGCGGGCTGTTTAATGTGTCGCTGTGTCAATACGGTACGTCATATTTCATCCCTACAACCACCAAATGACATCCCTACACTCACATCACACACCCTCAAAAACATACCTACTTACATACAGGATGTAGGTATCACATTCACGCGCTCCCGTGCGTTTACTAGACTACGCTCGTGCGCGCTTACTAGACTAGGCTGCGTGAGTAGGTAAGATGAGCCACACTTAAAGCACCCGACACAAACAGACTGCTTCAGTGGCAGTTATGAAGGACCATATAACAACCGCTGCTACTGCCCCGCCGGCCCGCCCTGCGCTCCCAGCGGGCTGTTTAACGGGTCGCTGTGTCAATACGGTGAGATATACAGCATAAATATACTGCTGTCAAAAACATACATACAACAACATCAGAAAAGGGGGCGGGGCCAGTGTCGCAGAAATATGCCCAAAAACAGAACACAACGCGTCCCTGTGCCCTTAAGGGACTTATGTAGGGGAGGGCAGCGGTCGCTTTGAAGGTGCTAAGTCAAACAATCTAACTTAAGTCTGACTTGCAACACGCGCGCGCGTACTAGATTAGGGCTACCTGCACTGGTGCTCCAGTGGTCAGTTAAGAAAGATCACACTCGTTATCATCATCAATTTGCCGTGTGGCAGAGTAGAATACATTTGTCACCAACCCCTACTCTTCCCGCGGGTGTCGTAGGAGGTGACTTAGGGAATACACATTAAACAGAAAACGGGCAGTAGCGCTCTCTGATTTAAACCTGTAATATGTTATTTACCTATGTTCCACAAATAAACGAATTTGATTTGATTTGATTTGATTTGAAACATCAATAATCTTTTAAATTACGATCTCCAACCCGCCTGCCAAGCGTGAAGATTATAACAAAATCCCTGACTAAAGTGGAGGATGCTCATAGTCCAGTGGACTGTAAAGAGCTGTTGATGATGATGATGATGATGATGACACATGCCCAATTTATAAACATGTTGCATGCGAAATATCTATGTAACTAAACACAATATTATATCGTTTCAGACTCCCCCATCATGCTGTCGTTCCCTCACTTCTACCTGGCGGACCCGAGCCTGTTGGACGCGGTGGAAGGGATATCCCCACCAGTGGCCGAAGACCACAGACTGTTCATTGACGTGCAACCGGTGAGTATTCCTTTCGTTGGTTTTCCTTTCAGCCAGACATTTAGCCGACGATGGAGCAGCAAGGTTCTGGAATGGAGGCCACGTACCAATCGATCAACATGGAAAACATTGGGGGAGGCCTATGTTCATCAATGAACAATGGACGTCCTATCTTATGGCTGAAATGATGATGATGATGATGAAGGTATCGGATTGTCCGACTCGAGCCCCGCTGCCGCTTGACTGGGCTTACCACAGTTATTTGGCTTAGAGGGGTTAACATAATAAATCAGTAATTTGTAAACATTCTTTAAAAAGTGCGAACATCCGTCCAGTGGCGTAACTACACTGGTCATCACAAAAATCGGCCCACCTACGTTTTACAGAAAAACTCGTTTCTACTGACACAATCATGGTGCCCCATCAATATTGGTGTTATTTGAAAGCCCAATAAATATCCTTAAAGAAAAACACATTTAATTTCCTAGTAAACAATTAACATATACAATAAATGTGACTTGAAAAATTGAAAAAAGACGTCACTTTGGGCTCACCTCTGGCATCAATTAGAAAAATTTTTATGGTTATAAAACCAAATAATGATCTCACGTGTCCTCTTTAACAGATGGATAGCGATTAATCCCAACTTAACAGTTTTATAGCCATAAAAGTTGGCTCTCTTCTTCTACAGACATATTTTTGGGGTAAAAACCTTTCCTTTAATGAAATAAAGTTTAGAACTAGGCTTTTAAATGGTAATATAGTATAGTAATATTTGTGGGAAGTGGGGATGCATACGTTTGAAAGTGCTTGTCGCGGGTGGGTCAATTTGTATGATGACCAGTGTATATCAACCTAGCCCAGTGGAACTTTTTAGGGTTTTTTTTATTCAGGGGGCTCGGGACCATCGCCCTGAAGCAACGCGAGAAAGATTTTGCCAGCTCCGCCACCCTATAGTTATGCCACTGCATCCGTCCTCTCTAAAAGTCATTAATTTTCATCAAATAGGCGCTTTTTTAAAAGTGCTTAATGCTTACACTCGACCCAGTATTAGTTTAACCTCTATAAGCGTTGGCCAAATCCTCTCTTCTGGTTCTGGAGTTCTGGATTGTAGGCCACGTACCACCGGAAAGCTAAACGTAGGACCGACGACCTCATAAAGGTAGCGGGTGGCGCTGGATGCAGGCCGCTACCAACCGGCCATTGTGGAAATCATTGGGGGAGGCCTATGTTCAGCAGTGGACGTCCTGTGGCTGAAATGATGATAATAATAAGACATTTAGCTATCCCCTGGTGGGACTACCTACTCAACCTTCATAAGTTGGGTTTCATTGGAAGCCAAGCTGTAGATCCTGGCTATAACAACAATTTTTTTTATCCATAACGAGGAATCTTTTGGCCAGCATCTCATCTGATTTGATCTGATGGAACGGGATGATCAGGCCAACGAAGGTAGAAACGAGTTTAACCATCACCAACCATTTGCTAGCAAATTAGTCATTTATGCTCCTGCAATGGAGACTAAACTTGAATGATGATCCCAATTTCTTCTTTGGTCTATTAGGGGTAGTCGTCCCACGCTGCGCTTTTCACTTTACGATGTGCGTGATAATGATGATGACAATAGTGACTGAGTTTCTTGCGCTGCTGCTTCTCAGCACTGGCCCATTTATTGTCCTGAAGCAGTGGTAGGGTTAATACTGGGATGTGTAAAAGTACTTTTTAAAGCCTATAGTCTGGTCTGTGAGCACGTAGAATTTTGTCCAATGACCCCAAGCTACCCATCCTTATCGCTCGCGCGTAATTGTGTTGCTATCGCGCTCGCACACTCACTGCGGGCGCCCGTCGCACAGTCGCGACAGCAATATAATTACGCGCGAGCGATAAGGATGGGTAGCTTGGGGTCATTGGACAAAATTCTACGTGCTCACAGACCGGGCTTTACTTGCATAAATAAATGAGTTTTATGAGTTTTTATATAACGAATGCTTCTTCTTTTCTCTACAGGAGATGGGTATAGCAATGCGAGCGCGCGCCCGCATCCAGATCAACCTTGCCGTCTCGCAGGTGGTGGATATCAAACAGGTGGCCAACTTCCCTGATATCGTCTTCCCTATACTGTGGTTTGAGGAGGTGAGTTGTTGTTCTGTTTTGTTCTTTTACAGATACTGTTGTTTTGTTTGTCATCTTCTTCTAAATTTATATAACTCAAAGGGGACTGACTGACTGACTGACATAGTGATCTATCAACGCAGAGCCCAAACCACTGGACGGATCGGGCTGAAATTTGGCATGCAGGTAGATGTTATGATGTAGGCATCCGCTAAGAAAGGATTTCACGAAACTCCGCCCCTAAGGGGGTAAAACAGGATCCACGCGTACGAAGTCGCGGACGGCCGCTAGTTTTCTATAAGTTTGAAACAGGTCTTCAAATTATACGATATCGTGTACCCCATATTATGGTTTTTATATTGAGGGGACACAATAAAACCATCGATTGATGCAACGATGATCTTCCAAAAAGACTCGAAAATTGTTCTAATAAATATTCGTTAAAACTGATTTTTATGGACAGTAACATTGGGAAAAAACTGCCCGAATAATCATCATAACTGAATTGGGACAAAAATAGACTGGTGGTAAAATTGAAATCCAAGGAAACAGAAAGGAAAGGAAAGGTGACTAATTCCACCGCCACCCATGGTTCTTCATGCCTCACGTACCTACGAACCGAATCTCGGGAGAACACGCGGGTACTTGCTCTGGGCTTCTTTCCCCAGGGGCTTTGCTTGACTGCCTACAATTTCTTTGTAAAGATTAATCGTAATTTTTTATTGCACAAATGACTAATNGCAATTGGTTTTATGAATTAAATTGCTAAAATATTTTTATAGTCGTGAAAGAAAAGTGGTTCACAATGTGTTAAAGTATTTGTCGAAGAGAAATACTAAGGGTTTGGACAATATTTTCATTGAATAATGTTTCTGACAAAGGTTGTCAAATTGACTGACATGTTTATCGTATAGTACAGTCCACTATGAAAATTAGCTGTGGTTTGTTTCAACTACCTATTTTAAAATTTTTTGTCACTTTCTAAGTGTTGAATTTTATGGGATTGGGAAAGAAGTACCGAGTTTGAAGCGTTCATGAGCAGACATTGCAGTTGAATATTCAAGTTCTGAATTTGATTATTGATGAATAATAAAATAAATTCTACTAGCTCGATTGATGGTTTCATTTAATTTATTTAAAATCAGGTTACCTATAATAATATTTTTTCGTTAATTTATGAAAATATCAAACTAGCCCGTAATCCTGAATCCTGATACATAAAGTTAGTCTATTAATTTAACACAGGTACGACTGTACTCAGTGTTGCACTATCAAATGCAATTGACGCGCCTCTATGCCAGGGTTTTTATGTTCCTGGTCAGGCTATAGATCGATTGAGTGGTTACAAACCACACCCTGAGCACCACGTCGGTGAAAGAAAGCAGGAGAAAATTCTGCGACAAATCATCTTGTGGTAATTTAATAAAAACGGATTCTATTTGCTTCATTCCTTCAATATTTTTATTAAACTTTCATATTTCTCCCGATTCTCAGAAAAATTTCGTTTCCTTGAGAACCACATTTCGCCGAAATGGTTTGTAGAAGGCACTTAATATTGTTAGTCAGTACATTAAATGGTTTTTAATTTGTGCCAAATAAATAGAGTTGAATGTAAAGTAGTACTTAACGTAAAACAAGTTCTTATACCCTCAATACATATTATAATGTGCATATAATATGAATTCTTGTCCGAAATTAATTGAGTCAAGCTGATGCACTATGCTACTGCCATTCATTTGAAGGTCGTCGGTCCATCACGTTGAGATGAGTTTGCATTTATAAATTTTATATAAATTACATATTAACTGATACAGTAGACCAGCAAAAGCTAATTCCTAGGATTTTTAATGAATTTAAGACTTTGTTTTACCCCTTCAGCAGTGAACTATAATACCTATTTTCAATAATCAAGCTAACTTCGTTCAGCAAATATTCACACAAGGGCGTAAATCTGGAATCATGTCGAGAGAAGCCAAATTCATCGGAAACGGAGTTAGCAGATGCAAGCGTGATTCAAAACTCAAATTGATGTTCGCGTATGTTCAGTGAACAGCGCCGCCACAAAGCGGGAAGTAAATTCGCTTTACCTTCGTTTATTACGTTGCCCTTTCGTAGTCACTTGTTTACTGCGTGAAGATCACTGGTCTAGTTGTAGAAGACAGGACGCGGGGTTGATTAACGTCGAAGGGCAGGTCAGCAAAATGAAACACAGGGCTCGATCCAAACGTGACAGTAATAGCGTGTTCAAACGGCGACTGAGGCATGAGCTCACACAATCACAGCAACGGACAATTGTTATCTTTGTCTCGCTCACGCCCCAGTCCATCTTACTCTAATAACAATAGACAATAGTTACTTTGTATAGAAATTCTACTACAAAAAGGTTCTACCGTTAACATTCCACCCCCTGGTTGAGGGCTTAAGTCCGAAACATTACATATTTGACGTAGGTAGAACCGCGATCTTTGTAGCTGGTCGCCGTAGCACTCCATGGGAAGTCCGCACGTCCGCAACTCGAACCTGCCCGTCCGCGCCAGGATACACCTTTTCTATTATCCCGCGCGGCCACACGTTGCGGGGTAGAGCACCGTCCACGACGATCACGACGTCGCCTGGCTGAAGCGGTGGTACTGCTTCCGTCCACTTCTGGCGTGGTTGCAACGTAGGCAGATATTCCTTTAGCCACCGTGCCCAAAAGATATCAGCCAGCGCCTGAGCAATTCTCCACTGTTTACGACTGCACAAGTCGGTCTTGACGAAGTTTCCCAGACGCGTCGCATTTGAGGCGGTTCCCAGCAGCAGGTGGTTAGGTGTAAGCGCCACTGGATCTCTCGGGTCAACAGCCACGTGCGTCAACGGACGGCTGTTGATTATGGCTTCTATTTCCGCTAGCACCGTTTGCTCTTCTTTTGGGGCTCGCTCCTTCAGGGTGGCTTTTAACGCGGCCTTCGTGGAACGAACGAGCCTTTCCCAGCACCCGCCCATGTGTGGTGATGCCGGCGAGATGAAGCTCCACTGGATGCCCTTCGTGGTTGCCTCTTCTTCGAGTTGTCGATCCAAATTTTTAAACGCGGTTTTCAGTTCACGGTCGGCATTTATGAAGTTCGTTCTTCGGTCCCTATATATCATCTCTGGTTTACCTCGACGAGCGATAAACCTTCGCAGTGATAAACCTATGACTGCTGAGTCAGCGCTGAGTGATACGGCGCTCTCCAAGTGTCTCCAATCTTTGTTGAGGGCGCGTAGAGTTTCCCCGTGGTACTTTATTATCGGGCCCGATGTTTCTGGATTTGCTGCGAGTGTATGACGACATATTCTTCGACGATCCGATTCTCGAAGGACCACTTTGTAGAAGACAGGACGCGGGGTTGATTGACGTCGAAGGGCAGGTCAGCAAANCATTCAATATAATATTTAAACTTTAAAATATTTATAATTAAAATAAAGGGCGGCGGATTTCCGGACGGCCCCGGGCGGCGAAAAGCCACGCTACGCCACTGCTCACGCCCCAGTCTATCTTACTCTAATAACAATAGACAATAGTTACTTTGTATAGAAATTCTACTACAAAAAGGTTCTACCGTTAACATTCCACCCCCTGGTTGAGGGCTTAAGTGCGAAACATTACATATTTGACGTAGGNTTTCTAACACGTATGTATTTTTTTCCAATCGTTTTAGCAATTAATTCTCACTGAATCCGAAATTCAAATACCACAAATTTTAACACTACCAATTTTTTATCTTTCGCAATCGCTATGTCAAATATCAGTTAATTTTTTTTCAAATCTACCTTCATTTGCGTTTTTTTTATTTTTATTATGATGTTTTCTTTGATATTAGCGTACGTTCAGAAACGCTTATAATATGTGTTACTTTTTATAATCAAAAAAGTACTTCGTAGACATATGGCAACACTATGCATTTAAGGGTTAAAGTTTCGAACGTAGGAGTTAGCAGTCGCGGGTTTGATTCCCATTGAGAAAATAAAATTGGTCTTGAACGTTTACCTAATAATACGTGTAATGTAATGTATTTATAATTTAAATAAGTTTTGTATTTCAATTCAATGTTTATCTTGCTATCTAGAAATCTTATTAAGCTATTAGTTTTGAATTTGTAGGCAATTGATTTTTTATCTCTAACTAGGTACTTTATTTAAAATAGCTAATAAAGTCAATTGCTGTGTAAAGTAAGCATAATTNATTAATTATACACATATTTTCTACTTTGCGGAACATTTGCACGAGAACGGTTTGTTCAAAACATATGAATTTGGTCTTATTTAATGCAGGATTAAATGCCCTTCAACCGTCAGGAAGACCACTTTTCGATAGGGTAAGTCCTTTACGCGGTATAAGTAACCGGAATACCGAAAAAGCGCCCCTTTCGGGGGCCCCCACCACTTAAGCACAACTCCGTCGAAGTCGAAAACCTAGGAGAATCTTTATGGGCAACTAATGAAGCCATTAAAGCACTAAAATCTTTAGTAGGAATTATTTCCGATTTAATTCATTTTTGTGTTTAATTCTACTGGCCTATATATGTTACGGTCAAAGTGATAAATGTGAAAATTATGAATAATCGCCGGTTATTATGAATAATTACCGCATGATTTGGTTAATGTGATTAATATGAGGTCATTTATGTGTGTATAAAACTAAATAGGCGGCTTAGGGGTGGCCCAAGGGCCCCCCCCCGCCGCACCTTAACCTATTTTTCACTTTAAATCAAAACATTATGTTATAGGCATCATGGAAAAGTAATATTATNCCACGTAATGCTAGATGAGACATTTGTGTGCTAATCGTGATGAAATCGAGCATTACGGATATTCAAACACTCGTAAGAATACAACAGTATTGGTTTCCTAAACAAAAAGTGCAAAGATTCTGTCAGAGTTTGTTGGTCCCTATAAATTGACAGAAATTTTAGGAAATACGATACATAGGATAGCTACTGGTGTTCTAAGTTTAAAAAAAAAAACATTATGATCCATTATACAAGCTTAGATTCATGTTTAGGCCTTTGAAAAACATATTTCTGATGTAGTAAAGTGATAAATAAATAATGAACAGTATGCTCTTTAAGTAGGCATATTATTATGCTCTCTGTGGGCAATTAAAGTAAATGTTATAAGTTGTAGAAGACAGGACGCGGGGTTGATTAACGTCGAAGGGCAGGTCAGCAAAATGAAACACAGGGCTCGATCCAAACGTGACAGTAATAGCGTGTTCAAACGGCGACTGAGGCATGAGCTCACACAATCAAAGCAACGGACGATTGTTATCCTTGTCTCGCTCACGCCTTAGTCTATCTTACTCTAATAACAATAGACAATAGTTACTTTGTATAGAAATTCTACTACAGAGGTTCTACCGTTAACATTCCACCCCCTGGTTGAGGGCTTAAGTCCGAAACATTACATATTTTACGTAGGTAGAACCGCGATCTTTGTAGCTGATCGCCGTAGCACTCCATGGGAAGTCCGCACGTCCGCAACTCGAACCTGCCCGTCCGCGCCAGGGTACACCTTTCCCNCAGTTGAATGTGTGTGTGGGAGCTGTGGTGGGGGAAATGTGGGGACACTGGTTCTCGTTGTAGTTACGCGCGACTTCATATCTATTCTCTTTCTATGATCTGAGGATTTTATCTATTATTTATAGATACAAGCTGGTGAGACGTCATGAATAAAAAAATAAACTTTGTAAAAATATCAGGGCTAAAGAAAGGCCGCAAAGAGACAAACAAAAATGTTGCCTGTTTGTTCAGATACAAAACAAGCATCCGTTAAAATAAGACCATAATTCTATTTGCTTTTCAGTGGCTGTAGAAAACAGGACGCGGGGTTGATTAACGTCGAAGGGCAGGTCAGCAAATGAAACACAGGGCTCGATCCAAACGTGACAGTAATAGCGTGTTCAAACGGCGACTGAGGCATGAGCTCACACAATCAAAGCAACGGACAATTGTTATCTTTGTCTCGTTCACGCCCCAGTCCATCTTACTCTAATAACAATAGACAATGGTTACTTTGTATAGAAATTCTACTACAGAGGTTCTACCGTTAACATTCCACCCCCTGGTTGAGGGCTTAAGTCCGAAACATTACATATTTTACGTAGGTACAACCGCGATCTTTGTAGCTGGTCGCCGTAGCACTCCACGGGAAGTCGGCACGTCCGCGACTCGAACCTGCCCGTCCGCGCCAGGGTCCAGGGTACACCTTTTCCATCATCCCGCGCGGCCACACGTTGCGGGGTAGAGCACCGTCCACGACGATCACGACGTCGCCTGGCTGAAGCGGTGGCACTGTTTCCGTCCACTTCCAGCGTGGTTGCTACGTAGGCAAATATTCTTTTAGCCACCGTGCTCATGTGTGGTGATTCCGGCGAGGTGAAGCTCCGCTGGATCCCCTTTGTGGTTGCCTCTTCTTCTAGTTGTCGTTCCTTTTTAAACGCGGTTTTCAGTTCACGGTCGGCGTTTATGAAGTTCGTTCTTCGGTCCCTATATATCATCTCTGGTTTACCTCGACGAGCGATAAACCTTCGCAGTGATAAACCTATGACTGCTGAGTCAGCGCTGAGTGATACGGCGCTCTCCAAGTGAATGGCCTGCGTGGTTAAGCATGTCAGGACCACATCCCAGCGTTTCTCTCGCCTTCTCCCGATGGTAACCTCCATGGGTCCGAAATAATCGATGCCGCACTGAGTGAAGGCCCGCCTGTGATGCATCATCCTTGCTGTTGGAAGGTCTCCCATCTTTGGCGGTGTTGGGCGTGCTTTCCGCACACGGCAAAGTTGGCAGTTCTGCGCCACTCGTTTTACTGTCGGCCGCAGCTTGATGATCCAGAACTTTTCACGGAGCAAATTTACCACAGTCTCATTATTACCGTGAAGGCTTCGGCAGTGGTAATGCTGTACCAGTACCTCGGTAGTTCGATCTGGGCCGTCCAGAATGATGAGGTGGCGTTCTTCGTAGGGAATATCAGCGGTCCCCAGCCTTCCCCTTACGCGTAGCAGTTCGTCTTCATCGAGCATTGGGTCCAAATTCTTCAGGCAGCTCTGCGAAGGTAATGGCTCGCCCATCTTGATCTTTTTCAGGTCCAATGAAAATGCCGTCTTTTGCGACTGTTTGATCAAGTAGGTCTCCGCTTCATCGATCAATTCTCCTGTGATAGAGCCGGTCTTCGTCTTCGGTCGGCGCAGCCACGCTAGTACACGCGCAGTAGTACGTACGGTGCGTGTCCACGAAGAAAACCTCGTGACATCTATCGTCGGCTCCAGGGCTTCCGCTGTCACGCAAACTGGCATCGTNTGGATCTCTCGGGTCAACAGCCACGTGCGTCAACGGACGGCTGTTGATTATGGCTTCTATTTCCGCTAGCACCGTTTGCTCTTCTTTTGGGGCTCGCTCTTTCAGGGTGGCTTTTAACGCGGCCTTCGTGGAACGAACGAGCCTTTCCCAGCACCCGCCCATGTGTGGTGATGCCGGCGAGATGAAGCTCCACTGGATGCCCTTCGTGGTTGCCTCTTCTTCGAGTTGTCGATCCATATTTTTAAACGCGGTTTTCAGTTCGCGGTCGGCGCCTACGAAGTTCGTTCCTCGGTCGCTATACATCACCTCTGGTTGACCTCGACGAGCGATAAACCTTCGCAGTGCCATGACTGCTGAGTCAGCGCTGAGTGATGCGGCGATCTCCAAGTGAATGGCCCGCGGTTAAGCATGTCAGGACCACACCCCAGCGTTTCTCTCGCCTTCTCCCGATAGTAACCTCCATGGGTCCGAAATAATCGATGCCGCAGTGAGTGAAGGCCCGCCTGTGATGCATCATCCTTGCTGGTGGAAGGTCTCCCATCTTTGGCGGTGTTGGGCGTGCTTTCCGCACACGGCAAAGTTGGCAGTTCTGCGCCACTCGTTTTACTGTCGGCCGCAGCTTGATGATCCAGAACTTTTCACGGAGCAAATTTACCACAGTCTCGTTATTAGCGTGAAGGCTTCGGCAGTGGTAATGCTGTACCAGTAGCTCGGTAGTTCGATCTCGGCCGTCCAGAATGATGGGATGGCGTTCTTCGTAGGGAATATCAGCAGTCCCCAGCCTTCCCCTTACGCGTAGCAGTTCGTCTTCATCGAGCCTTGGGTCCAAATTCTTCAGGCAGCTCTGCGAAGGTAATGGCTCGCCTATCTTGATCTTTTTCAGGTCCAATGAAAATGCCGTCTTTTGCGACTGTTTGATCAAGTAGGTCTCCGCTTCATCGATCAATTCTCCTGTGATAGAGCAGGTCTTCGGTCGGCGCAGCCACGCTAGTACACGCGCAGTAGTACGTACGGCGCGTGTCCACGAAGAAAACCTCGTGACATCTATCGTCGGCTCCAGGGCTTCCGCTGTCACGCAAACTGGCGTCGCTCGAAGCTCGATGTTTGCGTCAGGAGTGCATTCAGCAGCAGCTTCCATAGGCCATTCCTCTTGTGGTTTGCGCAGGAATGCCGGCCCACTAAACCAGATGGACTTATCTTGCGACCATCCCGCACGAGTGGCTTCGTCTGCTGGATTTTCTGCAGTCGGAACCCAGCGCCAATCGTCTATGTTCGATTTTCTGTCGATCTCAGCAAGTCGATGTGCGACGAAAGGTTTGTACTCCCTCGGGTTCGACCTTATCCAAAACAACGTTGTCTTCGAGTCGCTCCACAACGTCGTTTTTATGATGTCGAAGTCGCTATCCTTTTTTACTGTCTCGGCCAATCGACAGACTAGTACCGCGGCTTGTAGCTCGAGCCTCGGCATTGAAACTATCTTGATGGGTGCGACTCTCGCTTTTTCCGCTACGAGCGCGACGTTTCTACATTCATCCACGAAGTACGCGACGGCTGAGTATGCTTTCTCGCTTGCATCTCCGAACACGTGTAATTCTACAGCCCAAGACCTCAGTCCGTACCATCGCGGTATCTTAAGATCTTGCAATTGTCGCAGGTCACTCAACCACTTGCTCCAGTCACGGAAACAGTCTTCGTTCAGAACTTCGTCCCATTGCGTTCCCGCTCGCCATATCTTTTGCATAAGAATCCTGGAGCCAATTGACAACGGGCAAATGAGTCCCAGTGGGTCAAAGAGACTCATTATGAAGCGCAGAAACTCTCTCTTCGTGGGCACTTCATCGCCATTCACCATTTCGGAACGTAGCCTCTTGAATGACAGGTCAAACGCAAGGGTGTCTTCGCTGGTTATCCATATGAGGCCAAGGGTTCGTTCGGTTTCTCCTCCAAGTTTCGACAAACTGACACTCTCAACGACGCTTGGTAGTTTCTCTCGGAGTTCGTTATTGTTTGTCGACCACCCCCTGATGTTGAAGTTACCGTGGCGATGGATTTCGGTAATTTCTGCGATGAGCTTCAGTGCAGTGTCTACGTCGTCCGCGCTGTCGATGTAATCATCCATGTAGTGATGTTTCTTTATTGCTTCAACTGCTTCCGGGTATGTACCTTTGAACATGTCGGCGTTCTTGTTCAGCACGAAGATAGCGGACGTTGGCGAAGACGCGGCACCGAATATCATTGAATCCATCACGAAGATGTCGGGTTGTCGTTCTCTATCCATGCCTCTCCAAAGGAATAATTGTGCTCCCTGATCTTTTTCCGTGATCTTTATACGTAGGAACATGTCCTCTATGTCTGCAGTGACTGCTACTGGCTTCGATCGGAACTTGAACAGTACTGACAGCATCGGGTTGAGTAGATCTGGACCGCTAAGTAGGTTATCGTTGAGCGATGTGCCTTTGTATGTGGCGGCAGCATCGAAAACCAGCCTCAGTTTCCCAGGTTTATTCACGTTGGTCACGCCGAAGTGAGGAAGGTACCAAGTAACCGATGTGCTGATGGGTTCGGCAATCTTCTTAGCGTACCCTCGTTCCACTAATCGATTCACTTGAGCAGTGTATGACTCGGCGAACTCTGGATTGCGGCCCATTTTCTTTTCGATCCCACGCAATCTTTTCTCGGCGTCTCTGTAGTTGTCAGGTAAGTCAACGTCATCTTTTTTCCACAGAAGACCGATTTCCCATCCCTTGTCGGTGAACTTCGCAGTATTCTCGAGAATTGTTGTAGCCCTGACGTCCTCAAGATTATTGCGCTTCACTTCTGTGATTCCAATTGAATCCAATTCGAATTGCTGTTTGACCAATTCGTTTAAGTCGGAAACGTGGTTGACGGATTCAGTGTTTCCCATTTTTCCAATTGGACCGTGTAACACCCACCCTAATTCAGTGAGGGATGCCACCGGCTGTCCGGACTTTCCTCTTCGGACATCGCCTCCAACGATAAGCTCCCAGTTGTCCTGTCCGATCAACAGCAGAGGCTCAGCGCTCTTCATCGCGGTGCAGCCCAGACTCCGTAGATGCTTGCATCGACTTATCACTTCCTCCGGTATGGTCTGTGGCGGCAATCTGATTCCGTTGATCGTGCGCATAGTTAGCGTGTGGCTTTTATTGCTAGGCCCACGTAATTCCACTCTGACGCTTCTCGATCCCCGGTCAATGACTGAATGGCCACCAGCACTAACGATGTGCAGCGGTGACTTCGGTCCGTCTATGTTGACCGCCATTGAGCTATCGATTAATGACACCGTGGCGCCATCGTCTAGTAGTGCGTACGTTTGTTGCTCGATATCACCATTTTTCACTGTCACCGGTATCACTTTCAGCAACGATTTCATTCGTTTCTCGCCTAAATTCGTCACTTTTTCGGCTGGTGGCGACTCGTCGGGCTCGTCAGTTGTCGGTTTCCTCATCACGTGAAGCAACTGATGGTGATTATATTCGCACTTGCCGCACTTTTTCGCTCGGCACGACAGGCGATTATGTTTCCTCACCAGGCACTTGAAACAAAGTTTATGTTTCTTAACTAAGTCCCACTTCTTATCAGGTTCCATTTTCACAAATTCACTGCAGCTTGGCAACCGATGTTGTCCTTCACACAACTCGCACACTACTTCCGGTTCTTTTTCAGTGACTTCCATCACTTTGTGTACTATACGGTTCGGTTGACGTGCAGTCGACGTATTTGCTGGCTGTCTACTTTGGTACGTAGACTTGGGTAGGTTCGGCTTTGAAGGTGCTCCACCCATGTCAGTAGACACCAAAAACGCAGCTGTGTCGGCCAGCTCTTCTAGGAAATCCACTAGCACAGTTAAGGTCGGTGACACTCGCAAGTCGATGTTCACTTCCGATGAAACTCGCCGGGCAAACTTGCTGTATTCCGTGCGTTGTGCGGGCGTGAGCTTGTCTAATAACTCCCGCACTAACTGAGGGTTGTTCAAGTATCCGTCCGCCTTTATGTTCTTCAATGTAGACACACATGAACGGACTGCGGCACTAAAGTTTCGTAGTGCTACACTATCGTTATCAGCGACGTGGGGCAAGCTTCTGATTTTCGCCATTGCACATTGAAGTAACGTATGCGGGTTTCCGTATGTTCGATCTAGCACTTGTATTAACTCGTTCGGGTTCGTGCTAGTGCGGAGCAAATCTTCAATGAGCTCCTTAGCTTTGCCTTGCACCGCCATTTGAATTCTTGCCAAGTTTTCCGACGGCTTGAACTCGTACGTGGCCGATGACTCCTCGTATCTCCTCTTGAAGAAGAGCCAGTCTGCAGGGTCCCCGTAGAAGTTTGGCAGCTCGTAGAAGGCGCGCGGTGTAGGACGCGGCTTCGCAATTGAATGAAGTGCAGCGGCCAAGTCTTCGATCGGCAAACGGCGCTCCCTCGACGTATCGCGACGCTCTTCCGCCGCAGGCACGTGTATCGCTGCTTGTCGTCGCGGCAACTCCATGCGAGGGCGATAAAGTGTCTCTTCTGCAGCGTTGAAGGGCGATTTCTCGACCCACTCCCCAACAAGCGACTCACGGTTTCGTTCGGGTGGTTCNATAACTGATTACAGGAATTTACACATATTGGTTGGTTTTTATTTAACAAGGTGAAAATCGGTTCAGCCTTTTTGTTATAAGACGTTATTAATGTCTCACAATTAGTGATCGAACAATAAAAGCATTAGTTTTTGAAATAATAAGTGTATGTGTGTGCGTGTGTGATATACTTCAATTGTGCACCGTTTTATCATCAGTCGTTGAAAGAACAGGTATGTTTTCATGTCAATAATTTAAATTGGGGAGGCTAAAATTGACATTTTAAATTGACATTTTCTTAATTATTTGACATACTATTGAATCCTGTAATTTTTGCACGTCTGCGAGCAGACTAAACACATGATCCTATTTAATATTGTCACCCTGTATAACTGTGTTTTTGGCAAATAAACGTTTTGAATTTGAATTTTTGAATTTAAATCGCGACGCCGTTTTTAAAGGCGTCGTGAGCTAGCCTTCCCAATTTATTTACTACTAGTGGGTACTAGGAAAATTAACTTACTTAAACCCACCCGCAACACAAAATGTAACAAGATCTACAAAAATCACAACGCAAGAAACAGTACGAAAGTCACACGCACGGCATCGACACCATGAATTCGCACAAAAAAACGGACGGACAGATTACGATAACGGTCATCAGAGGACGTGCTAGAGACATAATCCTAACACGCAACCGTGGGATGAGACATGCAAAAAAGAAACCGGAACCGGAACCAGAACCAGAACCCGAACCGGAACCGGGAAACGACACAGCGGACTGGACTCGGTTGGAAACGGACTGGACCGAAGTCCTACAAATCGACCTGGACCGATACCTGGATCTTGACCAAGACTTAGACCCGGACGTGGAACTGGACTGGTCCAACTCCGAGACCGAACCAGCACAGGCGGAAGACCAGCCCAAGAGACACCGCAAGAAGAAGCGCGGCAAGAAGAGGTGCAGGAGCGGCAAGCCGAGGAACAGACATCGACCAGCAAGCAGGAGGATAGAAGTGATCCAGGCCAGTACCTTTTGACCTTAAAACCATTTAAAGTACATAACAATTATCTAGTCTGTTCTCGTTTAAGTAACTTCCTCAGTATTTAAAAACAAGTCAATAATATATAAGTATTAATTAACATTACATAGTAACCCTGTATAATCTAGATCATCCAGTTCTTGAATCTAATCTCGTTTAAGTAACTTCCTCAGTATTTAAAAATAAGTCAATAATATATAAGTATTAATTAACATTACATAGTAACCCTGTGTAATCTAGATTATTCAGTTCTTGAATTTAATCTCGCTAAATATCACATATCAATAACCTATAAGTATTAATTATCATTAGGTAATAACCACGTATAATTTAAATAGTTAAAGTGTTCTAGTTTAATCTCGTTAAATAACTATTGACGCAAATCGCATTGTTATTTACTCGTAACTCGCAACTTAAACTCACATAAATAACAAACCAGTTTGTTACGCGCCAATAGTACTACCAGTTTCTCGATAACTTTTAAATAGTAAACAAACATTCCATGAACGATTCACCGAGCGAGCTCATTTGCATATTATTTTATTTTATTTATTTAATAGGACAACCAACAAGACATACACTGGAAGACAATAATTATCAGTGAAACGTATTTTTTCTATACGCCATACACAGGCGATCAACAGCACTCGCTTACTAGATGAATCATAACTAGATTTTACCTGCCTAATGTTTGCGCCATTACCTTGTATAACTTTTAATAATTGTAAAAATCATTAACATCAATCAGACACCTATTCTGAGTATGCTAATTTAAATAATTAAACTAGTACACTAGAAATAATAATAATAAGTGCCATGTATACTATTATTGTATTAAAGAAATATTTCAAGCAATAATTGAATATTCGTTATAACAAAATAAACAACTCGTTAAATTAGTTCATTAGTTAATTGTAAACAAAAGGCCAAAGATATCTTAATAATATTGTTTTAAAACTAAGTTAGCTAAAATTAGCGTTTAATTAGTTCATTGTAAGCAAAAAAATTAAAGGTATCTTNAAATGAAACACAGGGCTCGATCCAAACGTGACAGTAATAGCGTGTTCAAACGGCGACTGAGGCATGAGCTCACACAATCAAAGCAACGGACAATTGTTATCCTTGTCTCGCTCACGCCTTAGTCTATCTTACTCTAATAACAATAGACAATAGTTACTTTGTATAGAAATTCTACTACAGAGGTTCTACCGTTAACATAAGTAATAGTAGGTATTATCTAAGGAAAGTTATTATGTAAAGACTGCTGTACCCAACAGTGTGTGCAAACATTATTCTGATGTAGTAAAGTGATAAATAAATAATGAACAGTATGCTCTTTAGGTAGGCATATTATCATGCTCTCTGTGGGCAATTAAAGTTAATATTATAAGCAATAGGTATTATCTAAGGAAAGTTATTGTGTATAGACTGCTGTACCCAACAGTGTGTGCAAACATAATTCTGATGTAGTAAAGTGATAAATAAATAATGAACAGTATGCTCTTTAGGTAGGCNCTTTGTCTCGCTCACGCCCCCAGTCCATCTTACTCTAATAACAATAGACAATGGTTACTTTGTTTAGAAATTCTACTACAGAGGTTCTACCGTTAACACCTACTATAGCTGTAAAATAACATTAATAGCTTCAGTTGTAACCCACTCTGCTCTTTCATTTCGTACCGATCTTTTCAGTTTTGGGCGTCTTCTGTTTATTTTTATATTAAAATCGAGTTTCGTTTAGATAAATAAGATTTTACATTTCTCTCTTTAAAATTCTAAGCTAACAGTAAAAGCGAGGGTTAAACAATTAATCCACTAACCCGAAAACGTAACCTCCAAAAGATAATCCAGCGAAAACAATTAAATTCGTTTCCTTTGTGAGTCTTCGCGGCATAAATCTCCGTGAGTTTTAAAACTGACTGGGCGGTGATAAATGACCGCGCGGGCAGCGGATAAGGCGCATCTTCTTTCGCCTCACTCTTGTTCTTGTGGTTAAAGACTGGTAATGTTTGTGGGAATCCGTTCCAAACGCACAGCACCATGATCTAACGCAGCTCATAGTAGTTGTATTCAGTGGTGATCTTATAGTTGTCCAACACTGAACTGTTCCAGTTATGACATTCTCAGGAGGGCGTAACTATACTACATACTGGGTTATTAGTTTCTGATTCTTGCCAGTTGACATTTAAAAGTTTGACTATAATAGGAAATGTCCATGGCATTTGGACTTCATTTTCAGTTAGATGTAGGTACTGCGTAGAAGTGCATCACAAACATCTTAGCTAGATGGAGTGGTTCAAAAATTACTCTGGCTATCAGATGTGGCAAAACAACTTTCAAAAGCTTTTTCATCAGTTAGTTGCTTTTATGATTTACTCAAGAGCTTGCCCCAGTCTGGGACATGACTGTGATCAATTTATAGAACGCTACCAAACGAAGTGCCACCAGTGTAGATAAAAATATTTACTTTATCCCATAACTTTATGCGGACAAAAAAGAAAAAGAAAACCATAATCCATCTAAACACTATATGGACAATACCATCAAACATGCGGTCCTTATTAGACTTTCGTTATAACTTTACGAGCATACAAGTATACATGAGAGAAATACTGAAAAAATAAAAGAAATGAACGTGTTTTTACTACAGCCAGTAAACAGTAAGTATCCGTTGTTCAGTTTACGAGAGTATACTGGTACAACCATAATATTATACGCTTTCTTTTAGAATATAACTTCTAAGCTAGAAAATAAAGTAAAAGGGCATAAATCTTAGTGACGAGTTTTGGAAGAAGCGTTGATAAATGGCGAGCGCGGGATAAGGGCGCGTCTTAATTTTACTCTAACTTGCTTTACGACTTGAAGTCTGCGTGGTGACGAGAGCACTGGTGTGCAGCTCTGAGAAGTAATTCAGTGGGGGTCAATAAAAACTAAGGCTGTGCAAAATAATGATGAAGAATAGCTAGTTATTCTAGCAACAGTTTTGAGTAGGTACCTAAGTTCGCAAAATCAAAATCGAAAAGTGTAAAGTTTACTGTTCTATTGTCGTACTTGCAAAACCAATCCATAATAATATCCATCATGATCATGAACGAGTATAATATGATATTCATACATATTGGGCTTGGCTCGATACACCATTAAGAAGGCGACGTTGGGAACATGACGCTATTCCTAAACCTACTTTTATTCCGTTTGTTTTTCCATCTCTCTCGCTCGATCTGTTTAGAGCGAGAGAGACGTAGACAGTAGAAAATACTGAAATCTTGTTGCGCAATATGTTTCTGAACCAGCTCAATATAATTACGATGTATGACACTGTGGCGGAAGCGTAATCCTCGGTAATGACGCGGTCCGAACGGGAGACAGTTCATAACAACGATATTTATGGAAAATGGGACTTTAATGTTACTAGTTAAATGGAAAACTGTTTGGAGAATTAGAATTTTAATGGCTTAGGTGAAGTGCTACACAGCTTTGTATAATTGTTCAAAGGTACTCCTTATCTAACCCACAATAGACGGAAAATTAAGCAAGCTATAGTAGGTAGGTACCAGGTTAAGTCCAGTTTTAATTCCAATTTTATTTCAAATCAGAATTCTAAAAGTAAATATTTTTTACCCCTGATATTCATTAATAACATTGCGTGTTCGAGCTAATTTCTGCTAAATTGAAGCTGCACCACTCGCTTTTCTTGATATTACACAGACTTCTTGGATTAGTTGTTACTTGTTAGATATCTTGACCTCGCAATTGAACCCTCGTATTATCGCTTACATCGCTGCATCCAGCGTCTGAGGTCGCATTAGAAATCTTTTCCACGCTGACTGAGATATTATGTAAAAAACCTCCGCGAAATTTCGCGCTCCTGACTCGGCGGTGCAGCCAGCGTTATCAAGAGTCAGATTTTTCCTTTGAAATGTAAGATTTTCAAGGAATTCAAAGGTTGGCTACGTTTGAAAGGAGAATCGTTGGAATTTCTTTACTTCTAGCCGCATTTCGGAACATAGGTAGGTACTTTCTAAATAAAAAAAAAACAATACTTAAGTTGCACGTGACTATTTTGCGTGACAAAATAAGGTAAAGAATTTCCATCATACTTTACACACAAATAAAGTTTTACTTTAGGTACAATGGTGATTGTCCCGTAAGAGCGACGCGTTAAAATCATTAAAGCATGTTGAATTTTATTCATAGTAAACTATAAGGCAGCGTCTTACTGCGCACATTCTAATAAAATATGAATGGAACAACGTCATCTACAATACCCACTTAGGCCTCCGTCCTCGTCCACTAAGACTAACACAAAGGGTGTCTTAACAAATCACTCAGTCCCGGCAGAATATTCTGACCACTAATAAGGGGCTGCGGTTTCTAAGGCTCGGCCAGCAATCCCTCCTTGGGTCCTCCTTAAGGGCCAATATGCCTACGCCCATAAGTCCAAAGAATAAGGTCCATAACAGAACGGACCGGTTGGTTCCGGGTAAGGAAATCTGTAAATGGATCGTAAGGCCATGTAACAAATTGAGGATGTAATGTTAATATTATTAGGCTGTTACTAAATGGATCTTTCTTCATTGGAGGAATCTATACGACATGATAGCTTAATGCAAAATTAATTATGTTGTGGCTACGCGGCTATGGCGATAATTCTTACGTTTTGACATTGTTTCATATAAAAACGACAGATAAAACACATCACAATGCACAGCTATCCGAATTTTGGAGAATATGGTATTGTGACATTATCTGATTGATCAATGATTTGTACCTAATTAATGCATTTGAGGATTAACTTATACAGTTAAAATCACGTAAGCTTCAACAGTACTATACTATATAGTACTATAACAGAGAGTCATAATAAGTTATATTTCATTTGTAGGTACTGTTAATTGTGAAAAATATAAAACGTTAAAATAGCGGTATCGTTATAGCCAATGAGATGCTGTCATAGTGACATTGACAATACGTCAATGTCACGCTGGCATCAAACGTCAGATTAGAGGGACGCGCGGAGACGACTCCGCGCGCTTTTGTGCTAAGTGATGAATTGTATCTAAAATAAGGCAATATAATGTACAAGATGAGTATCCAGTGTTTTATTTATGAGAATAGATCTACCGGCCTCTAATAGTTCAGAAGTGAGATCTGAAACCTATGATAGTAACGTGATTTCAAAGTGTTCCAGGTGACCAATGTTTCGTGCTATTTGTCACGAATGTTATCACAGAACNGCACGCTGAGCTTCTAGATGATATGGATGTGCTGTGTAATGATGACATAGATGTACTGTGTGATGATGATATAGATGTACTGTGTGACGATGATATAGATGTATTGTGTGATGATTTCTCGTTTTAGCCGAACCAAAGGTGGTCAGCATGTGGTGCGAATGGTGGTGGAGATGGCAGAGTGGATCTAGCCAGGTGCTCAGCTGGATCCCAATACGAGGCGTCAAGTGTGCCATGAGCTGACCTTCGAGGGCGAAGGAATTGCAGGAAGGCCGAACTGTTAATTGTGAAAAATATAAAACGTTAAAATAGCGGTATCGTTATAGCCAATGAGATGCTGTCATAGTGACATTGACAATACGTCAATGTCACGCTGGCATCAAACGTCAGATTAGAGGGACGCGCGGAGACGACTCCGCGCGCTTTTGTGCTAAGTGATGAATTGTATCTAAAATAAGGCAATATAATGTACAAGATGAGTATCCAGTGTTTTATTTATGAGAATAGATCTACCGGCCTCTAATGGACCCATGGACCAACTGTAGTCTGAAATAATAAAAAAATTGAATTTGAAACAAAGCAAAAATCGAAATTGTACCAAGCCTAGTCTAGACAAGGGCCCTCGACTCGACGTAGTCTGGCTTTTTCTTTTCTACCCCAATTTGCAGGAGGCTTCCAAATGCAGAGCCAATGTTCTGCACTCGCGGTAATCCCTAACACGTCTCAGTAGGATTCATTTTGGCGTAACCTTATTACAAATCGGTTAATATCCAAGGGTTACCTACCACACCGGAGCTTCAGCTATCAATTATGCAACCCGAACAAGAGACGTGAACTTAAATAATAAAAGAGAACCGTACATAGCTTTACTTTGATGGTTTAATGTAGCCATATAAATCCTACATAAAAAATCAGTCAAAAATAGGCCTAAAATCCCAAAGAAATATTTTTGATCGATGTTCAATCTATGTAACTTATACAAGACAATAATTACACATAATTATTTTGCCTATTTAGTCTTTTAGATACACAGAACAATAGATTCTTCGTGTGATGTCAATAACACTACATACTACTACCCCTTTTCTTTGGCCCCAATTTCATTCTCCACCCTGCCCTTTTGTGTTAGAGCACAAAAGGCAAGACAATCATACTTGTAGGGAATCTTAAAACCACGCTGATAGATACCGGACTACACAAACTGTTGTCCGTTTCAAATACAAACGCAAATACAAAGTAAGTTGTTCGATATGTTTACGAAATTGTACTCGAAAGAATCTTTCAACTCAAAGCTAGAGAATTTTCTTGACAGGAAACGAAATAAATTAACGAAACATACTCCACACGAGACGCCGTCTGTCTTATAAGACAGTTACATATTTATTTGATCAAATAATATATAATTATGTAAAGCAACCCGTTCCCCGGTTTACTTGCCGTTTATTTTCCGGGACGCGGGCTCATTTGACTTTCATAGAGCCTGCAAAGCCTAAATTGAATGAATGAATTTTGACTTTGAATGTAACAATCTTTGATGAGGGTCACTGGTCTTGGCTTCAAGCTCGCTTTGCTTATTGATTTCAATATGAGCACGAAGATAGTGCTCTGCAGTATAAGTAGTTGTAATAATAAAAAAAATGTAAACTAATTTGTGAAAATAATAGATTCAAGAAACGTAAATATCTGAAGTGTACAAGTAGCAGAGTTTAGTTTAGTTCATAATACGCGAAACATCTTATAAAAACTCTCCGAACGGAATAGTAAGTTAGTAGCTATTTCTCATTAACAATGAAAATTTCTTCAGTAGCAAAAGTGCAAAGTTTAACTGCTGCACGAACACTGGCGAGTGCTAAGATGGCATAGAGTTTTGGTTAATAACTATCCCATCAAAAACAATACTTGTCAAAAAAACCAAGTCTCGCAACTCAGTTGTTCTACGGTAAAAAGTTGTGAGATCCATGTAATACCAAGTCCAGGCCAGGAAATCTTTAACGTTTTANCTATGGTATGTGCTCACTTTAATTGCAATGCCTAATAAACTATTTTAGTAAAGTAAATTAAATTGAACGGTGTTCATTTGTTCATGTTTACATTCTGCGAAGAATAACCTGTTGAGATTTAAAATCTATAAAGAATAGAAAGAACATGGTCAGATTAATTAAATAAGTTTGGTAATCATGCCGGAGTAACCTCTTGGCATTATTTTAGAGAAGAGTGAATAATTAGTTTTAGTCAAGTAAATTGAAGCTAAGGTCTGTGTTGTGTAAACCAGTTTTAGTATCATGATGTTTCTTTCTTGATGTTGAGTAAGTACTACAAGATGAGATAACTTAAAACATTTATCTAATTGGAATTAAGTAAAGCAGCCAGTTATACCNTTTGGCCAAGCATGAGAAGAGAAGTATTGTACTTGTTAAATTAAAGTTCTTGGATATTTCCATGAATGCTTGTTCCTATTTGAGGATGGTAAGTTCATGGAAGTATGTGCAGTTTCCAAAGATAATAGTTGGAAGTGTATTGCTGTCAACACAACAATAACAGTAAGTTTATTATGATAAAGTTGCATTTGTGTGTGAAGCAAATTTGTGTTCACTAAGACACAATGTTAAGCATAATTTGTTTCACTGTTTATTACTGGCATTATTGATGATGATTTATGTAGTTGTGTTATTCATCTTAATATTTTNAAATTGAATGAAATTTTAAATATACCGTGTCTTTACAATTCCTGCATAGCTAATGAAAATTCAGCCTTCTAGTTTTATCCACAACGAAGTTACAGGCGGTCGAAAATGGCCTGAATTGCTTCGAGAAAAGGATGGTACGGCCGTGCCGCTTTTTTGCTCGACTTGGTGGGGGCACTGCCGTGCCCCCAGATGTAAGATGGTGACTACGATGCTACGGCAAATACTACTTGGCTAAGTGATGGTTGGCGTGCTGTAGCAAACTACGAAAGATCGTAGCAGCTCCAGCTCGCGTCTACGAGAAATTATGTTATTCGTCTGAGGCCCGATTCGACGAAACTTTTATCCGAGAATAACTCGTGGTATAACTGGCACATTGACAGTTTCAGTATGGGATATATGTCAAAATGTCGATTAACTGACGATTTATTCTGAGATTAATATTTACTCTTGTTTGGTCGAAAATAGACAAATCCCTATTTGAATAGCCAAATGAATATAAGTTGAATAGCAGCTGGTTTACAATTCAGCACAAATTCAGTGTGAGTGCGTTAAGTATACAACAAACTTTATCATTAAAATAAAGCGTGGGCTTAAATACGAGTATATTGTAGGTACCTATAATGGAAAATTAAGCACAACAACTGTTTTCTCTTCTACATTCAACAAGAGTAGGTAGGTAGGTAGGTACAAGTAGAAAGTTAAGGGACTTTAATGACGTCACATATTGGTGGTTGTACCTAAGTAGTTATGAAATGTTTGTAGACTTGTAGAAGCGCATAAGCAAATAATGTACCTACATGTTATAAAACTTTAAAAAATCTGTCAAACTCCATATAAAAAGCACTGTTTATCGTTAAAGTTACGGTTAAGTTAGGTGGTGCAACTCAGCCTGTTTTTTTGCCGGTAACTTTATTTTGTTTATGGGATGATTTTATTTGTTACATTATGTACAATACCTACATAGGTACCTACATCAAAAATGTGTTATGTTTGTTTTAACTTGCAAAACATTTGAGCCGTTTGAGATGCTTTTCAATGTAACTAAGATTAAAAAAATATTAATTATGGAGCAAAATTAATTAATATTTATTAGGATGAACTATACTAATAAAAACAAGAAACGTAACAACTTAAAATTGAGCAAAATATTTTTTTACTTACTTGCTTGTATAAATCCCAAGTTACGCTTGTGAAACCCTTTCCGAACACTGCAACAAAGAAACAATGTCTTTGATTGTTTAAGCCACAACTTCAACTTGCAGGCTAATCCCTCGCCAGTTGCCCAGCGCTATTACAGGGGACCTCAAACAATTCCGGCTCATCAGCTGACAGGGCCCAGGGGACAGCCGCGCACGACATAAACAACCCTCCACCAACGCGGCGTATTAATTAACACAACACTCCAGAAGACTTTAACCCTGCGAGCCGCACGGCTCTAATTACATACCTATTTTGCACGTTTCTTTCGCACGATGGATAGTTTGGGTTTGTGGGAGAGGGATGGAAGATTGCGGACGCGCGGACACCCGCCGACGGTGGCGGCGCGAGGCTGACTAAATCTGTGCTAGTCTCACGCCAGGTCAGGTCACACCTAGGGCCGCGTTCACACTACTACAAAAAATCGCGTAAATGTTTCAGGGGATGCGTTTGGCAGTTTTGGACCGCGCGTTAAGGTCGAATTTGTTGACGCACTTCCACTTGGATTAGCCCATTTGTTTTGCCGAAGGCTCAGAAATAACTAGTGATCGACGATTTCTTCTGCTCCGAATTGATTGTCGTCGATTTTGTGGGTGTTTTATGACAGCGCGTTACACGACAACATAGTTTCCGCTTTGTTACATGCCATTTTTTTATAACAACAAACTTAGATTAATAAAGCTTTATTAATCTAAGACAACAAACTATTGCTTTATTTGACCGCTTACTTAGAAATATTATTTCTTGCAAAATATTTATTCATTTGAAAAGGTATTAAATTATTTTAGGTAGGTACCTATTACAACATTTACATTAACATTATTAACAATTAACATACCTACGTACACTACAAAACGTTTTACCTAATATTTGCGAAATTGTGTACAAAATTATTGATCCATTTCCTTTTTTTTTCCGTATTGTATCATAATAATAATTTTGATGAAGTTTAAAATACCGATTGGTCATAGAATAAACTGCTCAGTTTTGAGAATAAATTTTTGCAGTCATTAATCCAGTTATCAATAGGTAAGTACAATGCAAAGCTGAAAATATTGTCTCCAATGTGAACCCGGCCCAACCCAGCATCCCACTCAGACAGTCGCAGCGCCACGCACGCGCACACCCGCATCCTTCCTACTACTCGACTGACAGGAGCCTGTGTACACGGCCTGTTTGTTTGTATTGGTTTCCTGAAAATGGCCGACGACGCCATCGCGCATGCGTCGCCTGTCAACCGCTATTTTGCACACTGAAATTCTGATTCTAACTTTAAAGCAAGGACTTAAGGTGTTGTTTTAATTGGGGATGTCCAAGAAAAGTTTTTTTTTAAGAATGCGGCGGGCTTTTGAAGTTTGGGCTTGGGTAAGGTAAAGGACACTTGTAAGGGCGTGCGGTGAATTAGAATAAGCGTCCGCGCGCCTTTGATACAAAGACTCCAGCGACTGGGTCACGCACGTATGTTGTGTTACATTTCTCTTGCATGGAAAATTTACGTTCTTTTTCCTGTGATGTCGTTGACAGATCGAATGCTGAATACCTATGAGCTTGATTAATAACTAATCTAAGCCTATGAGATGAAACGTTACAAAATCTGAAATAGGTACGACTTTCTTGCCTGAATATACTAGTTTGTAGGCCTACCTATAAATTTGTTTGAAGAATCGTCTAAACAAATAATGAAGTAGGTAGATAAATAAATATTATAAAGTAGTAAGTAGGTACATAATGTAGATATCGACTGTTGTAAAGAGAATATTAATTTCACTAGCGAAACGAAATTTATTTTTGTTTCAGTTAATGAACTGCTACCAATCAAAGTTATTAGGCGAAACTTTGAAACTGTTATCGTAGCGTTCGCAACTTCCCTATTAGCAAGAAGCAATGATTTTTATTAATTACTGCTGTTACTGAACAAACTTGCTCGTTATTTCGCTATCATTTGTAACTTTTGCATTAGCAATAGCAATTTTTCTTCGGTTATTTAATACATTACCGGCACGTAAAGTTACAGTCTATCATAGTCGATTCGTGGCGGAAATGTATCATTATATTTCGCTACTAATTGTTTCTTGTAAATATGTATTAACTTAACTTAAGTTTAAGTAATATTAAAATAGAGTTTCTTTACGAGATTGAATCAGAAATGAAGAGATCCGTAAACGAACGAAAGTCGCTGACATACTTAGCCCGATGGATGGATGGATGGCAATGGGCAGGGCTCATAGCCTTTGCATAACTGACGGCTTGAGATGAGGCAGCAAGGTTCTGGAGTGGAGGCCACGTAAGTACTGGAAAACGCAGCATCCACACACAAGGTGGATCGGACGACAGCAGAAAGGCGCAGGATGTTTAAAATCTTATAAAATATTAATAACGCCAACATGTTTTTCAAATACGGGAAAATTAGATAGATAAAGAGGAAAATATAAAAAAAAAACAAAAGACGTTTTACGGAAAGATGGCATGTATCGGCATTGACATCGCAACCGCTTACGGAACCCTTAAAGCTCAGTACCATGATGTAAGAAGTGAAGTGCTGCCTCTCAGGCCTCGGGCGCCGCATCAAAAATGGAGCCCATCGCGAGGATTATAAAATTTCACGAGCGCCCCACTCTCGGCATTATCGTCCGATGACCCCCGATATGATAAAAGTAAGGAGATGATGTAATAAAACTTGGCTCAATATCCATTGACCCGTTTGCCAAGTCTTTGTTTTAAAATTTATACAATACTAGCTTTCCGCCCGCGGCTTCGCCCGCGTGGAATTTTGTCTGTCACAGAAAAACTTTATCGCGCGCGTCCCTGTTTCAAAAACCGGGATAAAAACTATCCTATGTTCTTTCCCGGGACTCAAACTATCTCTATGCCAAATTTCATCAAAATCGGTTGCGAGGTTTAAGCGGGAAAGCGTAACAGACAGACAGACAGACAGACAGACAGACAGACAGACAGACAGACAGACAGACAGACAGACAGAGTTACTTTCGCATTTATAATATTAGTTGGGATTAGTTATTTGCTACATTTCCTTGAGCAGGGCTTACTAACCTAACTACACTCCTATAGTGATATGAGTGGCGCTGCGACGTCCGATGGTTTATTTAATTAAATAAAAAGAAACACGTTAAGTACCTAGTTACCTACATATTCGTAGATCAATTCCACTCAAGCTATGTTATCAATGTGTTTAGGTCTGATCGCCATCACCATCGTCATCGTGCACGCCGGCTACACGCGTTGGTTTGAAACTTTGAACCGACCAGTGGGGTGGGGATGAAAAATGAATGATTTTCATCCCCAGTTCCCCACCCCACTGTCGGCTTGTGTTCACATTGACTTGGCTTGGGTAATTTCCCGCATAATGTAAATTACCCTTTAAGGTGCAAGTTCGTAGCCGACTGCACGCAGCAGCAGCAGACGACGTGTCGTCGCGGCACTACTAGTTTCTATGTATTTCTATAAAAAACCATTCATCGACACGTCGTCTGAAAGTATTTCATAGAAATAGCTACGTATGTAGGTAGGTACCTACACAGAAAGTGACGTGTCGCGGCACCTTTAGTTATTTTATGTGTGTTCTGACGCGATCCATAAAACATAGAATTAGCCTAGCTGCAGACCACAGACTTTTTGTCAGTCAGTGTTGGGTCGGGCTGTTAATCAGTATGGACATGTATGAAAGTGCGCACATTACATCGGCCGATTCATATACAATTAGAATCGGGTCTAACTATCGGCCGACTAAAAGTCTGTAGTCTGCGAGGTAGATTCCTACTGATGGTGACAATTTTCCACATAAATTAATGTATTAAATAAAACAATAGGTATGTACTTACATATGAAGCTACTCCAAGAACCAAAATTCTTGATCAACTAATATTCGCAGGAGCAGTAAATTATAATAAGTTTGCACTTCGCAGCGCTGCAGCGGTTTCTCAACTCTCCTCCAAAATAGATAGACCTGCCGCCAAATGCGATGGATAAGTACACATAAAAGTAGTAGTTAGAAAATCTTTTCCAAATCTGTCGTACCGTACAATGTAGTACTTACTGTACAATGTTTTCCTTCGAAACTTTGCAACTCAGTGTCTGCACGTAATTCTAATTGCACTACCCAATACACGCAAACTTCATTAACTTAATAATAAACACTGCACTATTCCAATAGTTAATTTAATACAAATTAATTACATTCACATCGTGTTCAGTGTTTTTTTTTTAATAGAAGTTTTACGGCTTTGGGTATACATACCATACGGCAAATTATTTTTTTATATTGCACTGTTAGGTTCTGTGTTTAATTTGTTCTAAGTCTTTTAGTCTAAATTANAGGAAATTATGGCGCGCTCAACCAAAGATAACAAAAAGTGAGCGCCCATCCACCAGGTGTCGCCACTGGACCGGATATTGACTACGGAAATTCATAGAAATTCGACAGGAAACGGAAATGCTATCTCAATATAAAGCTTCCAGTGAGGTAAGTATTTTAATATGCGTTTTATTTCAGGTAAAACGCTGCTATTGATGTACCTATTACATTTTACTGGTAAAATGAAGATACGAATTTTCATTCGCGATTAGGTGTTCAGTGTGGTGCCAGTCATACAGATTAAATAACACTATTATATTTTTCATACGTCACTGGCACACAAACGCGCAAGGAAAAAACCATAAAGTTTCAAGTGATTCGAATTTTGAATTTTGCGCGTTCGAAAAGTGCGCAGGCGAAAGCTTTTTTTTATTCCTTGGACATGATGGCTGCGTTTGGCGGAAAATAGCACTTGTTAGAAATTGTTAACAAAATGGCGATTGCCATGGCAACCGCTGGAAACTTTAGCATGTTTTCGGCTAGGAAACGTTTGCTAAACTTCAAAAGTGACGTTTCCTATACATTTTTTACAGTGATAGTACTTACCGCTAAAAGGACGCAATTTTACTTACTAGCTCTAGCTAACGCTATTTTTCGCCAAACGCCTCCGAATGTTTTTTTTGTTTAAATCTGTTAATCTGAGTCATTGACTGTCTTTTTAATTTGAAAAAGTAAATGATAAATCATACAATTTTATAGTAGTTAGGTTAATTACAATTATTATTTAATAATACGTTTAAAGTTGAGTAATTATGTTACACTTATATTAAAGGGCTTTTATAAAAATATTTTATGGTAGAGGAGCGATGGTCATTGACTGACTTTTTATTTTGAAAAAGTAAATGTTAAGTCATACAATTTTAAAGTAGTTACGTTAATTACAATTATTATTTAAAAATACGTTTAAAGTTGACTAATTATGTTAGACTTGTATTATTGGGGTATTATAAAAATATTTTATGGTAGAGGAGCGATGGTCATTGACTGGCTTTTTATTTTGAAAAAGTAAATGATAAATCAGACCATTTATAGTAATAAACTAATAACGTTAATTACAATTATTATTTAATAATACGTTTAAAGTTCAGGAATTATGTTAGACTTGTATTATTGGGGATTTATAAAAATATTGTATGGTAGAGGAGCGATGGTCATTGACTGGCTTTTTATTTTGAAAAAGTAAATGTTAAGTCATACAATTTTAAAGTAGTTACGTTAATTACAATTATTATTTAATAATACGTTTAAAGTTGAGTAATTATTATGTTACACTTATATTATTGGGGTTTTATGGTTTTATAAAAATATTTTATGGTAGAGGAGCGATGGTCATTGACTGGCTTTTTATTTTGAAAAAGTAAATGATAAATCAGTCCATTTATAGTAATTACGTGAATTGTAATTATTATATCATTTTAATAATACGTTTCATGTTGAGTAATTATGTTAAACTTAACCCGTCTGGATTGGGGTTTTATAAAAATATTTTATGGTACAGGAGAGATGATCATTGACTGGCTTTTTATTTTGAAAAGTAAATGATAAATCATACAATTTTATAGTAGTGACGTTAATTACAATTATTAAATAATAATACATTTAAAGTTGAGTAATTATGTTACACTTATATTATTGGGGTTTTATAAAAATATTTTATGGTAGAGGAGAGATGGTCATTGACTGGCTTATTATTTTGAAAAAGTAAATAATAAATCAGTCCATCTATTAGTAATTACGTTAATTACAATAAATATATAATAATACGTTTAAAAGTGAGTATTTATGTTAAATCTCTTATTTTAGAGGATTTAAAAAATATTTTAAAGCTTGCTTATTTCACATCTTTTTCCGACGGAAGTTAATTCTGATCACGTGATATATCACGCGATGACGCGATTGAAATCGTTCACTTTCACCTTGCATCCGCAGACGCTCGGAGGACAACGCCTAGTCGAAGATATTTTGGTAAGTGTTCATTATTGCTTTAATTTTCATTTCTGTCTTTAATATTTTATTTTATGTAAGTAATTGTGTAGGCATCTAAACCACAGAAATACAATCCGATATATCTACGAGTAATACAGGGCTGGAATTTCCTGCAAATTTTTTTTTCCTTCCCGCCATTTTTGTTTAGCAGCTTATGCAGTACTTAATTTAGGCGTGGCCAGTATTTTTATTTGGTTTTTCTAACAAGTGTGTCTCAATTCACAATGATCAGTATTTGTGCTTTATGTATTGTATGATTTAACATTTTCTTTTTCAAAGTGGGTTAGAACGGCAAAATGTAGGTAGGTTGGCAGAGTGACGCCCGCGTTGTCGCCGGGGCGTCTGAGTCCGTCAAGTAAATAAAATCTGCTCTTTTTATCGCTTTTCGATGGCGAGAGATTTATGGAGACATTTATTGTGGTGAACGTGCAGCTAAAGGAAACGTATTTGTTATAGATATCGCCATGTCACAGCGCGGGCGTGGCAGTCAATTCAGCATTCATAGTGGCTCACGAGGGATTGTTTTGAAAGGTACCTAGGTATGCGTAATTTGTTAAAATCATAAATTATTATCACTGAATTTTACTACATGCTCTTATTAATGTGAGATAAGCAACTATTCTGATAAACTCATCCTACCTACAATTTTTTTTTTCATAGTAAGGTAGGTACGCAAGTAGATTTTGCTGCTGTAATAGATTTATTTCAAATTAAATTCTATGAGCTTGATTGAAAGATATCTTAGAAAAAACTGTCCATTTATTTCATTCAAATATTTTTTTCCCTAGATACTTTTTTATATCTTGCCTACCTTCACTTAAACTTTTTTTTTTGTTTTCCAGGTATCTTCTTTAGCTGAGTTCGCGTTTTTCGAGACCAGAAGGAAATGGGTGAGTCAGTTTTTATCTCAACTGTAATTTTTAAAATAATGATTTTTTATTTTTTTCCGAGGGTACCTAGTTACTATTTTGTGTCGTCACTGTTTTAATGTGAGGTTTAATTTCATTGCGTCATCGAACTACTCGTATAAAGCACGGTATCTCTTGGTCGTATAACGCGTGTGTAGCGATATGGCGGCAAGTCAAACAGTCGTAAAGCGTGTTCCCGACTGGGCTGTAAATCTCTGCTGCCCGCGGCGCCTGGGGCGCGCCTGCTGATGGGCGGCGCCTCAGCAGCAGCGGAAACTTGGTGATATAGTAGACTTCTACTGACAGGAGAGACAGGACTGACGAGGGCACATCGAGCTAGACACGCTTAGGTGAACAGGACATACTTAGCCGAATTTCCAAACACATTAACCGCTTAGGGACTGGAAACTGAGGACTTAGAAAAATTTGAAGTCATTTAGTATGGAGCTTGGACTTAGAAAATGTCTCGCATTTTTCTATTGAGTTTAGCACAGGTGGTGCAGGACTTAGAATAATTTAGAAGCCGTTTATTGAGTTTGGACTTTATTTTTCACTTTTTTCTATCGAATGTAGCTAAGGTGGTGCAGGACTTAAAATAATTTCGAAGTCGTTTAGAATAAAATGAGTTTGGTCTCCGCATTTTTTTTTACTTTCTTCTGTAGTGTATCAAAGGTATTCAGGACTTAGAATAATTTCTAAGTCATTTAGCACAATAGAGTTGGGACTTTAAATTTTTTCACTTTCTATCGAATGTAGCAAAGGTGGTGCAGGACTTAGAAACATTTTTGAAGTTCTTTGTTATTGAGTACAATGTAGTTAGGCCTTTGAAAAATTTTCACTTTTTCTATTGAGTGTAGCAAAGGTGGTGCAGGACTTTGAATAATTTCGAAGTCATTTAGCACAATGCTCTTTGAATTTCGAAAAAATTTCACTTTCTATCCAGTGTAGCAAAGGTGGTTCAGGAGTTCCAGGACGTAGTAAAATTTTGAAGTCGTTTAGTACAGTCGAGTTTGACTTATAACATTTTTCACTTTTTTTCTATCGAATGTAGCAAGGATAGTACAGGAGATAGGACTTCGATTTTTTTTTACTTTCTTCTGTAGTGTATCAAAGGTTCAGTACTTTGAACAATTTTGAAGTCATTTAGCACAATAGAGTTCGGACTTTAAATTTTTTCACTTTTTCTATCGAATGTAGCTAAGGTGGTGCAGGACTTAAAATAATTTTGAAGTCGTTTAGAATAAAATATTGAGTTTGGACTTCCAATTTTTTTTTACTTTCTTCTGTAGTGTATGTATCAAAGGTGGTTCAGGACTTTGAATTATTTCGAAGTCATTTAGCAATAGAGTTCGGACTTTAAAATTTTTCACTTTTTCTATGGAATGTAGCAGTGGTGCAGGACTTAGAAAATTTTCGGAAGTCTTTTAGACAATAGTTTGAACTTATAAAATGTTGGATTAGATTTCGGACTCTTTCGAGAGTCAAATTTACTTCTGAACACTAGATTTACTTTGGTTTTATAAATTATTAAGGTTTACTTGGTACTCATAGACATTTCTTTTTTCAAATAAAATTAAAGTAGAGGTTGTAGGTTTTTACTGTTATCGTGGCCAATGGTAACTTTACCGGTATGTAGTGCGACAAAATAATTTAACCATTCTGTAAACGATTCCACTAACCATTAATTTGTTAGAAATTATTTTCGAAAACTTGTATTTCAACTCTGAAGGGTAAAGTACCAAGTACAAGTACAAGTAACAAGTACCAAGTACAAGTACCAAGTACAAGTACCAAGTACAAGTACCAAGTACAAGTACCAAGTACAAGTACCAAGTACAAGTACCAAGTACAAGTACCAAGTACAAGTAACAAGTACCAAGTACAAGTAACAAGTACCAAGTACAAGTACCAAGTACAAGTACAAGTTACAAGTACCAAGTACAAGTACCAAGTACCAAGTAAAAGTACCAAGTACAAGTACCAAGTAGAAGTACCAAGTAGAAGTACCAAGTAGAAGTACCAAGTAGAAGTACCAAGTAGAAGTACCAAGTAGAAGTACCAAGTAGAAGTACCAAGTAGAAGTACCAAGTAGAAGTACCAAGTAGAAGTACCAAGTAGAAGTACCAAGTAGAAGTACCAAGTACAAGTACCAAGTACAAGTACCAAGTACAAGTACCAAGTACAAGTACCAAGTACAAGTACCAAGTACAAGTACCAAGTACAAGTACCAAGTAGTAGTAGTAGTAGCCGCGTAGTAAAATTTCGAAGTCATTTAGTAAAAGCCTAAAAGGAGATTGGACTTCGAATGTTTTTTTACTTTTTTCTGTAGTGTATAAAAGGTAGTTCAGAACTTTGAATAATTTCGAAGTCTTAGCACATTAGAGTTCGGTCTTTAATTTTTTTTACTTTTTCTATCGAATGTAGCAAAGGTGGTGCACGACTTAGAAAAGTTTCGAAGTCATTTAGTACAAGGAGATTGGACTTCAAATTTTTTTTTTCACTTTTTTCTGTAGTGTAGCATAGGTGGTGAAGGATTTAGAAACATTTCGAAGTCTTTTAGAACATACTTTGAACTTAGAAAATGTTGGATTACTAGCTAGATTACGAAGTCTTGGTAGGTATTACAAGTAACACATCTTTCAGTTATAAGTTGGACTTACCTGCTGTGCGCGCGCCCACGCCCGCGACTACGATAAAAAACTCTAATGTGCGGATAATTTAACGGCCGAAAGTTTTTCGCGCGCTAAATTGATTTATCGCTTGCACTCGGATTTCGGACTCTTTCGAGAATCAAATTTACTTCTCAACACAAGATTTACTTTGTTTTTGTAAGATAAATTATTATGTTTTAATTTTTACTTGTTACTAAATTTAATAAACATTTCTCTTTTGAAATAAAATTAAAGAAGTTGTAGATTTTTACCCTGAGTTATCGTGGCCAATAGTAACTTTACCAGTATGTAGTGCGACAAAATAATTTAACCATTCTGTAAACGATTCCACTAACCATTTGTTAGGATGCCACACAATGGCTGGCGTTAGGGGTGTCAAAACGTTATAACTAGCAAACATTATTTTCGAGAACTTGTATTTCAAATTTTCAATTAAACTTTTCAACTCTTAAGGGTCGCAAGTACCTACCATATAATATACAATATAAAATTTATAAAATCGCGAAAATTTAATAATTTAAATGATATCAATTTTCTGACTTCACCATACATTTGCAAATGTTAACATGGACTAGTGTCGGCTCACATACTTATATCCATTTACCTAACACCCTGTATAATAGTCACAAAACATTAATTTATCTTTATTTATTTCCATTCATTTTTATTAATGTTTTAAACATTGTTCAAAACTTGTTTGAAATCTGTAAACACTTAATAAAAACACTGTTTAATTTGAAACTGTTTTAAACATGATTGTATTTTAAAACTTTTTGTATTAAACATGCCAACCCTATGTACCAAGTCAAAGTACAAGTACAAGTACCAACTTTTTGTTGGTACTTGTACTTGGTACTTGCACCTGGTACTTGCACTTGGTACTTGGTACTTGGTACTTGTTACTTGCTACTTGGTACTTGTACATGGTACTTGGTACTTTTACATGGTACTTGTACTTGGTCCTTGTACTTGGTCCTTGTACTTGGACTTGGTACTTGTACTTGGTACTTGTACTTGGTACTTGTAGAAAAATTTGAAGTCATTTTGTATGGAGCTTGGACTTAAAAAATGTCTCGCATTTTTCTATTAAATTTAGCAAAGGTGGTGCAGGATTTAGAATAATTTAGAAGTCGTTTAGAATAAAATGAGTTTGGACTCCGCATTTTTTTTTACTTTCTTCTGTAGTGTATCAAAGGTATTCAGGACTTAGAATAATTTCCAAGTCATTTAGCACAATAGAGTTGGGACTTTAAATTTTTTCACTTTCTATCGAATGTAGCAAAGGTGGTGCAGGACTAAGAAACATTTTTGAAGTTCTTTGTTATTTAGTACAATGGAGTTTGACCTTTGAAAAATTTTCACTTTTTCTATTGAGTGTAGCAAAGGTGGTGCAGGACTTTAAATAATTTCGAAGTCATTTAGCACAATAGAGTTGGGACTTTAATTTTTTTCACTTTCTATCGAATGTAGCAAAGGTGGTGCAGGACTTAGAAACATTTTTGAAATTCTTTGTTATTTAGTACAATAGTTTGGCATTTGAAATTTTTTTCACTTTTTCTATCATGTGTAGCAAAGGTGGTGCAGCACTTTAAATAATTTCGAAGTCATTTGGCACAATGCAGATTGAATTTCGAAAAATTTTCACTTCTTTCTGTCCAGTGTAGCAAAGGTGGTTCAGGAGTTCCAGGACGTAGTAAAATTTCGAACTCGTTTAGTACAATCGAGTTTGACTTGTAACAATTTTCACTTTTTCTATCGAATGTAGTAAGGATGGTGCAGGACTTCTAAAAATTTCGAAGTCATTTAGTAAAAGGAGATTGGACTTCGAATGTTTTTTTACTTTCTTCTGTAGTGTATAAAAGGTAGGTAGTTCAGAACTTTGAATTATTTCGAAGTCATTTAGCAATAGAGTTCGGACTTTAAAATTTTTCACTTTTTCTATCGAATGTAGCAGTGGTGCAGGACTTAAATAAAATTAAAGTAGAGGTTGTAGGTTTTTACTGTTATCGTGGCCAATAGTAACTTTACCAGTATGTAGTGTGACAAAATAATTTAAACATTCTGAAACGATTCCACTAACCATTAATTTGTTAGAAATTATTTTCGAAAACTTGTATTTCAACTCTGAAGGGTCAAGTACCAAGTACAAGTACCAAGTACAAGTACCAAGTACAAGTACCAAGTTTAAATTTTTACATTTTTTTGTAGCGTTTTCGTTATGACATTCGATGAAACTTCTCCAGTAAATTATTATGCCTGTCTATACTACCTTTTGGTGCTGAAGGTGTCATATACTTGCTGATTACGTTTCATTATTTGATTGATTTTATTATTGTCCATTACTTACTTTTTGTTCGTTTTTCCTCAAGCGTTTCTTGATAATTTTAATAACTACGTATTATGGTCTACATTTACTTATTCTATGTAGACAGTGGTAAGCGTAGATCCTGGCTATAATACATGAATAGAGGTACTAAAGCTGGGTTGCACCATCTTACTTTAACTTTGACGAACGTCAAAAATCTGTCAAACTCCATACAAAAAACACCGGTTATCGTTATAGTTTCGGTCAAAGTTTGGTGATGCAACTCAGCCTAAGTGGTGGTATGTCACTGTCTATTCGCGGTGTCAGCCCTGCAGCGGGGCGCGGGCGTGAGACGGGCGCCATCGGGCGGCGATCCGTCTGCGGTCGCCCAATTAAGTACTGAGGCTAGTCTAGAATCTAGATATACTAATGGCAAAGTTGTTCAATATAGCGTTAGAAGATTTATACAGGGTGGAATTTTGTAATGCCACCTGGATGGGAAAGTACCCTTAATACTGTAGATAGACGAATTTACTCAAAGAAAACATTCCTTTATTTAAAAAAAAAAAAAGAACTGCATTCAGATTTTAGAAAAAAATTCGAAAACTTACCACCATACCATACAATTTTCTCTAAATAATTACAATAATTTAAGATTTTATGGTTTTCCTTTCATTTGATTTACCTATCAAGTTTGTTTGAGAGATTATAACCCTAACGATCGATGCAATAAAAATACAGGATGTACATTTTTTAACATTTTTAATTGGTTTTTTCCCGGTGTAGCAAGCTTCTTTGAATGCAGTTTTATTTCTTTTCAAAAATAAAGGAATGTTTTCTTCAGGTGGCCTTACAAAATTCCACCCTGTAGATCTATCTGTACTGTAGTTTTTTATTTATTTTTATTTATTTATTTATTTATATGGCATACCAACAACATATATATTATACTATTATGATTAACATTTATGAAGATAACATTTCTGATATATATGTCACTTAAGGGTAAGCACAACATTCAGACGGATTGTAGTTAAGTAGGACTAACACACAAATTCGATTTTTTATGAGATCTCGAAAAGCCATTTCAATATCTGAGAATGTCACTTGCTTAAAATGTATAACGTGATTGACTTATTTTAAAACAGTTTATTTATTAATTATTGCAGAGCCTGAAACTACAGGATTTTCATACCTACCTACTAACCATTACTCGTAACACTAGAGATTGCAAAATCCGGATTTTTCTTAAATCCGGTTTTCCGGATTTGTGTTACGTACAAATCCGGATTATCCGGATTTTTCGAATATTGGGTAAATTTTTTTAACCATCAATTTAATTTAAATAAAACGTAGTTTTTTTCAAAAAGGTGTAAGTATTTGAAGAAAAGCGTTTTATTTTATTATCGCGCATGGAATTTATTCCTCTTTTTTTCGGTTTGCGCTACAAGCTTTCGAAATTATTTGAACCTTGCATAATTTTTTTCGTTTTAGTACAACTGCATTTCAGAATAAAAACTTGCTTGTACCTATAAAATATTTTTTTTATTCTTCTTCTAGTCGTGTCAACAAAAAACCTACACAGCGTCAGTCCAAAACTCCGCCACAAGAGTGGCGTTATCAGTAGCCTTCATTAAATCTTCTGCTTGCAGTTGTTTGGGCACGCAGGGCACGACATCATGTGCTTCGTCGACTGGGGAACAAAACCACACTTCCACTCCAAGTTTGATCCATCCAAGAATCACCACCTGACACCTGAACAGATTGTCCTTACTACGGCAGACCTGTCCGAAGTCTATAAAGATTTCCAGGTAGGCCAGGGAGCCAATTTTTTTTTATTATAATTTTATTTTACACTTTTAAGTTGTATTTCAATCTCAGGGTCCTGGTCATTATTTACGACCAAAGTGCTCGGGAAGACGAATCCAATGAACTCAAACTATAAGTTTCTGCCGTTTCGGTTAGGAGTTCCTATGGCCACCTCCTGACTTTATCATCAGGACCCTGAACATCATCTAGCACTTAAGTGCTTGAAAAGACAAATCCAACAAACCCAAATTCGATGAGTTTCCACCGTTTCGTTTAGGAGTTCCTATGGCCAACTGCCGAATCCATCATCAGGACCCTGGGCATCATCTAGCACTAAAGTGCTCGAAAAGACAAATCCAACGAACCCAAGTTCGATGCGATTCCGCCGTTTCGTTTAAGAGTTCCTATGGTCACCTCTTGACTCCATCATCAACCCAGCTAAATGATCGGCGATAATATAGCCAACAACCTGTTTAGAACTCTTTTAAAGATTTCTCCACAATTACCCCCATTCTCATACAATGACATTTCGAGATGAATTAATGTAAGCAAATCGGATCCTCTGGGTAAACTTGATGGGCGAGGTTGAAGATATCTTCAATATATTTTCAAGATATCTCTACTTACACTTGGCCTGCGGATGAATATGGAGAAAACAAAGCTTATGTCCAATGTCCATGTTGCGCCCTACCCAGTTTCGGTTGGGAGCTCAATTCTCGAGATTGTTGACAAGTATGTCTACCTCGGACAAACGATTCAGCTGGGTAGGTCCAATTTCGAGAAAGAGGTCAATCGTCGAATCCAACTCGGCCGGGCAGCGTTTGGGAAACGACGCAACATCTTTTCGTCCAAAATACCTCAGTGCCTGAAGACTAAGGTCTACAACCAATGTGTGTTACCAGTGATGACTTATGGTTCGGAAACGTGGCCTCTCACTATAGGCCTTATACAGAAGCTCAAATTGCACAGCGTGCTATGGAGAGGGCTATGCTCGGTGTTTCTTTACGAGATCGAATCAGAAATGAGGAGATCCGTAAACGAACTAAAGTCGCTGACATACCAGCCCGACGGATACAAGCTGAAGTGGCAATGGGCAGGGCACATAGTACGCAGAACTGACGGCCGATGGGGCAGCAAGGTTCTAGAGTGACATGCAATAAATAATTTGAATTTGGAGTGGAGGCCGCGTACCGGAAAACGCAGCGTGGGACGTCCACCCACAAGGTGGACCAACCAGGCAACATGGAAAGCATTGGGGGGGCCTATGTTCAGCAGTGGACGTCCTACGGCTGAGATGATGATGATGACTTACACTTGCAAGGGATATTTTCCGATTTAGCTGCTCTTTAAAACTCAGCGATATGGTGTTTCAGAATCAGCGTCTCGTATAAAACTCACTAGCCGACTAGCGTTGTGCAGGCACAGTGCAGGTGAGAGTGTTGTGCGACGAAGTGCGGGTGCGTTCAATCAAAACTTCGCTTGTTTTGCATCCATGTTGCATTCAATACATATTTTGGTTTATGATTTTATGATAAAATTTTTGGGGTAAAAATATTCGAAAAAACCGGATTTCAAAGTCAAAATCCGGATTTTTTTATAGCCTCAAAATCCGGATTTTTCAGATTTTTTCGAATAATCCGGATTGCAATCTCTACGTAACACTTTAGGAGCTTTTGAAAGCGTCTAATTGCATTTTTATGACGTTACATTTTCTCCAGTTATTTTAGAGTATATTTCAATGGTGTCTTTGAGACACGTAGTTTTGAGTTATTACTTACCTATCTAAATGCCGTCAGCCAGTTACCGCCGGAACTCACTGTAGCCTGTAGTGCTGGCCGGCCGCCAGGGCGCTGACTGAAGCTCAGGCGCTTGCCAAAGGATACAGAGGATTCCATTTGACCAGATTTTATCTATTGCATCGATTTTAGGCAATGAACATCTTTGAACCTTTCTATTGCCAGCTGTGGTACAATCTTTTAAGTTCAGACAATGGATACCTAGTCTGTTTAATTCTTCGTGGGAGAGCCATGCTTCGGCACGAATGGGCCGGCTCGACCGGAGTGATACCACGGCCTCACAGGAAACCGGCGTGAAGCAACACTAATTTGTTGTTACGCCGAGTGAGTGAGGGTACCTGAGGCCCAACCCCCATGGTTTTCATAGTTTTTTTTTTATGGAGGTTTTAGGTAGACTTAGATGGTTTGCGTTGCGGTGTTCTATTTTCTATATTCTTCCTTACATAAGAATGGTGTAATCTCTCCTGGAATTATCTAATAATGTGTAGACTTAAATAATAGAAAATTAAACTTCTCTAGATTTCTGTACCCCTGGTACTTTTAATGCTTATTTAAGTAGTAATAATAATACCCTTTCTTGTCTACCTATTGTTTTTAGTTGTGTTTCAGAAGATAATTTTCCTGGATCCTAGTACATAATATTTTGACAATAGCTAAGTTGTAACTTTTGACACAACTAAGTACTTTGCTTTTGCATACAATTTTAATGAGGAAAACGTAGAATATAATGCCATTCTGAGAAGTAGACAACCACGGCTACAGTATTAGTATTTTATTAACTTGACCGTGCATCGAATCCAAGTCTCATGGATATTTACTAAACCACTTGTGCATTAGGGCGTTATTACATAGTACCTACGTATTTCTTGTGCAGTTATCTAGTAATAATTACTCGTGATCCGGGATTGTGATGAACCCACTCGTAACACTAGCAAAAATAATGTGGGGTGAATAAAGTACATAAATTATTAGTTAATTTTTATTTCCTTATCTTGTAATATTTACAAAATTTAGCAAACTCGCAGGCAGTGATAGTGAATAACAAAATACCGTTGTGAATTAAAATTACAGTTCCATGTTGGTATTTATAATAATTAATAAGTATTATACAAAGTAGAGATGAAACGGATATCCGGTAACTATCCGGTAGGCCGGATATCCGGCCTAAATTTACTATCCGGCCGGATACCGGATAGTAGCTCACTATCCGGCCGGATACCGGATATTAAAAAACTACGACAATTTCTTATTAATAAAATAAAATACATTAATCTTTGAGGTAAATATCAATAAAATGGCTTATAATAATGGCGGCTTTTATTTAAAGTCCAAAAATTTACAAAAAAGCCATATTAATATTAAGGCCTTTCAAAAACTAATTTCTTTTTCTGAGCTATTCACTCTAGTGACAAATACATAAATATTAATTATCTGTTAATGTCGAAATATTGCCAAATACAATTAGTGATGTACAAGGCTCGAGGCTTCCGAGTACTTTTGCCGAGAGCTCAGAGTCGTTTACAGGGCTCGCCTCGTTTGTATGAAGCTCGACGACTCGGAAGTCTTTTTTAGAGTTCGAGCCTTTTTTTGGGGCTCGCCTCGTTTGTATGAAGCTTGGAGTCTTTCGCAGAGCTCGAGCCTTTTCGAAAGCCCAGTTAACTTTTGTGTTAAGATCGTTCTATTTAATAAAACTGCATAAATTCTAATACCTACAATAAAATACATATGACTACATACGATTAGAATTATAACTTTTCCCAACAAAATAAAATATAAGTAAATTTTAAGAATCTTATAACAAAAATCAATGTAGGTGATGTTTTTTTATTTTTTTCGAAGATTTGAGCTCTTTTGAAGGAAGGTTCGAGCTCTTTAGAAGGCTCGAGCTCTTTTAAAGCCTCGAGGCATGGCTCAGAGAGCTCGCAGCTCGGCTAAGCTCGGGGCACCGAGCCTACCGAGCTCACTGAGCCTTGCCATTCCGCCTCGAGGCTTCAAAAATAGGACTCGACGCCTCGAGTCTTGTACTATCACTAAATAAAATAGGCGATCTTTTTTTCACTGATGATGGTCTGATGACATGATGCAGTTCAGTCAAATTATGCAGCAAGTAAACTAATTTAATTTTCGCTATTCAATAACACACTCACGATGGCAACCGAAATCGCCCGAATTGATCTGCCCCCTAGACAAGTGGCAAAATCTGACATTCTATTCGGACGGATTTGATTTTCAAAAAGTTTGACTAGTCTAGTCTACTAATAGACCCACTGGTCGCGTTCGAAGCACCTGTGTGCGGCGCTAAACTCGTCACGACATGCAACGAGACAATGGGCCAACTATCCGGCCGCCGGATATCCGGCTATCCGGCCTAGCAGCTGGCCGGATATCCGGTATCCGGTATCCGGCCAAACAACTATCCGTTTCATCTCTAATACAAAGAGCATAACAATGTAAACAAATGTATTTAGTATATTGACAATTATTTTAGCAATTATTTCATAAAATGAGATTAACAAATCTGTATAACAAGACAAGTAGGTATAAATTATTTGTAATAAAACCACCAGTCTCTTATATTCTAAACTTTTTACATTATCAGATATGAATCGGTATTTATTGGAAATTGTAGATAATGGGCTGAATCTATTTTGTTCATTATTTTAGTAAATTTTTGACTCGATTAAAGCAGGTCACGTAATAGTTAACTTTATCAAGCTAAAACAACAACCCTTAAAATGCCATCATATTTTTTAACAATTTCAAATTAGCAAAAATATTTTGATTTGCAATTTTAATGGCTTGATTACTTTGCTTTTTTACCTATCCCCCATTGGTCTCCATTTCACGTAGATCTATGAGGTATGTGCCTCGTCCATTGTTAAGCCCCACTTAAGTTTAGCAATTCTGAAGACTGCTTTAGTTCTCGTATCGTCTTATTAGACCTTTTGAGCTAATAGATAAAGTAACTTGAAACGAGCTTTAAAATAAGAATTAAATAACTACGAGACCTTTCATAGTCGAGTGTGTCAACGTACCTATCGGTATTTCTAGTAGCTGTCGAATGAATGTGGAATATTTTCAGTAAGAATTTTGTCCAATTTCATTTTTTACAAATAGGCCGCGACGTTTCTCCGAATGTACAAAACCCATAAAAATATTTACAAACATTTTTAGACTGCACGCCTCAGTGTAAGAAACAGTGGAAACGAATAGGAGCATTTATTAGCTCAAAAGTATAAAATAATGATAATATTTTTTTGTGTAAATGGTTACCATTCACCCATTCGTTTCATTGTTTGGTACGCTGCGCCATGCAGTCTCTTCTCATAAAACGATAAAATTTATCTAAGTAACATTTTTAATAGTTCATTATTTTGCTTTTAGCAGTCTTTATTGTCATAGTTTTTATACGTGTATCGTGAAATCTCTTCTCTCTTGCTCTTGCCGCTGTTGATATCTGGAAACAAAATGAAAATGTTTTAGATATTTTTTATTAAGTATAGCGAGTATTTTGTTGTAATCTTTCTAATTATTGAGGCTTTATCATCCATTTCTAAAAATTTTTGTAACTAGTGTCGCCATCTGTGGAGCGTTATACAATTTACAACGCAGATGAAAAGTCCTTTATTTTGTGGCCGCGCGGTGTCAGGACACGGAGTAGGCTTAACCCTCCGATAGGTGGCAGCAGTAGTAGGAAAATTGGTTTTTCCTCTTAGCAAAAATTGTAACAAATATTTAATTCAGATTTAATTTTATGAAGTGTCTTTCACAGAGTTTGTGTTTGTCGATAACGACGAAATCCTCAAGAAGATCCCATGCGCAGGTTTGTTCCAATTTGACTTTTTCCTTCATTGTGTAAACTTTTTTACAAATCTACAATAATATAGGTAATAATAACCGATAATTATTTACTGGAGACGACATATTTTATTACCTATAGCACTGCATATTTAAATGTATAAGTGCGCACTATAAGCACAGTAGATATATGAGCTAAAGCAGTACGGAAACTTAGCCCTTTCGGCGAGTTAAATACCTACACTTCAACTGAGTGTTAGGGTTGGCACTCTTAATCTTTATAAAATTAATAAGGCTCTGACTTACTTATTTATTAAAACGTTTATTTAGGTTTTTTAATTATCAAATACCTAATGGAATAAATTAATTGACTAAGTAGTTAACAAAAAAATAAAACGTTAATTAGGTTCTATAATGATCGAATACATAATCGAATAAATTGATTAAGTACTATTAGAGGCCGGTAGAAGATATTCTATTCTCATAAATAAAATACCGGATACTTACTTTCACATAGCTATTGCCTCTTTTTAAATACAGTTCATCACTTAGTACAAAAGCGCGCGAAGCAAATTACTTTATCAAATAGAACACATAAATTGTTAAAAAGCGTAATTACGTAATTTAAAAAGAACTATTACTAAATCAGATGTAAGCACTTTATTTAAAAAGTAATATTTAATCATTTTTACAATTCAGAATTAATACGAATATAAAAAATGAAAGTTCTGGTTTTGAACATGCCGAGTTCAAGCAGCCGTATACTAGGCAATACACTCGTGGCATGTTTTTAAAAATACAGCGGACAGTGCATGCAATAAAATTATTTTACACAACGCGCGCGACACTCGCGACGGATGGACTGCGAGGTTCGCTTAGAGCTCGTGTAAAGCGTGCGTCTGATTTCGAGCGTTTGTATGAAGCTTCCGTACTGTTTGATTTATCTACTGTGCTATAAGGGCTCTTTCCCACGGACACATTTCTGCAAGATTCGCGTCCCGCAAAAAAAAAAGATGGGTACATTGGAATTAAAATACCCTATTAATGAGGGTTTTCGCGATTGAAAAATCCCCCAGTTGGCAATTCGTAGACGCGAGGTCCATCAGACATACGCGGATTTCGACATATATCTGTCAATATCATGTCAAAAATAACCAATCGTGCAGCATTTGGACCTCGCGTCTACGTATTGCCATCTGGCGGATTTTTCAATCGCGAAAACCCTCATTGTGTATGCATGACAGAGGATTGCCGTAGGAAATGGCCCTAATATCGCAATCTTCTACTATATAAAAATAAGTCGGGTTTTCCTCCCTGACGCTATAACTCCAGAACGCACGAACCGATTTCCACGGTTTTGCATTCGTTGGAAAGGTCTCGGGCTCCGTGAGGTTTGTAGCAAAGAAAATTCGGGAAAAGGGGGTAAAACAGGATCCACGCGTACGAAGTCGCGGGCGGCCGCTAGTAAATGTATAGTTAGTTTGAGGTGTGTTTGCTCACCTGGCGTTGGTGGGCGTGTGGTGTCGGCGCGGGCGGCGGCGCGCCTTGTCGGGCCGCCGTGCTTCCGCGCACGCAGACTCCGCGCTCGAGTCCGTCACCGCGCGGAACACCTCCTCTGCGACAACACAACATTACAGAAGGATCGGGTAATAACTACTGAGTCTGCGGGCACGAAACTGGCGACGGCCGAGCGATGGGCGAGGCGACGATTTTTTTTTTATGCATAACAAGGCAGGTATTTGACCACAATCGCACCTGATGTTAAGTGGGATGCAGTCTAGGATGGTACATATCTGCCCTGCCCGGATTATAGTTTTCGGGAAAGACAGCAGCAGGCATCGAATTCCAGTCCCTAGCAGTTCGCATTATAAAAGTCATCGAAACGCTTAGTGCGAGCTGGTGGAATGTCAACAATATAGGGATGGTACGCTAACCTGCGTCTGGTTCCCCGATGATGGAAGGGGGCTGGTGGAATTAATTCATGTAATTCTTTCGCACATTCTCCGAAGTGTAGCCTGTAGAAAACCGATAGGGATGCTACCTTACGGCGATGGTCAAGTTCCTGGAGCGCCGCTTCTACAAGGGTGGGGCTGTCGATAAGTCTTCTGGCATGCCTTTCCACCGAATCCAAAGTAGCCAAATGTTTCTTGGCAGAGCCGTCCCAGAGGTGGCAGCAGTATTGATGATGAGGAATAGTATTGCGATCGCCCCGCCCGTTTTGTGCGTGTCACTATATTATACTGTCATTTGTTGTATGCATCGCCCCGCGCCGTGACGCGCCGCCCCGCTCATCGCTCGGCCTATCTCCAGTTTTGTGTCCGCAAACTAAGTTTGGTCGTTTAAAAAATTTACTACGGGGCTATTTCGAAACGCTGTTTACGTAGTTTCAGGTCTTATCAGTCTCCACCACTTATGTTGGCATCGCGCTTTGCGCAAGAGGGATGGCAACATTCGAAACTTCGGATAACGTTACCCCACTGTATGCTAGGGCAGTTTTTGGAACTCTGTAACTTGTAAGTACTAAGTAACACTACTTTTTATTTTTGATAAACTTTGTTTAATTTGATGCACATAATATCCTCTGGAGCACTAGCACTTTGTTACAAAGTTATACTCGTAACCAAAACTTACACTATGATTGATATGTTACGGTTAAAGTGATAAATTGAAAATTATGAATAATCGCCGGTTATTATGAATAATTACCGACAGGCGAGGTAAAAGTGATAAATTAATCACATTTATCAGTGATTATTTCATAATGTAACCTTAATACTAACAAATATCATTAAAGAGAACACCGGCTCGTGTACAGCGCTCATGTACAGCCTCACATTTTGAACGTTTTGATATCTTATATTAATATAATTTGGCAAAATGAGTTTGGACTGTTTCTTGCGTAACATTACTTTGCCATAATGCCTATAACAAATTGTTTTGATTTAAAGTGAAAAATAGGTTAAGGTGCGGCGGGGGTGGCCCTTGGGCCACCCCTAAGCCGCCTATTTAGTTTTATACACACATAAATGATCTCATATTAATCACATTTACCAAATCATGCGGTAATTATTCATAATAACCGGCGATTATTCATAATTTTCACATTTATCACTTTGACCGTAACAGATATACCATTTGTAGTTTAACAGGAGTGTTACATGCTGACGGAAAAGTAAGTAGTATATTGCCATGGGATGCACCATCAGCGTCATGGCGCGCGACAGGCGTCCTGCCTGGCGCACGTACCTTTGGAGGGCAGCACCGGCATCCTGTAGGACGCGCTGGAGGTGCACTCGGCGCACGGCGAGCCGCTGGAGTCGGAGTCGGACTCCGCGCGGCACCATCAGCGTCATGGCGCGCGACAGGCGTCCTGCCTGGCGCACGTACCTTTGGAGGGCAGCACCGGCATCCTGTAGGACGCGCTGGAGGTGCACTCGGCGCACGGCGAGCCGCTGGAGTCGGAGTCGGACTCCGCGCGCCGCACCATCAGCGTCATGGCGCGCGATAACGTGTATTCATCTGCGGGATACGATTACATTCAATTAGTTGAGGTCAGCAACAGCATAGTAATACTATCTTCAATGAATTTTCTTTACTTGTCAGTTAAGAGGCCATAATAACAGTCCCAATAAGAAAGATTGTGACGTACGAAAACTAAAAACAGTTTTGCATTACGTCTGATCGGAATCTGTAACAATTTATGGTCCGTAGTACTCTTAACTATTTGTATGGTAGAGGTAGTTTATGCGCTTGTTTCCATTTCCGCTATTTCTTTAGTTGTTTTCTAGATCAGATTTTGATGGCTTCCGATCAAATGCGGATCAGACATAGTGCGAAATCACTCTTAAAACTCGTTCAATTTTGACATTAAATATATTTTTAGTAGTTACACCATCCTTAAATAATAAATCAATGTTTATCTTCATAAAGGTAACAAAGAATTTAATCTTCTATATCTTCTATACAGGGTGTTAGGTAAATGGGTATATGAGCCGACACTAGCCCATGTTAACATGGGCATATAAATGATATGGTGAAGTCAGAAATTTGATATCATTTTTTTTTTAATTTTCATATAAAATAAATTTTATAAAATCCGATTTGTATGAAAATTAAAATAATTAAAATGAAGATATCAATTTTCTGACTTCACCATACCATTTATATAGCCATGTTAACATGGGCTAGTGTCGGCTCATATACCCATTTACCTAACACCCTGTATAAATAAAAATGAATTGATGTTCGTTAGTCTGATTAGAACTCTAGAACGGCTGGGCCGATTAAGCTGATTTTGGTTTTATAATGTTTGTCGTAGTCCAGGGTAGGTCTAAACGGTGAGCAAATACGCGCGCGATATTGTTTTTCTGTGACAGACAAAATTCCACGAGGGGGAAGCCGCGGGCGGAAAGCTAGTAATAAATGTTTCTTTCTTTCTTTCTAATTTACAATAACAGAACCTTTGCGAGAGACTAGTGTCTAAACTAGGGTAATCCCTGGGTGATAGATCCACTAGCGGCGTAAGGGGGGGGGGCGGTCCGCTCCGGGTACCAAGCATCAGGGGGTGACACAAGTCGCGCAGATTAGTACTCACTGGCGCATCTGCATGGCAAATCTGAGGTCTATGTCAACATCAATAACGGTAGTATCTCCAAAATCCTTGGGGTACCAGGGGGTGCCTTAGGACCTCAAATCACATGAAATATTCTGTATTTCCAGCGTGTGTATCGTGTACCTGTGTTGTCTTGGTGGCGGTGCTTGTGCGCGAAGGAGCGCAGCGCGGGCGGCGCGGGCGGCGAGCCCAGCTCCGCGCCCGCGCCGCCGCTCGCGCCGCCCGACATGCTGAACGTCGCGTACGGGCTGATCTCGTACATCTCTAGTAAGTAACATCAATAGCATATTACATCAGTATTTGACAACTTTGCGTTTACGTTTGAACTCCTGTTAGGCCTAAGATGCGCGCCGCGATAAGTGGCTATCCCGCCATTTTATCGATTTTGCCCATACATTTTAACGTCGATAAAAGTTATCACGGCGCGCATCTTAGGCCTACTGTAGAGCCAGGATATATAACAGCTTGGTCGCTGTTGAAACCCGGTCAGTGGCTAGGGTCGGGTGTCTCAGATTGAACCATTTCCATTATATTTGAAAGTTTTTTTTTGTTAGTTTGGACTAATTAGTTAGTTAAGGGGTGCGTCCACATTGAGCGAACGGGCTCGCGCGGCACGCTGGTCATCCTGCTCAGCCTGCTCTTGAGTGAGCAGGAGTTGTCAAGTTTGCCGCGCGAGCCCGTTCGTCCAGTGTGGACGCACCATAAGACTATTTCCCTCTTATCTTCCTTGACCCACTATTTAGCTACTCCTTTAATGTCAATACTACAGTTAGGGAAACTACCAGTAAAGATCAAGTAATTTTTATGGAGGATACAAGAAAACTCCTGTGTAAAGCCTGGTCCGTGAGCACGTAGAATCCCGTCCAATGACCCCAAACTACCCATGTTGCTGTCGTACTCGCACACTCACTGCGGGCGCCCGTCGCACAGTCGCGACAGCAATATAATTACGCGCGAGCGATAAGGATGGGTAGCTTGGGGTCATTGGACAAAATTCTACGTGCTCACGGACCAGGCTTTAGTAAGCGCGCTAAAAAAATGTATGAAAATTTTAATTCATGAACATTTTCCCTAGGGGCGCTGTACAATCCGTCATACATTTAATGTCATTTTTTTAAGCGCTCACTAGTGAGGACGTTTGATGTAAACTCGGCCCTCTGTAGTCAGGATATGCAGCTTGGTCGCTGATGAAACCCAATCAGTGGCTATACACTCCCATTATTTGAAAGTTTGGGGATACAGGACTATTTCCCTCTTGTCTTCCTTCACCCACTATTTGGATACTCCTTTAAGGCCAATACTAGCTAGGGAAACTACCTGTGAAGGTCAAGTTGTTTTTGTGGAGGATATAATTTACTTGAGCCGAGGTGTTATATTAACTACTGTCAGTGTTATTTTTATTAACCGACTTCTTTTCTTATTCCAGTATTCCAGCCAAGATCATAAGTTCAAGATTNGAAAAAGACTATAGAGGTGCACTAAGAAAGGAATTCCCGAAATTCCCACGGGAACGGGAATTAGCAGGAAAATCCTTTTGTATGAAAAATCTAAACCGCTTAAGTTAGACGCTTGAAATTTGGCATGCAGGTATATTAGTAAACTTAAAGCTTAGTTACAACAGGATATTGCAAATTTCCCACGGGAACGGGAGTTAGCGGGATAAAACATTTGTATGAAAAAATCTAAACCGCGTATGATAGACGCTTGAAATTTGGCATGCAGGTATATTAGTAAACTTAAAGCTTAGTTACAACAGGATATTTCAAAATTCCCACCGGAACGGGAGTTAGCGGGATTAAATAAACATTTGTATGAAAAAATCTAAACCGCGTAAGATAGATGAAGGGGTAAAACGGGATCCACGCGTACGAACATATGGGGCATTCCACGCGAAGCGGGCAGGTAAAAAAAGTCGATGTTTCCGATTTCAGTAATATTTGAGTATGTTCTACCTATACATATTATTGATACGTGTACCAAATATTTTTGTAATATAATGACTAGTTTAAGAGTTATGGGTCTTCGAAGTTTTCGACAACCGGTTGGCATGCAGTACTTCAAAGCCGATTATGGAGTCATAAAATTATATATTAAAATAATTCAACCACGGGATTTATTACTTCATTTACCGTGCTTTTTAACTGTATTTTTGGAAACGAAAAAAAAAATTTTTTTTCCTAAAAAAAATGCAAATTAATTTTTTTTCCTTGATTTTCACAAAGTTCGACCCTTTCGATTTTTTTAATTTTTTTTATTTAAATAGCTAATATTGTGTAGAACATTCATGCCAACTTTCAAAGTGGGCGTAGAAGTGGATTCGGAGCTAGACTGAAAATACTGCCGAAGGGTGGCGTCCAGCGCCGCGCCGTCGCTGTCGCGCTCCACCGACACAACACAGTCGCACGACTCACCCTGCCGCTCCTGCTCGCTGGCGGGCCGCTTGCTGGGCGAGGAGGTGTACACCTGCTGGCAGTTGCGGCGGTTGTCGCGCTCCACCGACACAACACAGTCGCACGACTCACCCTGCCGCTCCTGCTCGCTGGCGGGCCGCTTGCTGGGCGAGGAGGTGTACACCTGCTGGCAGTTGCGGCGGTTGTCGCGCTTCTCCACCGACTTGTCCTCCTCCTCCGAGATGTCTCCCTGCTCGTAGCCCTTTCTGAGGCACGACGTTGGTGGGCTGGAATAATAAATTGAGATAAGTATTTTTTTAATTATTTTGTATTTGCATTTTGGATTTTTCTAAAGATTTAGCTCTGTTGCTACCATATAATGTGACTCTCCCCGCTAGAAGAGCAGGCTTACCCTTTAATAATGTGTGTAACATCGAAGCAAGTTAAAGGGTATGAAATAACTTTGGCTGTGACAACTAGAGGACAAAAGAATAGAATGGAAGAGAGCAGAAAGAATGTAACGTTTAATAGTGACACCGACGAGCGGCCTGATCAACCGCGAGTCGTGGAATTATTAAACTATGAGTGAAAGAGATGGTGGAAGGATTTAAAAAGAAGATTTGGATTATTGATGAAAAATATTGTTTTGTTCATCCGCAGCTTCGTCCACCGATCCTCTCCAGTTGTTTATACAGGGTGTGGTTTTGTAAAACAACCCCAATCTCAGGGGTGGTAGTATACACGACACCGATGCAAAAAAATAAAATAATCATCATCATCATTTCAGCCACAGGACGTCCACTGCTGAACATAGGCATCCCCCAATGACTTCCACATCGCACGGTTGGTAGCGGCCTGCATCCAGCGCCTTCCCGCTACCTTTATCAGGTCGTCGGTTCACCTTGTGGGTGGACGTCCCACGCTGCGTTTTCCAAGTTATTTTTCTTGTAATAAATTTCATGTTTACTAAAGCCTGGTCCGTGAGCACGTAGAATTTTGTCCAATGACCCCAAGCTACCCATCTTTATCGCTCGCGCGTAATTCTGTTGCTGTCGCGCTCGCACACTCGCTGCGGGCGCCCGTCGCACAGTCGCTACAGCAATATAATTACGCGCGAGTGATAAGGATAGGTAGCTTGGGGTCATTGGACAAAATTCTACGTGCACACGGACCAGGCTTTACCATCCCTGAGATGGTTTTTGTTTTACAAGACCACATCCTGCATAAACCCTGTTTTCGTTCCAGACTGACAGACAGACAGACGAAGCATGTTAATATAATCCATTGTAATAATAATCCTGACATTCAAACGCTGTAATTTATTATTGTTCTTTTATACTTACACTAGCGGCCGCCCGCGACTTCGTACGCGTGGATCCCGTTTTACCCCCTTTTCCCGAATTTTCTTTGCTATAAACCTCACGGAGCCCGAGACCTTTCCAACGAATGCAAAACCGTGGAAATCGGTTCGTGCGTTCTGGAGTTATAGCGTCAGGGAGGAAAACCCGACTTATTTTTATACAGGGTGGAAACGATAAGTGATCTCACTCGATTATTTCTAAACTATACAAGATATCGAAAAACTGGTTACTGATCCTGAAAGTGCTTCACGAGCTCTTTCTAACGGTATCAGTAATAGGTTACAGAATTAACTGGATCTATCCGAAAATTCAATGTTTTTAGCCTCCATACTAAATGTATGCCAGCCACACAATATTAAGTGTTAATTTTTTTACTAAATAATAAACACAAATAAACTCGTAAATTGCATTCTTATTTTAAATTATTCATGAAAAACATTGGTTCTAGGCTTTACTTGCTATAATATTATCAAGACATGAGTACCATGACTGTGGCAGTACTAAATGTATGGAAGTTGGAAACATTGAATTTTCGGATAGATCCAGTACATTTTGTAACTTATTATTAGTATTATTGGATAGAGCTCGTGAAGCACTTTCAGGATCAGTAATCAGTTTTTGGGTATCTTGTATAGTTTTTAATATTGAGAGGTTTTACTAAATGTATGGAAGGTAGAAACATTGAATTTTCGGATAGATCCAGTTTATTTTGAAACCTATTATTGATACCGTTGGATAGATCTTGTGAAGGACTTTCAGGATCAGTAACCAGTTTTTCAATATCTTGTATAGTTTAGAAATAATCGAGTGCGATCACTTATCGTTTCCACCCTGTATAGTAGATTTTTTTTTCCAATATTTGCATGACTAAGTCAACATGTGGACATGCCAATTGTAATAATAATATCTTGTAAAACCATGTAAAAGCAAATAAATATTTCTGATTTCTACGCTACCTCCTCCTGTAGGCGAGGCCGGCCAGCAGCAGCAGCGCCGCCAGCAGCGCCGCGCCAGCCGCCGCCAGCAGCGCCCGCGCGCCGCCCGGGCCCGCGCCCACACGCGGCGGGAACTGCGCCGGCGCCGGGATGCGCTCTGGAATAGTGAAAAGTTAAGTGTACTTGCTTCTTTCTTTGTTTGTAAAACCGGAGACAAAAATGCGCTCTGGAGTTACAAGTTAGGTATATTTGCTTCTTTGTTTGTAAAACCTGAGACAAAGGTTGAGGGCTGTGTAATTTTTTGACGTATCACATCTTGGTCACCATTAAATTTGTTCATATCTATTCGCTCGTTCATTTCAGCCGAAAGACGTCCACTGCTGGGCAAAGGCCTCCCCCAAGGTTTTTCACAATGAATGGTCTTGCGCTGCCCGCATCCAGGCTCTTCCCGCGACCTTTACCAAATCGTCGGTCCACCTAGTAGGAGGCTTGCCCACGCTATGTTCTCCAACCCGTCGTCGCCACTCGAGAACTTTTCTGCCCTAATGGCCATCGTCTCTACGAGCTATGTGCCCCGCCCACTGCCATTTGATTTTAGCGATTCTGCGGGCTACGTCAGTCACTCTGGTTCCCCTACAGATCTCCTCATTGCTGATTCGATCACGCAGGGAAACTCCGAGCATAGCACGCTCCATCGCCCTTTTATACCGATTACCAATTATTTATGTACCCTTTACTATTATATCAAATTGTATCAATGAGGATTTTCGCGATTGAAAAATCCGCCAGATGGGAATACGTAGACGAGAGATCTAAATAAATGCTGCATGATTGGTTATTTTTAACATGACATTGACAGATGTCAAAATCCACCAATCATGCAGCATTTGGACCTCGCGTCTACGTATTGCCATCTGGCGGATTTTTCAATCGCGAAAACCCTCATTTTGTCGAACCAGAGTTATTGGTGTCAGTTAACATCCCATCAAAAACAATACTTGTCAAAAAAACCAAGTCTCGCAACTCAGTTTTTCTACGGTAAAAAGTTGTGAGATCCATGTAATACCAAGTCCAGGCCAGGAAATCTTTAACGTTTTACATAAATTATTGACTTGGCCATCGCACTAAATAATTTAATTTACACGTGTTTTCATGCGATGGCCAAGTCAATATATTTATGTAAAACGTTAAAGATTTCCTGGCCTGACTTGGACCTGGACAGATTTGTACAATCTCATGAATCAAGCTCTGACCTCCTTCCTCAGTGAGCGTGGCGAAGTAGTAGTTGGCGAGCGTGGCGCCGGCGGCGCTGGCGGCTTGCACCTTCAAGTGGTGCCACGCGCCCGGCGCCAGCCCGCACACGTCTGTCGGCAGCGCGGCCGGCACCGTTCTAGGGACAATACGGTGGGTACTATCTGATATTTTGGGGTGATTCAATCTGATCGTTGCTAATGAGGGCTATCGTTTTTATACTTAACAGTTGGCACCCCTGGCGATTGACAGGACCTTACTCTACAGTGGCGCCATCTTGATGAGTGCAAATGTGATAGTCCTCCTACCACTTTAGCGCTCACCAGTCGGCGCCACTGTCTTCGCTACTAGCAAGTGACAGGACCTTACTCTACAGTGGCGCCAACTGGTGAGCGCTAAAACGATAGCCCTCATTTAACTCGATTCCAGTTAAATGACTGGGCGATTTGTTAGATGCATTTTCCAATACTTTTATTTTCTTGTTTAAAAAAATTCCGATCGAGTTTTTCACTGTAGAAAAAATTTCTGTAATGTTTATTTTCTTGTATAAAAAATTCCGAACGCCTTTTTTCTCTATATTTCTTTTAACACTAGAAGTGCCGAAGATTACGACCCCCCTAAAAGCGCCGCTGGGTCAATTTTGTCCCAGCATGTATTTTGTAACATTTTTTAGTTTCAGGCATGAATATTATGGTTAAAACTATTTGTAGTATCCTTAAAAAAAGGTTTATCTATGTGGTTAAAACAATATGTACTTATTTCTTTAAAAATATTAATGTATTCAATTTTAATTTGGAATTATTAAAATTTAGATATTTTTGGTTTCATTTAAAAATAGTCACATATTACGTGTTGGTATACTGTATTAAAATCATGAAATTACTACTTTAACTAGTCATTATTATTTTTAAAGAAAAAATAAATATCTTAAAAATAATAGTGAACATTTTGCACAATGTTTTTTGTATGGTTTTTTTATCTATCTGGTGTACTATGTGTTTAGGAATTTCTATAGGTATGGTTATTTTCTGTTATCTGTACATAAACAATGAAGTTTTTGACCAATTACAATGAAAATTATGTACGTTTAATCTTCAAAATTTTATAAGTCACACATTTTAAAAATGTATCAAATCATACAATGTATGAACTGGCTTATGTCTAGAGGCCATCTTCCTACTAATATTATAAATGTAAAAGTGAATAAATATTGATGAATTGAAGGATGGATGGACTGATGAATGGATAGGATGGATGAATAGGTGGATATATGCCTGGAACTTGAACTAAGTGAGTATGGATTCATGGTTAGATCGATGGATGTTTTTTCACTCTTTTACGCAAAATATACTAAAATATCTTAATAAAACTTTGTAATTTTATTGTTAATATACTTCAGAATAACATAATATAGTATAGCCTATATATTTAGAATAAAATCCAGTTATTTGGTCCAAAAGCAACGATAAGTGTCAAGAAATTAGGTCTTTCTATGATAAACTTAATTTCTCACGGGTGAAGTCACAGGCAAAAACTAGTACTATATATTTACATTTCTGCATTGTCACGAGTTACCTAAACTCTCCTCACCTCTCCACTTTCGTATCTCCTCGAAAAAAGGACTCTTCATCGAATTATTGTGGCAAATACCAGGGTGGGACAAAATTGACCCAGTGGCGCTTCTAGGTAAAACCGATTTAAAAAAAAATTCTATCAATGTTGTATTATCAAAAACATTAAAAAATTATAAAATTCAATAAATCAGAAAAAGTCAAAAAGTTTCATGGACTTTCGTTGAAAAATAAAAAAGTTAGAGCTGTTCAAACTCGCGAGTGGGACAAAAATGGGACGGCGGCCTTTCTAGTGTTAATGCATGCGAAATTTCGTAGTCGTTAATTTTACTTGGGGCAAAACTTCTTATTCGTTTGTTGTAGCCTTGTTTGCAATTTTGTGTGGAATCTTTTTTTTTTCATGTTTATTTTTGTCGATACGAAATTTTACTTATCAGTAAGGTTGGTTTAAGAATCGCGCTGATGCTCACTGACCGTCAAGCTGATACAAAATTACAAACAGGGTCACAACAAACGAATAAGAAGTTTTGCCCCAAGTAAAATAAACGACTACGAAATTTTGCGTGCGTTAAAAAGAAATACAGAGAAAAAAGACATTCGGAAATTTTTATACAAGAAAATAAAAATATTGGAAAATACATCTAACAAATCGACTGCTTTTGACTGTATTTAAAATAGCTCACATTAAGTCGTTTATCAAACTGCAATATCTAAACCGCCAAGTTTGCTTGGTCGCCCCAAGCAATCTTGGCGGCGCACTGTGGCAGACGAGGCGAAGAAGATCGGCAAGACTTGGAGCGAGATCAAACACATAGCTCAAGACCGAACGCGATGGAGGACTGTTGTGGACGCCCTCTGCCCCATCTAGGGGACATAGGACCATAAGTCAAGTAAGTCAATATCTAAACCGACCTTGTGGTCCACGTAGAGTCGTCGAACCCCCGCACGGACACCGTAAAGGGGCCCAGCGGGCAGCCGTTGCTGTCCCACGTCAATAGATTTAGATGCACGCATGAACTGTTCGTCGTTATCAGCACCTTCTCTGACGCCGCTCTCGGTGCTGAAAATGTAAAAGGATTAATTGAATTGACTTCCCGAAAATTTCAATTTTAAAAAACAGATTGATGGGGGAGTAGCTAGATTTATTTATTTATTTAATGTCGTCAATCGTTGTTACGGCCGAATACTGAAACACTACTCAAATCTGTCACTCAGCTGACGGGCTCCTAAATTTAAGTATCCTTCAATTTTAAATGGTATTCTCAAACGCTACTCAACGGATTTGAAGCCGTGATCAGCTAAGCAGCTCTCAAATGTTTACATAATGGCAACATTTACCAAAAAAAGTATGTTTCATTTACACAAATGATAACTTTACGTCTTTTATCCATTACACGCAGCATCGTTTGGTTATGTATTGTCTTTTATGGAAATNTAATAAATCCCGTGGTTGAATTATTTTAATATATAATTTTATGACTCCATAATCGGCTTTGAAGTACTGCATGCCAACCGGTTGTCGAAAACTTCGAAGACCCATAACTCTTAAACTAGTCATTATATTACAAAAATATTTGGTACACGTATCAATAATATGTATAGGTAGAACATACTCAAATATTACTGAAATCGGAAACATCGACTTTTTTTACCTGTCCGCTTCGCGTGGAATGCTCCATATGAAAAAGATCTGAAGTCTCATTGACGTTTGACATTGCAAAAACAGCCACACGTGCCGCTCCCATACCTCAAGCATTGATTAAGTTAAACGCTAGACCGCTAGGTATTCTTTTAAACTGATCACACAAAAACATAAAAGAAAGGATCCAAAAGTTGGAAAGATACAATTTAGAACGCTTTGTCGCCAGTGTGAGATCTCTTCCAACAATTTTGTAAGAATTGTATGTTTAAAGCCTCAATTTACTCAACTAAAGTTTCTATAAGTAAGAGCTTATATCATGACAGTAAGATTAATTAGCACCTCATGGGATTCAAGCCTGTGACCATCATAGTACCAGACTAATGTAGGTATGTACTTCGGCGATAGCATAAATTTTGACTTCATTATAAAACCCACGGGAAAACTGTGTTACATTAAAGCACTGTGAAAGAGTTTTCAAAAACGATACTTGCTTAAGTGAAGCAGCAAATCGAACGAACAGCGTTGAATAGAGCTCTGTGATTGGTTCGCGTGTCACCCTGTGCGTCCACGCGCACTGTGAGACCTCATAGTAACGTTTGTGAATACGGGCGATAGTCTTCCCTGTAAGCTATCATGTAATGCAGATATTTACAAAAACACTGACACAATTCGCGACCAAATAAATATTAACTAATGCGTCGCCATTCGGTTCAGTTTCGTCGCGGTGTAGACTTACAAAGAAAAACACTTGAGTGTCCGTTTACAGTCTGCTGTTGGTCTAAAATGCAGGATTAAGCGATTGATAAACTGATTAAAGGTACATTCATATTCCCACGGGGCGTGTAAAGGTCATAGCAGACTTATTAACTCAGAAAGGGATCAAAACCGTACCGCCTTCCGCGAGCTGTCATTGCCTTTCGTGCGCTGTCAAGTACGAGTTTATGTTATGGTGCAGATAAGTGTGCGTTGCAGTATGGAGTTTCATACAAAGAATACTGACCGCCACGAGTTGCTACGGTTACGATCCCTTTCCGGGTTGATAAGTGTGCTACGTCCTTAAAGACCGTAGCGGAGCGAGGTAGTAATACGGAGCGGAGTTCCAGACTTATAGACGTGGAGCTAGTTAGCGGAGCGGAGTGAAAAGGATGCGGAGAGGAGTCGCAGACTATGTTTTTCCATACGCGGAGTAAGGCTGCGAGCACGCGACGACGCTCTGTTTATCTCTCCGCTTCCAAACTTTGTCCAACTTCCCTGTCCACTAAAGAGAAGCGGAGATTTTATGCAATTCTATTGGTGGATTTTTACCTCGCTCACCGCTCCGCTACCTCGCTCCGCTTAAAGACAGGCAGTTCTAAAGAGAGTTCGATATAAAGTATGTCATTGTTTGTGTGTGACAACGGAAAGGCGAGGCATACTTACCCCGTGTTAAAAATAGTCACGAGGTATGTGAATGAAGAACCGCAACTGTTACGGCCCACTCAACAGGAAAAGTTGCAAAACTAATATTTACTATTGAATAATATATGAATTGATTTCGGTTATAAATATCTAAATAATAAAAAGGCAACAGTTTTCTCCGAATGAAATGTTATTTTTTATTTATTTTCCGTGAAACTTATATTTATTTTCTATAAACGACGCGTGTAGGTACATGGTTTGTTACTGGTCCAATTTAGAATTCAAATAATATACGAACGAGTGACGTATCTATGGTTTTCCACCGTTTGAATGTTGAGTTTCAAATATTCGAACGAGTGATGTACAACCCGGTCGAGTTAACTGCACACCTGACAGCCGTGACGTTACATCGACGCTCTGGTACGGACGCGGACGGGGCGAACGCGGGGAGGTGCGCGGGTGAGTGCGAGGGAGATTCGCATTCCAGCGAGGTGCGCAGTAAACTCGAGGTTGTATCTATGGTTTTTCACCATTCTTATTTTGAATTTCAAATATTATACGAACGAGTGACTTATCTGTGGCTTGCCACCGTTAAATTTTGAATTTCAAATATTCGAACGAGTGACGTATCTATGGTTTTTTAACCGTTCGAATTTTGAATTTAAAATATTCGAACGAGTAACGTATGGCTTGTCACCGTTCGAACCTTGAATTTCAAAATTAGAACACGCTGGCTCTTCTTCCCCGCACCAACCCCCATCCCAGCGTTTGTCATCCCCTCTCTATTGTATAACGTCTTTTAGTTTAATACCGTTTGATGTCCTTTGTCTATGCCTTCCAACCATTGTCTATGGTTCGTAGCTGAGACGGGAGGCCGGATTTTGGGTCCGGTTCATGTTTGTGAAATACCTAGTTATTAATTAAGGCTGTAAGCTATAGTTGGCGATATTGTCTATGGATTCGGGTGGATGTATAGGGGAAGATTCATTTTATTGAACAATGCAAAGTATGGACGGAATTCCAAAACTTGTAGCTTTTACAATTTATCTGAAAATTACTTACTACACGTTAGTTTTGAAATAAAAAAACAACTACCGGCAACTGTAGCTACTATTCCTACTCCTACATAGACAAATAATTCTTTTTATTTCGAAATATGTATATGTATTTTGTACACTTCAAAAGTAAAGTTGAATATTGCAATTTGGGTTTTTTGCGGGACCTTGCGTTTTTTCCGTGGGAAGAAACCGTTACGGACACAGTCCAGTTTTGCGTGAACCTGCATTACTGGATCCCGCAAAACCGTGTTGTCGTCGGAACGAGCCCTTACATATACGTATTTTACACCCTGTATATACTCGTATAGCAACGTAATTACTCACCCTATTTCACCAACAAAAATCTCAATTGAACCCTGCTAAGTCGGTTATCGGCGGACAGTATGATAAATGGACGCCCGGATTAGACCGGGTCGGGGTTCAGCGCCGGGTCGGGCCATGGCTTTTGAGCGCTTTTCACGGGCTTGTATCTTGATATTGTTTCTGGTATTGTTGCGGATTGAAATCAAAATCAAACCAAAGTTTATTTGGTTAATTAGAAATAAAGTGGTCTTATAGGGGTTGGTAGTCTTTAAATTGTGTTTTTTATTTACTAGTGACCCGCCCCGGCTTCGCACGGCATATTATAAACCTTTCTCTTGAATTGATCTATCTATTAAAAAACCGCATCAAAATCCATTGCGTAGTTTTAAAGATCTAAGCATCCCTAAGCCTTTGAAAGCGACTTTGTTTTATAAAACATAACTATGTAGCCATAGGACATCATTTCAGCCATAGGACGTCCACTGCTGAACATAGGCCTCCCCCAATGCTTTCCATGTTTCTCGGTTGGTAGCGGCCTGCGTCCAGCGCCTTCCTGCTACCTTTATTTTATATGTTACCATGACCAAAAGTTATTTATTTGTGCCATATTCTCTATCTTTATTACTTTCTATTTCCAACAAATTTTGTATTTAAAGGTATTCCATCGAAAACCGGAAACCTTTTCTTAAAATTTCAAACACAGATTCAAAATATCGCCGCTTTATACTTCGGTTCACAATAGTGTATTGTTGGTGAAGATTTAAGAACCAGTACATTGTCGGTACATTATTGTGTAAGACTTCTATTCTGCACTAGATGCTGAAAATAGAAACTGTTTAATAACTTTCAAAATGGTTTTCAGGAAGCTGTAAGTTTCTTAGAAAATATGCTGTAAGGTCCAGCTATTAATTCAGTCAGTGTATGAGGTATGGAAGCGGCAGTGGCTTGTGATTTTGACAGTGTTAGATAGCCCATTTATCGAGGAAGGCTTTAGGCTATATCATCATCATTTCAGCCATAGGATGTCCACTGCTGAACATAGGCCTCCCCCAATGACTTCCACATCGCACGGTTGGTACCGGCCTGCATCCAGCGCCTTCCTGCTACCTTTATCAGGTCGTCGGTCCACCTTGTGTTAGCTATAACGTCACCCTAAATAGGGGCGAAATGTTGCAAAAACGGGAAATAATATTCAATATACTTTCAAACTCGTTTCACATGAAAATTATATTTGGAAGCTCTATAGAAAACCATTTCACTTGTCCCACAATTCCATAATTCTTAATTATAACCTTTATTTCAACTGCAACTTGGCACAATATCATATCTAGCCATCTAGTGCATGACCCGGAAAATTCTGGCACGCAAGAGAATCGAACCCGGGCCTTTGTGCTGGTTCCAAGGAAGTTATAAGGGCATAAAGTGTTCGGGAAGAATCTGGGGGTACGATCTTAATTAAGTATACATGGTTTGCTTTTACACTGCATTGAAGTTTCAGTGTTATTGTATAGCAACTCGGATATTTTCTTTTCACGGTTGAAATTCATATTTTTAAACTGCCACGTGTTCTTATTGTTGACTAGCGGCCCCCCGCGACTTCGTACGCGTGGATCCCGTTTAACCCCCCTACGGTTGGAGTTTCGTAAAATCCGTTGTTAGCAGATGTCTACACCTTATCAGGAACCTACCTGCCAAGTTTCAAGTTTGTAGGTGTTACTGTTTCTGAGATTTCGTGATTAATCAGTAAGCAGTATTTCGCGTTGAATCTCAATCATTACGAGTTGTATACTTCAAACTACAATTAAAACTCTATAATCCTCAGAAATACGATGAAGAATGAACATACAGAGCGCTTTCACAATTAGGCGATTTAGCAGCGCGACAAACACGCGACAGACGCGCGACAGACGCGCGACAGACGCGCTGCCGAAAATTTCATACTATGTGACAGCGAATGCATGCCTTCACATTATAAAAACGCCGCTGCCGCGCAGCAGTCGCGCTACTAACGCCCTAATGTGAAAACGCTCTAAATAACAAACCGAGTAGACATACCCTGTGACCTAGAAACGCGAAATTCCACCAAAATAACTTTGCGAATCCAATATAAGTTCCCACCAAACTATTATTACGGCGAATATCTGTGCCCATCACAGTGACAGGTCGTCTTATAAAATCTTACCTCAAAGGCTTGAGGGTTGGAACAATCCATTCTTGTCTGACGCGTGATTGACAGCCCTGGTTATATGGAATATAAGTTATGGGGAAGATAAGAATTTGGGGTATTATTTGCGATTTCCGATAGCGTTTTATATTAATTTGTAACCCTAAATATGCATTACATAAAATTAGTAACTAAGTACCTAATAATTCCAAGTCAACTTCTTTAATTACACTAAAACCTGAAACCCGAAAAGTTTGTAGTAAAATTAATGTTTTAGTCAATTTGAATTATTAGTTTTAAGTTGACGAGTCATGACGTAATAGATTCCCTCTGCTTACAAAATGGAAAAGTCGCGTTTTGACAGCTCACAAAAAGTTGACAATGAGGGCTATCGTTTTTATTCTTAACAGTTGGCACCCCTGGCGATTGACAGGACCTTACTCTACAGTGGCGCCATATTGATGAGTGCAAATACGATAGTCCTCCTACCACTTTAGCGCTCACCAGTTGGCGCCACTGTCTTCGCTACTAGCAAGTGACAGGACCTTACTCTACAGTGGCGCTAACTGGTGAGCGCTAAAACGATAGCCCTCATTGACTAGTGTGTCTCTTGTTTGAGCCAATGGTTACAGACAACCTCGTGCTCGGTGAACCGATGACCTTAAAAGATAGCTAGGAGAGGCTAAAGGAAAAAAGTGGGAGATCGTTCTTAGTAGTTCTAATGACGTCACTAACAGTTGAAACCCAGAACTTATTTTTTATTGTTATAACTACGTTTCAAATAGAAAAGAATCACTGGCTATTTTTCTTACAGACCCCTAAAAATCAGGTAAAAGAGTTATAAAGAGAATAATAAAATATTATTGGGAAGGCATTTTTCTTACAGTGTTGCCAGCAATCTATAGCGTTGTCGAGGAATTGAGTTATGAACATAATAAATTTGGATTCAGCAATGGAATCGACCAGTAGCACATACTATAAGTAAGTAGTATATTATAGGTTTACTTTGTGGTTCAGTGATCATAGAGTTGAAATGATTTGACTTAGAGGTATTTGATTCGATTCCCAGATGGAACATCAACAATATAACTCAAAGGTGACTGACTGACTGACTGACATAGTGATCTATCAACGCACAGCCCAAACCACTGGACGGATCGGGCTGAATTTTGGCATGCAGGTAGATGTTATGACGTAGGCATCCGCTAAGAAAGGATTTTACGAAACTCCACCCCTAAGGGAGTAAAACGGGATCGCCGCGTACGAAGTCGCAGGCGGCCGCTAGTTAATTATAAAGAGAAAAGATTTAATTGTTTGTTTGTAATAGGCTCCGAAAATAATGGACCGATTTGGAAAAATCTTTTACCATTAGAATCTTTTATTATCCCTGATGAATATAGGCTATACATTTTTTATTAGTGGTACGAAGTTCGCCGAGTCAGCTAGTTATTCCAAACTATAAATGTTATATCAATACTGTCACCAATTTTATTTTTGCCTTTTTTAACTACAAATGCGATTGAAGAGAAATATACGAGTACCTATTCGTAGTTTCAATCGAAATGGGACTTTCACATTTGAGCACTACTTTAAGGGCACATAGATCAATTGCATTTATTATTCACGATCTGACTTTCCCTATTTGAAATCCTCCGCTCCCTCGGGATTCCGAAAAAGTCCCTTTTTACCGAAAGCTCGATACTACGAAAAGCTTGTACTTATTTCAGATATCGGCAACGCAGAGAATCGTCAGAAAAATAAAATTTTCATTCATTCCCAACTGAAAAGAATATCAGAAATAGTAAGCAGTTTTCGGGTCTAGTGTTGTGCTATGCCTCTATCGATGTTCCAGACCGACTATTCCAGAGCGTGGAATGTTGAAAACTGGAATGGGTTATCAAGCGTGATTTCGTGTGGACTGAAAACATTGGTTTAGTGAATTGGAATTTAGATATCTTGAATACCAAATTTGTACGAGGTCATGATTTTCTGGAATAGGTCGTGAATTTCACTGTTCTAGACGGTGGAAATTTCCGGAATAAATTTACCAGTTACAAACTTTTGGACACCAAAAGCGTAGGAATTTGTGGTAATTACAGACACTTTTGTTCTAATATTTGTGGCTAGTTCTATTTCTAGTTTAATTGCTTCAAATCAAAATTAACGTTTGACTATAAAACGTTTAGTTCGGACACTCAAAAGCAGAAGGTAATAGACAACGTCCAATAAGTATTTTAATCATTAAAGATCATGGGCAAAGCCGCGTGCGGTGTTTGTATGTGACTTATGGAGGATTCTATAGGCTTCTGGTTTGATTAGAACATTGCATGAATCACATAAGACATCGTGTTTCCATAGCACGATAAGCTGCCGGATCAATCATGGTATGTTTACTTTCACTTCACTGTGTATTCCCGAAGAATTCCAGAAAAAATTAGAACAGCAACCTCATTCTGAATGGTATGTTTCTTAGTTTATTTTTCGTTGTAACGTGAGAAATTATATTTTTAGATTCTGTAGGTAGATCATGTAATAATATTATGAAGCTAGGAACTTATGTTGGTTCAGCGCAAAGTGTATTCTATTTCTATTATACTTTACATTCAAAGTTCAATAGCTTTCTACATGAGCCACGGTATAATTCTATTATGGTTTAAATTTTTTGTACCCATTTAACTTCTTCTTTTTTAAATACTTGCCTACTTTTTTACAGAAAAATAAATCATAATTGAGATACAAATGATTTACTCTTGGCATCATTTTTAGAATAGCAATTATTTACGCGATAAAATCTGAATTGCTAGTTTAATTGCAACCAAAAACAGAACCATTTTTCAAATTCAAATTTTTTGAGAATCAATCTGAAAGAGTACCAATTTTTTATCGTTTTTATAACAAGAGTTGGTTGTTTTATTTGTTCTACACAACGATGAAGAAGTGGAAATAATTGGCGTTCGAGTATTCATGTTTTCGATACTAACGATGTTATCCAAGTCGATGTTTGTTCTCGATACAAGTTTACGTATCGATGTTGGGGGATGTTGATGAAAACAGTTTTGATTTTCCGTGAATATTGTTGAAGATTCGTTCGTGGAGATTGTTTTGTTAGCCAGAGTTTTTTATGGTTTCAAAACAAGATTTTTTATTTGTTACTCATGATTGAAGTATAAATGTCATATCCCATTTTCATTCTATGTTATTTTGAATGTTGCGGCAGTAGAAAACGATTTGAATATTTTGAAAGCTATGACTACGACGCCCTACGCCATTACTATGAGCATTACACATTGTGACACACGAACCAATCACAGAGCTTTATTCAACGCTGTGCGTTCGATTTGCTGCTTTGCTTAAGCAAGCATCGTTTGTGAATACGGGTGCGAGTGTCTTTATCCTTTCAATTTGCATCAATTTATGTTTCTAAGTACGTACGTACATAAAACTAATCCCTGTGGCATCGACTGCAAATCAAGATATATTATTTTATAAACACAGTAACGTCTAAATATACTTGTAATAAGGTACAATTTTGCAACGAAATAGTCTGTTCTGTCGACTGTATACTGCCACGTCACTTGTCAATCACAAAACTTGTCTATTTATAGAATGGCCAATCCGCAATTCAGTTCGGATACAGCTCCAAAATGTTCACGGCCACGCACGGCTGAAGGGCATGCTTCATCGGGCAGGACACTGGTGTCCAAACTGTTCGATAGTGGTGGCATTTACAATACTTTGGCTATAATAGTAGCGTGGGTAGGCCTTCTACTAGGTGGACCGATGATCTGTTAAAGGTCGTGGGAAGAACCTGGATGCGGGTAGCGCAGGACCGTTCATTATGGAAAGCCTTGGGGGAGGCCTTTGTCTAGCTGTGAACGTCATTTGACTGAAACGACGACGACGACGACATAATAGTAGATGTAGTTAAATCGACAAGACTTGGAGCGAGATCAAGCGCGAAGTTCAAGATCAAACGCGAAGTTCAAGACCAAACGCGATGGAGGACTGTTATGGACGCCCTCTGCCCCATCTAGAGGACATAAGATATTAAGTCCTTTCAAGTAAGTACCAGCAAATCGAGATACAATAGAAATCAATTATTACCGCGGTCTCATGCGACTGCTTAGGGTTCCAAGGGCTATTTGACGAAACCTACCATCCGTCTCAGATGAAAAATACAATTTACAATAATCAATATAAACTTCACTTCGACAATATTTACTACTTAATTTTAAGAGAGCCTTAAAAGTATTCGATGGGCAAGTGCAAATTCATAAGTTCAAATCCCGCCTCAGGCGTTTAATTTCACGTCAAAATATGTTCCAAAACACAACCGTTGTTTAAAAGAACCCGATCTGATATCTCGTTGACATCTCATAAAAACTCAATTTTATTTTTGCTGACATGAACCGACGGGCTGTTGACCTTTGGTTCGATATTCGCGTTTAATAGACTTCTTTGGGAACCGGAGGGTAGTCTGTTAATTTGTACCCTCACACGCGTTCCATGTTGTCGCGGTTAGTATGCGAAACTAAATTATTCGCGGTGTAACTGGGTGGAGACATTTAATATAACGGATGTATAATATTAATATGCTGGGTTGGCTGTAACTTTTTTATTTCAGTGTGTCGAGTATAATATGTTAGTAGGCAATCTTCATAGAGTTTTGTGAATAAATACTCGTCAAACAAATTTTTCGAAATAATTGTCACTATATTCGATAATGTTAACCAAACCACTTCCTTTTAATTTGAAATGTTACAATCTTTCATCGTAGTTAAAAAAGTGCTACTTCATAATTGCTGTAATAGACGAAAACAATGATGACGAAGGACGTAATGTGGTCAGGTCCCCCACTAGTTGGACCGACGATCTGGTGAAGGTCGTGGGAAGTACCTGGATGCCCCAGGACCGGTCGTTATGGAAATAATTAGGGGAGGCCTTTGTCCAGCATTGCACTTCATTTGGCTGAAACGAACGAACGATGCTGTAGACTCAGAACGAAACCTGATTCAGAACGAAATATTGAAAATTCCTTATACTACCCAGTTTCGGGTATTACAAGCAATATAATATTTTTGCGAGTGAAAATCGATGGAATTTCGCAAAAATATAGAGTTGATATTTAGGATTAATCTCTACAAACCATCGATGGGTATTTGAATAGTTTGATTTGATTGTGAATATCGTTAATGGATGCTTTTAAAGTGCGAGCAATAAAAAAAGTTATTGATATTGAAAAATGAAAACACGATACTAGTTGCAACAAATAGTTTTGGTAAACATTGGTCAAAACCTTTCAATATAATTTTCAGTTAAAAATATGTGGGGGTTTCCTCGTAAAATAAATAAGAATTAATCTCATATTTGCAAACTTTCATAAAGTTGTTACGTCATTAATACTGTATCCTTGACTATAAATTCAGACCTGCAATATACTAAAAAATCAAGCTACCAACTGACAGAAGTCCAACTCTAATATCGATACATCTAAAGGGTAGTGTCCCTGCACTATCAGCGAGTGCAGTTAGTGGGCATCATAAATCAGCTTCCGTCCCCCGTAGGCACGTCTTAATACAATTTTATAAGTGACGTGTACAAACAAACAACTTTTATCGATGTTGTCATTTAAAAGATCGATAAATTCTTTTCAGCGACGATTTTAAAATCGTCAAGGAATGCGGCGTTATTTAAATTTTTTGCTGGTATGGAATCTTACCTTTGAATTTTTTTATTGAGATGGGATTTTCAAACAAATATTTTGCATGGCGTTTCGTGGAAATTTAATCGCCAGTTATTTTTCATAAGCGTAGTCAATATTTTTGGTGATGTTTAAATATTTATACGAACTGTAAAAAGAATATCATAAAAGCTGTACACCGATAACATTTTGATATTCATTCACTAATAAATTAATTCCAGCCGGTTATTCAACCTGTAATTGAAATTACCTTTTAAAAGAGTTCAATCCCACAAAGAATTATTATTTTCAGCAAAAACTTCGCGGTCAAAGTAAAACATTTCACTTCACCCTTATCTGTCCGCAGAAGGAAAATGAAGTGAAAAATAATCTGACGCTTACCAAGGTCTCTCCAGTTTGTTTTTCGCACAACGTTCCAGATTAATTTTATATCTTTTTGTAGATTGTAATAGATTTGCTTTGAGAACTGACGTTTTTGTTTACTTAATTTTTCTTCAGTACTGTAGGGTACTCGTACTCCATTGTGAAATTGTTTGAAGAGAATACAAATTAGGAAATTAGTTACAAAAGAACTAATTAGTTTACTGTTTGAATAATTCTTAATTGGAATGAGGCTAATCGTGGTATTGTGGAGGGTTTTTCAATGCTTATTTTGTGCTGATTTTTGATAAAGCTAAAATGCAATTATTCTTACACAGCTTTCGTTTTTTAAATTCCCTTAATCATTTAGCTGTTGACAGATAGCAGCATAAACTAAAATACGAATTAAATTTTGATTACCTTATTAAAAAACTAATCCACATATTTATAGGAGATATATTTTATTTCACGATAAAAACTATCGACCCAATTCTATCGACAAAATCCTCGCACACCGTCACATCACTAGCCATCTGGCTACATAAATCAAGGGGACATACGCCCTATCTGTTGCCGGCTTAATACGATCCCTGAAACGGTGTGGGGGGTGGGGGGATGATATTTTTTTACAATCTACGTGTTAGCAAGCCGAGCATTGTAGTGTACTGAGTATTAGAGACTAGCTGTGCCCGCGACTTCGTACGCGTGAAAACCCGTTTTCGCAACATTTTGCTCTGCACTTATTACTCGTAGCGTGATGGTTTATAGCCTATAGCCTTCCTCGATAAATGGGCTATCTAACACTGAAAGAATTTTTCAAATCGGACCGGTAGTTCCTGAGATTAGCGTGTTCAAGTAAACAAACAAACAAACTCTTCAGCTTTTTAATATTAGTATAGATGTGGGCCTACGTACGTCTTGTTAGGGGAATATGAAATATGTGATGTGATTCGTAAAGGGATGTATTGTGCCTAGACTGTCAAGGTCCATCAGTTTGATCTAGGCTAGAGTCTGACGTCTACATTTAGACATAATCTGATGTTAATGTTATGTAAAAGTAAGGTTTGAGAGTTTGTAAGCTTATTTCTAAACCTATTTCAAAAATATTTCGCTACATTCCTAACGCGATTTGTGTTCAAACAATAAATAGTTTTTGGAAACCCACTGGAGCAAAACCGCGGGCAAAGGCTTGTTTCTATATAGGGTGTGATTACGATCAGAGGTGGAATTGTGTAAAGCAATCGTAATCACTTGACAGTTCATAACGTACGATAAAGTCAGTTAAACAAATCGTTTGACAGAATAATCGTACGTTATGAACTGTCAAATGATTACGATTGCTTTACACAATTCCACCTCTGAATAGTATCCATAATTATTGCTAATATTTGTTTTCTTCTAAAGTGGAAATGTTATGTCCTTCAAAACAAGGTTTTCTGCAATTTGTTTTTTACTCAAAACGCCAAATATTTCGTTCATTTCTAAACTCATTACGGTAATTACGTCCAGAGGACTTCAAAGCTTAATAACATTAAGACAAAAGTTTAATTTCGGGGGTTCCTTTTATTAGTATTTTTCGGACCGTTTACTTCAGTTTTTCCGGTGCTTTATTACGTTTAATATCTCTGTTTGGTCTTTATGACAATTTCACTTTACTAGCCTGGTTCTGGCTCTTAAGTGAATGTTTAAAAAAATAATAAAAAACGTCTTTTACGTTCAAATCAAATCAAGGCAGAAATGTAACCCACGACCTTTCGCTTGCCGGGCGACTGCTTTTCAATCTGAGATACTGGGTAAACCCGTCGAAAAGTTGCATAAAACAGGACCATTCCGATCTCGCGTTTCCACCGCTGCAACTCCTGTGTAGCCAGGATCTACAGCTTGAATACGAACCCAACCAGTGAAGGCCAAGTTTGTCCCGGGGAAAAGTTAAACTGTCATTGGACCCGCAACAAAATTAATCAGAAGAACATACGAGGAGTTTTATCATGGCCACCCGCGATATCGTACACGTGGATCCCGTTTTACGCCCTTAGGGGTTGAATTTTGCAAAATCCCGTCTTAGTGAGCACCTACGTTCTAAAAGGAACCCCCATGCACAATTGGAGACTCCTAGCACTTGTAGTTTCTGAGAATTCGCGATGAGTGAGTGACGGGGCTATTCCCACCTCTCGTTCCCACCGCCGCAACTCCTGTGTAGCCAGGATCTACAGCTTGACCACCATAAAAACCCAACCAATGAAGGTACCAGTATAGGTAATATTAGTAGTAGTGTGGGATATGATGCTCAACCACAATCAAGAAACTAAGGTGTTAGTGTTTCCTTCCTGGTGTTGTGCTCGGGGACCAAGGTCCAATTACACCATCTTGATTTTCCTGATATGCTGGGCAGGGCAGAAAACTTCGACACCGCGATGCAGGATTCTACGCGCGGTGGTGTATAGGTACCATAGTGAAGTCGTAACAGCGCCATCTGTTGGTACACTAAGGTTTGTAGTGGCGTATCATAGATGTCGCCACAGTAGTACTTACCGGTAAGCCATCCGGATCTGCTCCCCGTTCTTGTACCATATCAGCTGGGCTGGGGGGTTGCCCCCCCTACTCCTGCATACCAGCTCGAGGCTCTGTCCTCGGCGGACTGTCTCTCCTTCCGCGTAGCCTTCGATGTAGGGGGCTCCAGGGGGATCTGTGGAAGAAAGAGTGAGTTCATACAGGGTGAAATTTGAAATCGTTGGTTAGTTCGTTCGTTCGTTTCAGCCAAATAACGTCCACTGCTGGACAAAGGCCTCTCCCAAGGTTTTCCATAATGAACGGTCCTGCGCTGCCCGCATCCAGGCTCTTCCCGCGGCCTTTACCAGATCGTCGGTCCACCTAGTAGGAGGCCTGCGCACGCTACGTCTTCCAGCCCGTGGTCGCCACTCGAAATCGTTGCTATCCTTTCAAAAAAAGACTTCCTTCTTGTCGTGTCGACAACAAACCTACACAGTGTTAGCTCAAAACTACGCTAAAAGAGTGGCGTTGTCAGTAGCGTTCATTATATTCTTGCGTGCAGTTATTTGGGCACGTAGGGCATGATGATAATAATATACTGCCTATAGCCTTCCTCGATAAATGGGCTATCTAACACAGATAATTTTTCAAATCAGACCAGTTGTTTCTGAGTTTCATTTATCATTAGAATCGTACATTATTCCTGATAAACACAGGCTATTTTCCATTGATACGAAATTCGCCGGGTCAGCTAAATTAAAATAGGGTTGCATTTGAATCGTTAAATCAACCCTTTTAATTTCATGGGTTTGATAGAAGGAACGTGTTAAAGCCTACTTGCAAAATAAATTAATTTGGATTTGAATCCACACTAAAAGCGACACCCTGTATACTTACAAAGAATTCTTATAAATCTAAGTTAAAAATGATACACAACCACTCCAACGCAAAACACAATCTGCAGTCTCTAAAAGGGCGTTTAATTCCTTCAATCCCCCCAATTTAAGAGGGGAGAACCCGTCATTTTTCTCAAAGAACTCATAAGAAACCCCCTAAGAGAAAAGGCTAAACACTTTTCCGAGTGAGTGTACACGAAAATTGCTTCTAAAGTTAATTTTCCTAGGCCTTGCAAGGTTTTCATTATAATATTAAGGATGTGACTTTAAAAGAGGAAAATTTTGTGCGAATTGCACGTGTCAGTACTCATTAAAAAAATGCCTAGGAAAGTTCTTGTTAAGGTACCTTTTTCACGCGGTTTTGGCTGCGTTAATCCTTACTCTATTTTTCAAATAATTACTGGCAACTAGTGGTGACTGAGTTTGTTCCGGCGTTTCTTCTCAGCACTTGCTATGTTTGTCTCGAAGCGCTAGTAGGGCCCAAAAGATAAGGAGACATGTAAAGTGTCCTTAAGGGCTACCTTTTTTATTGTATTTGACGTTCATAAGTTCCACCAGTGGTGGAAATTAAATAAAATATTTTTGATTTTGATTTTGAATTTAAGTCTGTCATACCCTGTTACTTAAGGATAATGTAGCATTGTATTGATGAAATATTTTTTGTAATCGGTCCAGTAGTTTCGAAACTTATTCAATACAAACAAACAATCAAATTATTCTATAACATTGGTGTAGATCAGAGCTAGGCAATTTAATAATAATAAAATCTGTATGTAATCCTAATTACCAATTAATAATAAATCATACCAAATTATAATCCCATTAAAACTATGATGACAATATGATGGATGGAATAGATTACACACAATTAACGGGAGTTGCTATATAATGTATGTTCTATTAGGGCTGTAGAACAGGGGCCTGAGTGTAAAAAAATATATGAAAATTTTAGTTCTTGAAAGTTTCCGCTAGGGGCGCTGTACAATCCTTCATACATTTAATGTCATTTTTTACGCGCTCACTAGTGACGACGTTTGATGTGAACTCACACTAAGCCATTAGGGATGGCGAATCATTAAGGTAAACTCATAGTAAGCACTCAGGGATGGCGAAGCATAAAGAACGAAGCTGCGAAGCACACCTTAACCCGGAAACGGATCGTAACCGTATCAACTCGAGGCGATCAGTATTCTTTCTATGAAACTCCGTATAGCAACGCACACTTATCCGCACCGTTACGTAAACGTTTTCTAATGTAAACCTCGATAGGTGACATGCAAAAAAATTAATAAGAAATGCCATACCGCCAACGTGGTATAAAGTATCATACCCGTATCTATAATGCAGCTGTAAAACTTCCACTTCTACCCTGTTAGCGAGTTTTATTATAATTGCGCGTTAACCTACCACAGGGGAAGTGAAACAGCCAGAACATTTAAATTAAAACAACACTTAGGGCTCGTTCCCACGGCAATTGCAGTATCGTGCAATCCCGCGAAAAACGTATAAATTGTCAAGTTTGTATTCAGTTTTTAATAATATGTTATTTAGGGGCAAGTTTTTCGTACAATCTTGATTTTTCTGTTACAAAATGTTGTCCAATTCTACCTTTGGTAAGGTCTGAATTTTATCTGTCATATTTTGCTTTCACAATCTAGGAGCTGGTCCAGATGACGCGTCTTTTTAACAATTTTTTTTTAGTAAAAACCTTATCTTGCTAGTGTATCATTTATGTTTTGTAATATCATTTTTTTCACTGTAATTTTTTACACCTTTTTACAAATACTGGCTGTTAAAATTTAACTGTGTCTAAACCGCTCAACTTTTAATGTATAGTTGTATCCATTATATTAGTTTTCTTGATTTAGTGTCGCAATAAAATGAACCGTTTTACTTCGAAGATGATAAAATACGTAATGAATTTTGTATTGCCGTCCTTTTCATGAACATACCGTAAAAGAGGGACAAATGTACTCGTTATAGGGAAAATTTGTAGATCCTTTATAAGATATTTTCGTAGGCGAGTCGATTTAGAGTTCTAGTCTAATATATTTTATACTAATGTAACAAATCGCTTGTGAGTTAGGGGATTTCTCAAATCTGTTGTCTGATATTTTTTTACATAAGTAGTTAGTTACTTACAGGAAACTACAATTACTTAGTGTATTATCTGAAAGATAATATTGTTCTTACATTCGTGTTTAGTCCGAAAATACCTTATATTGTTTATTATAGTAAATATATCCTTCTTAATTTCTCAGTTCTGCTAAAAATAGATATTTAAAGATACATAGCACTCAATGAGATCTTAACGCCCGTATTCACAAACATTACTATGAGGTCTCACAGTGCGCGTGGACGCACAGGGTCACGCGAACCAATCACAGAGCTCTATTCAACGCTGTGCGTTCGATTTGCTGCTTCACTTAAGCAAGCATCGTTTGTGAATACGGGCGTAAGTCTCCATAATATTATTAAAAGAAGAATGAAAATTACAAAGCTCAGTAATTTCTCAAAAGCAAATAAAGAATGCCTATTTTAAGATTGTCAGGTATTACAATTAAACGTTTTCTTTATTTTGTCTAAGGCATCGCCACACTGGATGCGGTCTGCGGTCACAGCAGATCAAAGTGAACGTAGCCCGCATTATATTTTCATAATGGTTACTAAACCTTTGTTTGTCACCTGTCATCCGCTTTGCAATGGAGGGAAGGCGAACCTTAACTTCGAACTTCTCCTATGTTCTTCTGATTAATTTCGTTGCGGGTCCAATGACAGTTTAACTTTCCCCCGGGACTAACTTGACCTTCACTGGTTGGGTTTTTATTGGCGGTCAAGCTGTAGATCCTGGCTTGGCTACACAGGAGTTGCAGCGATGGGAACGAGACGTGACTCAACCAATGAAGGTCAAGTTTGTCCCGGGGTAAGTTAAACTGTCATTGGACCCGCAACGAAATTAATCAGAAGAACATAGGAGTTCGACAGATGCTTGACATAANCATCATCATCATTTTAGCCATAGGACGCCACTGCTGAACATAGGCCTCCCCCAATGCTTTCCATGTTGCCCGGTTGGTAGCGGCCTGTGTCCAGCGCCATCCTGCTACCTTTATGATGTCGTCGGTCCACCTTGTGGGTGGACGTCGCACGCTGCGTTTTCCGGTACGCGGCCTCCACTCCAAAATCTTGCTGCCCCATCGGCCGTCAGTTCTGCATACTATGTGCTTGCCCATTGCCACTTCAGCTTGCTAATCCGTCGGGCTATGTCGACTTTAGTTCGTTTACGGATCTCATTTCTGATTCGATCTCGTAAAGAAAGACCGAGCAAAGCCCTCTCCATAGCACGCTGTGCAACTTTGAGCGTATTAACAGGCCTGTTCATCTCCGCGAGTTTACATCGAAAACAAAACACGCACGATGGCCCACCTACAGGATACTATTCGACAAGGCCTCACATACGAGCGAACATTGACTCACGCACGCGTATTCTTGTGTATGATGGAAGAAAATAAAGAAAATGGTGTACCAAATACTGTGCAGTATTTCACTGCCTAAATAATAATACAGAAACACAGAATGTACTTTTTTTAAGTTGCCTCAGGACACTGAGAGATAAATAAGTAGTTAATATTATTAATGATAATTCATGCTAAATCATGTATTTCCTCCGCCATTTTCCGCAGTTTGGCACCTCACGTCACATCATTTTACCGAAGTCAGCCCTATATCTTTGGCGCAGTGCCGATCACTGACGTTTGTCAACTAAATGGTGCTTGACTCTTGAGACAGGCTAAATTACACCATATTGTTAATGACATTGAGCATACATTCTTTTAAATACCTTCGCGAAGTAAAACTTCTGTACGTAGTACTTATTATTATTCTGTGGTATTAAGGCCTATAGTAAGAGGCCACGTTTCCGAGCCATAAGTCATCACTGTATCAGTATTTAGGTAGGCAGAATAGCTTAGGAAACAATGTAGCTGTATTATTATTTTGTAACTATTCTCCAAACAGACGAACCTCCTCCACGAATCGCCAAAGAAAGAGAAACCATCTCCGAAGAAGAAGCGTTCCAAGCTGAGCATAGTCAAAGTGGGGAAGAACTTCCTCATTCTCCATCTGCTGGGATATGCTGTGATGCAGTCGCCTCCGCTGTTCACTTTTATCGGTAAGTTCATCATCATCAAAATTTAAAGCTATGGTACTCTACTACTGGATGTCAGCTTCTCTCCAAGAACTACCTGATTTGACATACGCTGGCAGCTACCCACCCTCCCTTCAGCTACCTTCTGTACTCCCATGGGTACTAGATATGGGATGGACTTAAGGCGGTCTATTCCACCTTGATCACCTGGATTATATCACCCAGGTGATGCAGAAATCCAGGTGATTCACCCATGCATAAAAGGTCAATTTTGATCACCTAGGTGATTTTATCCATGGGTGATCAACGGACACCAACATGTATACTGGAGTCCACTTTGATCAGCTGGATTTGATCATCTGACTGGATCAAAATGGATTATGGAAAAAACTTAGACTGGGAATCTATTTATAGTTTTTATATCTACAATTTGATATAAGTATTACAAGGAGGAAAGATTTCATTATTTGTTTCTTTGTATTGATTAGACTCCCAAACTACTATACAGGGTGTTAGGTAAATGGGTATATGAGCCCACACTAGCCCATGTTAACATAGTCATATAAATGGTATGGTGAAGTCAGAAAATTGATACCTTCATTTTAATTATTTTATTTATCATACAAATCGGATTTTATAATATTTATTTTGTATGAAAATAAAAAATATTTAAATTATGATATCAAACTGACTTACCATTTATATTATAAATAAATAAATAAATGTTTGGACAATTTCACACAGCGCCAGCTAGCCCCAAAGTAAGCAACTTAATGCTTGTGTTATGGGTGCTAGCTTAACGGATATACTACTTATATACTTTTTTTTTTAAATACATAAATATTATACATAGTCACACCCAGACCCGTCACAGAAATTAAAATTCATCATTTCAATTTCTGCCCGGCCGGGAATCGAACCCGGGACCTCTCGGCATAGTAGTCCGTTCTGAACCACTACACCAAACGGCCGACAATTATGTCCATGTTCACATAGGCTAGTGTCGGCTCATATACCCATTTACCTAACAACCTGTATCTATAGACTGATTTGAAAAAATATTTCTCCATTTGAATTCTACATTATTTCTGATGAATATAGACGGTACGAAGTTCGCCGATTCCGCTTTTAAATAAAGTAATTTCTCTTATTCAAGGCCGGCGATTCTTCGACCAGTTCTCCGAGCGTTCGCTCTACTACGGATTGTTCGCGGCCGCCATGTTTTTATCAGGCTACACCCTGACCATTCCCTTCGCCATGACGCGCGAGGAAATGGTCCTGACCAATATCCTGGCTTTGGTGGAGTTGGCCACAGTGTGTTTGGCCGTGGGCATGCATAATTTTTCGCTGGGACTGGCCATCGCTGTTATGTATACTCCGTTGGCATTGTGGGCTAAGGCGTCGAAGATTGGAGAGACTAAGTAAGTTTGATAGAGTTTTCCATATCAGACAAAACCCAACCTACCCTATCCAGAAGTCATCACAGATCACGCGACAAGACAATCCTTATAAGACAACTTTTTTTGCTAAGAATATTGTAGGAATGGCACCCAAGATTATAAATAAATTACCAAAAGACATTAGATTAATTGAACATCTAAATTCATTTAAAAACACTTTACTGACTTATTTAATTAATAAATGTTATTATAATATATCTGAATTCTTTGACGATAAATCTACATAATTAGTTTATGTAACTGCCAAATTTTATTGTTGTCTGACAAATTGTATGCTCTTTGAGCGGAATATAGTGATACTACCTAATGTAACATGTCACCATTTTACCTATGATTCACAATAAATGATTTTGTATTTGTATTTGTATTTTGTGCTTTAGAATGCAATTTGCAATAGTTGTCCAACAAGGGTCCATATTCGGTTGCATAAAAAATATTGTCATAATTTAAGAGTGCATAAAGTTTTTTGGCATACTCATCATTTCGCATAACGTTCATACAAAATAATTCATAAGGCATATTTTTTTTGCCATAACCACATTTATTATAATAATATTGTAGTATATATTTTTTCTGTATACTTGTTTTTTTAATAACGATTTCTAGGCATAACATTTATTGCCATCTAAACCAATGCCATAAATATTATCATTCATAATATAAAAAAATACCATAATTTAAACAAATATGAAATATAAAAATGTTATAAGTTAACAAATATAAATAGACAAGCAAGCATGCAAACAAGCATGCAAGCAAGCAGCAAGCATGCAATCAAACAGCAAGCATGCAAGCAAGCTGCAAGGAAGCATGTAAGCATGCATGCAAGCAGGGATGCAAACAAGCAAGCCTGCAAGCAAGCAGCAAGCAAGCAGCAAGCAAGCAGCAAGCAAGCATGCAAGCAAGCAGCAAGCACGCAAGCATGCAAGCAAGCAGCAAGCAAGCATGCAAGGAAGCATGCATGCAAGCAAGCAAGCATGCAAGCAAGCATTAGGATTGCCTTATCTCCGGCGCTGCGGGAAGTGCGGTCCTTCCGCTCTGGCGTAACATATACCCGGCATGCCATGCTCGCTTCCGCAGCTTCGGCTTGCTGGTCGCCTTAGGCGACCAGCCTCAACCGCTCCAGCTCGCACGGCTGCCGGATATATGTTACAGCGAGCGAGGACCGCACTCCCTCCGCGCCTCCGGCTTTTAAATTACACTCTAGTATAGGGCAGACTAGTACCACGTGGAAGAGACCACGGCCAGTCGGGATCAACATAATTTCAGACCAGGCAAGCTTAATGTTGTAAAAGAAATGTGGACTGTATAATATGTGCGTTATAATAGGTAAGAGGGATTCAAGATCAAACAGAATGTAGTTTCACGAGCTTAAGTTTTCTAAGAAACAGGTCAAAAATTAAGAACAAAAATGACAATGATACAGAGAATTTAGTTTTTGCAAATCTATAGGCCGAAAGAGTATAAAGGTGGAAGGAGGATCGTTCGCAACATCACAAATACATAATTATTTACTCTTCAATGTTGATTGCTCTTATCTATATATACAACGTGTCCCAAAATTCAAGGATAAGCCGGCGCCGCCGGGTGGGCATAGTCATGACTACTTTAGGAAAAATAAGAAAAAAAATCTATCTCAATTATTTTTTAAGTTACACAATAAATTATGAAATTCGTCGGAAATTGACACCCTTTATGATATTTTACATTACCACGACCACAATTTTTCAAATACTTCTGTTTTTTTGTTTGTATCGGCAACTTAAGTAGTGCTGCTGTCCTCTCCAATTCTTAAAACCGTCNTTCCACAAACATTTAAAAAAAAGAATTATCGAAATCGGTTCAGCCGTTCACACGTGATGCCGTGACAACGCGAAACGGGTTTCATTTTTATATATATAGATTTATTTAATTGGACAACCAACAAGACATACACTGGAAGACAATCAATATTTACAACGTATTTAACTTAATCTAAGTGCTGCCTTAATTATATGTAGTATTATAAATGTCGCTCGTAGCTTCGTCGCTTCTCGGTGTCGTAGCCTAGATCCGGCGTAGTAGCTCCGTAGCGCAAGAGGGGCGGAGCCTGTGGCACTTTTATGATGATAGCCGTAGCACGCTCGTATACGGCTCGACTACGGAGCCTCGGTGTGGAGCAGCTGTTTTGTGTAGGTAGGTCGAGATTGATAAGTACAGCAACGATTTATATTAGATTATAAATCATTTAGATCACGATTAATTTACACTGTAATCACACCACGTTATTTGTACAGTTATATTTTCTGTTTGTTGCTAATTTAACACTGCGAACCGCACGTTTTCCACACCAAAAAGGTAAAAAACCCGAGACGCTTAGGTTATACGTGTTTACTCGGCCACTGCCGCGCATAATTCAGTCATAAGGCAGACTTAGAACTGTTAAATATGGCTAAAAGAAGGCTTAAATCAAAAGATACTGGAAAAGGAGACAAAATTGCTTCATGGATAGTTAAAAATGCAAAGCAAAAATCAAAGCAGGTCGAGGCATAACATCATTTAGGAAAGGGATACAGAAAATAAAATCAGAATTAAAAAGAAGTAAATGTAAAGATAACCATTCTGCTATAAGATATGCATATGCAGCTGCAAATNCGAACTTATTACAATACATACATGATTAGTCCGTACGTATGCGTACTGACGATGTATATTTTGGAGTAAGATAATTGACCTAAGTCACTACAAAGTATACGCGAGCGGTACGCAGCGTATGCGTACTGGTCGTGTATAGTTTGGAGGAGCTTAGTAAAAAAAGTCACATCCAAACTATACTCGATTAGTTTCACACCCTTGCGTTCTGGCTATGTATAGAATGGAAAGACGCGACCGCAGACCGCATCCAGTGTGACAAGCCCTTTAGATTCCAAGCAATTCTCCACAATAATTTCATCGTTTTCCAATCTTAATAAAATCTTCAAACAACAAACAACCGGCAGAAAGATATAAATCTTCCGAAATTGCGGTATAACTTCATTAAAATACGTATTTCATTAAATTAAGCGTAACAAAGGAGTATTAATATTAAAGTACGAAATTTTAGGTTAGCTAAAATTAAGTTTTAGGGTTCTGTAGCAGAAGAAAAAAACTACTTGTATTCGAGGAGAGACTTGATAGTTTTTTTGTATTGAATAAGCTTCAAAACTACTGGAACGATTAGAAAAATTCTATCATCATTAGAATTCTACATTATTTTTGATGAATATAGGCGGTACGAAGTTCGCCGGGTCACTTAGTCTCTTATAATATGATTACATTCTGATCTGTCAGTTGGTATATTGCCTGTTTTTAAGGAATTTGTCAAGTTGAAATTACATAATATCTTAGATGTACGAAGCAATTGCTGAAAAGATTTAGTGGCGAAATGAAAGGCTACTTATTTAAAAGAAAAAACATTGATAGGATAAACAGTTTATTTTATTTATTGATGTAACGAATCCTCGCTGCATAAATCCGGCTCGAACTTGACCGTTTTTTCATAAAAGAGTACGAAAAATCGGAACGAAATTTTGACATATTTTTTTTATGTCGTTTCATTAGCTACGGGCTATTTTTCTTGGTTTCCTTTGTTTTAACATGTTAATATTTTTTGCCCTATTTAAAAACATTCTCCCTGAATTTGCGAGGGTAGTGATGGGGTAAGGAAACGTTCATCGATAATTCGATCGGTGGAATGAGGAAAGATACAATTTAATTATTTGAAACCTTTGAAAAATAAATAAGAGTTTATTTTAAGAATATTTATAGCGAAACGGTTTTTTAAATATACTGTTTTCCGGAACGTTGATAAGGAAATAAAGTTTCCTTGATCTAATATCAAATTACGGTGGATACGCTTTTATTATGATAAAACCCCACAAATAAATTTCCAATTTGATGACTTGATTGATTTTCATAACGCGTAACTTGATCCCAATTCAAATTGAACTTTCTAGAGAGATACATAATAAGTCCTATTTATTTCTGTTCTCGTATTATGATTTTAAATAATTTGATTGATAGAATATAAAACTCATGACTCGTAACCTATTTGAATAGGCAAAACCTCGTTTTAACAATCCGCCCTGGGGTTGACACAACACCAGCTAAATTACAGTTGACAGCACATCATACTTTACATTCTTGACTCTCTGCCACTATTCATACACGGCTTTGGAATTGATCGCTATAGCTTCGCAAAAAAAAAAACGATTTGTAATTTTTTTTTTACCTATCTACTTTTTTAACGTGAGATTTATGCGTGTTACTTTATCGATAAATTCTGAGATCCCGATGCTCATACGTTCCCATCACTACAAGTAAGCCGAGCATAGGGGCAAAGAAAACAAAGCCTGCCATGTAATTATATGGGATGGCATTTCGGCACCCTTATGGGGTTTATTCTATAAAAAGACGTCGCAATTTTCGACCTACCACCCTTGATATAAGAACCAAGTTTTAGCGTAGTTGACCTTTGAACTTTGCGCACGATTTCGAACCTTACCGATTTGTGATAAGGATTAGATTATGAAGTTTTGCGAAGATTCCGGTATTTGTTTTTACAAAAAGATTCCTATCTTGATAGGAATTTCATCCAATCTTTGGGCATAGGAAATTAAGTTGTAACTTCAAAGGTTTTGTGGTCGCTATCGATTAATCTGAAATATCCCATAGCTGGGTTAGAGATAGGAATGGACGGTTATCAGTTAACCCTTTGCTACCTTCTTTCAGAAAATATTTATGATTTTTTTCATTTTTGTGAGAGTGAGAGTCAACAAGTGTTTGTTTCTTGTAATTTTTGAACATGTGTAAAGGCAGCTTGACATTTTTTTGACAGTTGGTTGGAGGTTTGAATTTTGCTAGGGAAAAACGAGTATGCATTAACAACTTTATCAACGTATTACATTCATTAGATTCACAAAAATCTTCGTTAGAAATAAATATCAACAATGTCAAGGGTCTTCTATTTTTCTATGTTCTTTATTAAAAGACCAATCTGGACAATCAAATCAATCTTGCTCATAGGAGAAAAAAAACTTGCACAAAATTCATTTTATTTTGCAAGTTGGCACTTGTATAACTCTTTTACAGGTCCCAGTATTATTTTAACACCACAACTGCTAGCTACCACTGCTCAGCCACGCTCATTCATAGATTAATACTATACCAATATCACCCACAACTGTCTCTGTCACTCAGCATGAAGAGTGAAAGAGACAGAAGCAAATCGAAATAGATTCCCTAAGTAGGACCAGGCAAACATGGTTTAAAAGCGTTATAAATAATGCATCGCTCGCGACCGCCCCGCTCCTGTGTCGGTGGGCGATAGTTGTTTTGATTCGCTAAGAGAGGGAGCTAGTGGGACTATGAAAATAAAACTTTACATTAATGTTTGACAAGTGTTTTAAGAGTTCTAGAATTTCAGGTTTTAATTTGATAAAAGAAATGAGGAATAGAATCAGAAATGAGGAAAACCGTAAACGTACTAGTCGCTGACGTAGCTCAACGGATTAGTAAGTTGAACAATGGTTGCCACAATGGGCAGGGCACATAGTACGCAGAACTGACGGCCGATGGGGCAGCAAGGTTCTGGAGTGGAGGCCACGTATCGAAAGCGCAGCGGTCCTACGCCCACAAGGTGGACCGACGACCTCATAAAGGTAGCGGGAAGGCGCAGGATGCAGGCCGCTACCAACTGGTCATTGTAGAAATGATTGGGGGAAGCCTATGTTCAGCAGTGGACGTCCTATGGCTGAAATGATGATGATGATGAATTTGATAAAAAATAATATCTAAAACTATCTTTGTGAAAAGCAGCGTCACTACCAAATTAAAATTTATTGATGGTTATTTAAAAACTCATCATTATCATTTCAGCCATACGACGTCACTGTCCTTTACAAAATTGCTTAATCAATAAAATCTATCGTAACAAGCTAGATTCAGTCGAACGCAAACTAATTACAAGTTATCCAAACACAAGTGACTCCAATAGTGTCGTGAAACCATCGCCAGTTTTCACTATCGATCGATATCGAATTCGTACCACCTTTGTTCATCAGAAATAATGTAGGATTCTATTGGTAAAATAATTTTTCAAAACGGTCCAGTACTTTTTAGAGCCTATTCAATACAAACAATGTAATCAAGTCCTTCCTCTTTATAATTTAGTGTAGAAGACACCCTACCGAATACTATCGATACTAGTGCACATGGCGATAATATCGCACACAACAACATTATTTCTGTTTTCGAAACTTAGACTCTTCTAGTCATAGGAAATGAAAGGAGCTTACAATATACCTACATAGAAGGATGTGGCTCAGTATTTGTTGTCCTTTACTTAATTGACTTACGATTTTATCGATATTCTATCTATAGTGGACAACAAGCAACACTATCTCCAAACGGAACCAGAGACACGGTAGAGCACAAACAATCTCTCAATTCCGACTCTCTGGCCGCATGAATTATTAATAATTGCTACAGCATCGCGCCTGTGTAAACCCCAGATATGGGCTCTTTCCTAAAAAATACAATTCAGTGCAATTCCAGGTCTTTTCGTTAAGTTTAATGGAAAGTTCATTTCGTTCTGAGTTTTCAGTCTCAAATTCTTTATTCTAAACCGATTCCAAGGCACTTAATTACGTCCCATATACCTAATACGAACAGATAAGTTCTCGAGTGGCACCCAAGGAGGATATCCGTAAAAGAACTAAAGTCGCTGACATAGCCCGACGGATTAGCAATGGGCAGGGCCATAGTACGCAGAACTGACGGCCGATGGGGCAGCAAGGTTCTGGAGTGGAGGCCGCGTACCGGAAAGCGCAGCGAAGGACGTCCACCCACATGGTGGACCGACGACCTCATAAAGGTAGCAGGAAGGGGCTGGATGCAGGCCGCTACCAACTGGACAACATGGAAAGCATTGGGGGAGGCCTATGTTCAGCAGTGAACGTCCTATGGCTGAGATGTTGATGATGATGACCCAAGGATTGGAAATCGTAGTGTAGGCAGGCCACTGAAGATCTGTGAAAGTCGCGGGAAGCACCATGGATGCGCAAGATCGGTCTTGTGGAATCCCCGGCTTTTGTCCAGCTGTGGACAACATTTTACTGCAACGAATGTACGAAGTTTGGTTGTCCTGTCACCACATCTGGTTCTGAGAACCGCTAATACTATCTATCTTCTTCAGGTCGTCAGTCCATCGAGCAGTTAGGCATCCTACACTCTGGTTGCCAAGACTAGGTCTCAATACGAAAACCCATTTACTGTACCTTTTGTCGGTACATTTCTAACTTTACCTATTAATTTGTCAACTAAGAGTATATTCCTGATAAAAATTGTTCTCCATTAGAAATGAAAGACAACATTCCACTACCTCTGACATACTTTTTAGGATGACCTATTATTGTAAGTAATTTATAAATATACTTTCTAATTGCTTTCACCCAATTACTCAGCCTCATACAGGAATGTCAAAAACAAATATACAGGGTGTTCATTTTAATCCTCGCCATATTTATTTAGGTGATCTATTATGACTTTTAAAAACGCATTATCCACCAAAAAAATATTACAAACAAACGTGGAATTTTTAGCGAATATTTTCCGTGCAAAATCAACTGTACTGTGGCTCGCAATACTGCAATAGTTTACACTGCGGCACCATCGAGCTACGCGGTTCGCTTGCATAATATCATGTCGGATAGCCTACTGAAGGAAGCCACGTAAAGTAGGTAGTGTAAACAGGTATTTTTCTTTGACTAACTAAAGTTAAAGTTCGTTTTAAATTTTTTTCGAAGTCATTTTTTTTACTTTTTCGTGATCAGAAAAAGCTACTCAATCAACTCTCTAAATATGGCGAGTATTGAAATCAACACCCTGTATTACAGCCTAATCTAGGAACATTAGCCAGGCTCTTACGTTTACGATGCGAAACACTTAACCTCCCCGAGTGAGTCGGGTAATAGTCAGATAAAAGGGCTGTTAATAATGTATACGAATTGTTCGGATATTTATGAGTATCCGAAACTTGAGACGTTGGTTTAGATTATTTTTAAACTTGAAAGTAGCCTAAATCTCATTAACATTATTTTAGGCACTAGACGTCTACTGCAGAACATATGCCTCCTTAAATGATTTCCAGTTTGGCCGGTTGGTAGCGGCCTGCATCCAGCGCCTTCCTGCCACCTTTATAAGATCACTGTCTAGGTCTTACCAAAGTACACACACTACTTCAGAAGTGTAATTTTAGCTTCGAAACATCATTTTTCAATGCAAAATAAACGATCTTTTTTTACTTCGTTTGCCTCCTATCACATAAAAAAAAAAAAAAAAAATTATTTCTTTAAAAATGCAATCAAATTTTACTAAGAAACATTTAATATGATTTGAATAGATACCAAATAGATAAGATTGAGATACTACAGATTATTACCGTGACCGTAAATATCCGAAAGTATCCGAAACCTCGTTCTAAGATAAGGACGTACCCATCACATGTCTTAACCGTAATCCTAACTCAGCGAAACCATTAATTTTTCTTAACTTTTTACGTGTGACGGCCACAAAAACTTATCTGTGGGCAGAGTATTGTGACGGGTCTATTATTTTATTCTATGGACTAATGGACGCGCATAGAGATATTAAATATGACGGTGTTAGACGTAGTGGAGATAGAGATTTGAAAAGAGGGTCAATTATAAAAATGACGTACGTCTTTATTCAATAATAAGGCGAATATTTGGTTTTTGTACCGGCAAGCGTAGCGTAGGACGTCTACCCACCAGGGGTGCGATGGTGAGGGACCACCTCGTGGTGCACCCTGGGCAACGTCCGCGTGGTCTGTTCACGCGGGCGGCTAACTTCTCATCTGCGCGGCAGGTCTCGTCAACTCGGCGGGCCTGTCGGGCAACCCGTAACCCACAATTGAGTGGGCCGGGGGCCGTCGAGGCATTTGCCCGGGCCACGATGCAGGGGACATCTTTAAAAACCCCCACAGGTGGGGGCTGGCGGGGGTTTTGCCCGGGCTCATTCTTTGGAGGGCCGCTCTCGGTACTTCTCTGATCAGCAGAGTTGACCGAGCAGCGGCATAGAGCAGACCGTAACCCGCTACGGCGGGCCGGGGGTCCTGTTGTACCAGGGCCGCGAGGAGAAAACCTCTATAAAAAACAACTGGAGGAGGGGATTCGAGGTTCCCTCGGAGCCAGAGAGGCTCGCTCGTGAGCGAACAGATAACCTCATAAAGGTAGCAGGAAGGCGCTGGATACGCGCCGCTACCAACCGGTCAATATGGAAGTCATTGGGGAGGCCTATGTTCAGTAGTGGACGTTCTGTGGCTGAAATGATGATGATGACGGTTATATGTATATTGCACTTGTAAAAAGTTATTAATTGAAAATATATCCTGTCACCTCCTTCCTTACGAATCGTAAACTTTTTTATGCATAACAAGGCAGGTATTTGACCACAATCGCACCTGATATTAAGTGGGATGCAGTCCAGGATGGTAATATCTGCCCATAAGTACATATTCACTCTCGCCTTGAAAAGGCCCGGATTATAGTCTTCGGGATTGACAGCAGCAGGCAACGAATTCTAGTCCCTAGCAGACTAATAATACATAATTACTTTATACATATTTACTCATAAGGCTTATCACATAAGATCTTCTAAAAATTAGAGAGTAAATTAAAATATGCTATACCTACTCAAATTGTATCTTTTTCTGACAACAGACTCAGATCAGACTTTAATCAATGTTTTCTCTAGGTAATAAATTAGAATTCTTCACGCCATGGCGCAAATTGATCACAGTTTGTGTTACCGGGACAGCGATCGTCTGTCCCCTACCCTACGTCCGTCAAACAAGAAAGTAGAAAGTAATACCAAACTTTGAAGGATTTGTTTTCCGGTCTAAGTGTGTCTTGTATCTTTCCGTCACTTATACTTCCTAAGAACAATCAGCGCACTTATTATACTTTTATATATAGCAATGTTATAAAGAGGAAAGATTTGATTGATTGTTTGTTTAAATAGGTTTCGAAACTACCGGACGGATTTGAAAAATTCTTTCATCATTAGAATTCTACATTGTTTCTGACTAGCGACCCGCCCCTGTTTCGCACAGGTTTGATGTACTTAAATAACTTTCTCTTCAATCACTCTATCTTTAAAAATACCGCATCAAAATCCGTTGTGTTGTTTTAAATATATGTATAAGCATAGGCATAGGGACAGACAGACAGAAAAGCAACTGAGTTTTATACTATGTAGTGATGAAGATGAGGTAATGAATAAACTCAAAAAGTTGAAAAAAAAAAAACAGCAATTAAAAATTATTTCTGATGAAAATAGGGTTCTGATGAACACAACAACTACCAGTAGTAATAATAATTATATATTTAATGTTTGTGATTAAAATAATGATTGTTATGTTTTTTTACTGAAATTATGTTGTTACAGCGATCATCACATTATCCCAATACGTTTGTTGTATGTATTGTATCACCACACATAATGTTTTGTATCAAGTACTTGGATAATGAAATATCGATGGCTATCACATATCGTAAACAGGACAAACACGTTTCATAACAGATAATCAACTCATATTCGGTTCTTTCGGTAACAAGTAAAAATAATGAGTGTTATGGCAGACGTCTTTGGGAGCATTTGTCCTAAATTAGACGCAGCGTGTGTCCAATTGTGACCGATATTGGTTATAATATCTATGCGGGGGAGATGTATTTGTGTTTCAGAACTGAAGAATGGGTGAGACTGTGTAGAAATTCTTCTTTTCACTAAAATAAATAGGTAATTTCGATATCCCACGTCACATAAGTGTGTAAAGTATGAAGTAAACAAATCTATTTGGATAAATGACATTATACAAATTGTTGGAAGTCGCTTTCAATCGACCAATAGGGATGTTTCCTGGGTAAAAAGCAAGAGTTTTAATAAGTCCGTCAGTTAGCTTATCAAAAACTACTCAACACGTATTTTTCACTTTTTAAAACCAATGAAAATGTAAAGAGATAAAGCGTGCCAAAGTTCTAAAGAAAAGGCCCGTGACGTCAGTGAGTACGTAAAAGTGCAGCACTTTGTGACGTCGCGCGGAACTTCAACGCACTATAACTTTGTAATTATTTGTTTGATTGACAATTAAAAATATACGTGTTCAATTTTTTTATACTAAAATTTACGGACTAAAAATTTTTTTTTAGGAAACTAGCCTATTTGAAAATCATTTCATTATTATTCGTAATAGAAATCCTGTTGCTAATATGGTGATGATAGATTATGATGAAGATGAAGTATCGTGTCTTTTTTATGCTGAACAAGACAGGTATCACACTAGATATAAAGTGGGTGTCCAAAATGGTACACAGAACATACCTGCCCAGTAAATGAATATTCACTCCCACCTCAAAGAAGCCCGGATTATAGTTAACTAAACAATTTAGATATGTAAATAATGATGTCGTAGGTAAATAAATATGTGTACTTACACAAAACACTGAGTTGTACGGTACTCCTCATCGGGGTGTCTCTTTGCAATGCCTCGTGTCTCGCCTCGCACGTAAAATCGGCGTAGTCGTCATCGGCTGTCGCCTTGAAATGCAATCTGTGGAACAAGATAATAAGGTTTCGATTACTCTGAATGGTATAAAATTATTTGCACGTTAATATTTTCATATTACCTACAAATAATTTGGACCAATATGCCTGATAGATACTGTGTACCTATTACTTGTATAAGAACAGAAAATAGCTTTAGCTACTTCATTCTTTAAGCCCTCCAATAGGATTGGAATAATATCTCTATTCATAATTTCCCATCTAAATATTCAAAGTATCAAATTATCGAGTCAAATTATATCGACTAAAATTCCGAAAAGGTAATTATTAAGCTGTCACTTCAAAGTACAATATTACACGAATTCGTTGTATTGAATAGTATCAAAGTAATATAAACTTCAGCGATTGTGAAAATCTGACATGTTTGACACTTTATGCTTTTCACAGGCCACGGACTCGCCCGTATGGTACCGTGGAAGTCGAGTTGTTAAATTAATTTGAAATTTTGCAGAGCCAGTGCGTCACGAGGTTGAATTACGGGCGGCGACGCGCTGTCACTTGTTTTGTAGGAGCCTGTAACGATTAATAAGCTATTTTAACGCTATAGCACAACGCGGGTGTGTAGAGACCGTCATTTTTGTTTTGTAAAAGCTGAAAGCTCATGGAATATGCACATCGTACCTTAGCACAATTGTTAAACAAAATTAAAGCGAATTCTACCTTTGCATTAAACCCAGTATGTACTTTGAAAGTCACGTTAAACTTTGTCGGTGCCCTTATGTACTAAATTTTCGATCAAATTTCTACGATAATCCAAATCCATACACTTCTCAACACCCAACTGGCCTATTATAATGTATTTTCGTAAGAAATAGGTACCTATTGTTACCGCAGTCTGCTATCTGTCGGATACCCGATCCCTCTGATACGGTAAAAACAATAGGGTGCCATTAAGGGGATGTTTACTAAAACAGCCTTGATATACGTAAATATTATACTATAACAATAGTAAGATGATCCCTATAAGAAAATGTGTTGTTATGGGGCGATCTATGAAAATAACTCCTACATTTGATTAGATTTACTCATAATCTTCCGGGTCTTATGCTCGTATTCACAAACATTACTGTGAGGTCTCACACAAGGTGGACCGACGACCTTATAAAGGTAGCAGGAAGGCGCTGGATGCAGGCCGCTACCAACCGTGCGATTTGGAAGTCATTGGGGAGGCCTATGTTCAGCAGTGGACGTCCTGTGGCTGAAATGATGATGATGATTCAACGCTCTGCGTTTGATTTGCTGCATCACTTAAGCAAGTATCGTTTTCAAGTACGGGCGTTAGTCATATCTTCTAGTATAGTGGTTGATCAAGTAGAGGTCAAGGGTTCGATTCCCACGCCATACAATTTGTATTATGTACTGTATGTAAGTATTACGTTTGGGAGAATTCTATCTACACTAATATTATACAGAGGAAAGATTTGATTGTTTGTTTGTATTGAATAAGCTCCAAAACTCACTGAATGTCTGCGGTAAAAATAATTATTCATTTTTTCATAAAATGAAGCATGACCACTATTTAAATAAAACAACATGAAACCATGTATTAAAATAATTTCATTTTAACAGGCAGGTCGATGTAATCAAATAATTGATAGACAATGCACAGTTGAAGTTAATACTGACGTGTATACTCGTATTAATGAGTAATATATGTATGACGTATGACGGTGTCACAATCGGGCTCACGCGGTGTTTACACGTAACGATCACAGCTTTTGTAAAGTCGTTTTCTGTTGTGAAATAATAGTCCAGTCATTTGGTAGTTTACCTGGAAAGTTTTCCGGGAGTAATAAAAATTGGTATTCATATAGATTTCGATGTGCTCTTTACGAATTTCAACTTTGCGACCTCGTATGGTTGCCATATTGGAAAAATACTGCCTAGTAGCAGTTTTTCTTAAATGTTTCCTTTCGGATTAATTTTATGACAAAACATGCTTATAGAAACTAAAACTAGAGACAATTTCCTATTTTTTATGTCTATGTAACCTTTTTGTAAAATCAATAGTTTAGGCGTAGGAGTGCCGCAAAGTATACTTCTATATGAGTTTGACCGAAAAACTTATTTGCGCGCTTAAACAGCAATTTGAGTTACACTATGTACCTATAGCAAGTGCTGAGAAAAAACGCTGGAGGAACCTCAAGGGTGACATTGACATTATGATGTGACAAGGCATACAAATCGGTGGTCTGAGTGTGAGTTTACATCAACGCGTTTAAAAAATGTATAAAAATTTTAGTTTTTGAAAGCTTCCCGCTAGGGGCAAAAAAAACTCACACTCAGCCCTCAGAACTCTCGCTGACGTGTGACCATCACAAAATCACCCTCCCCTGTTTATCCATTACTCACTCACTGCCTGATTTAAGCGCTAAACCTATAAAAACACCATGATGAACGAAGCGACAGACTAAGTTAATTCGTTCATTCGTTTGTTTCAGCCAAAAGACGTCCACTGCTGGACAAAGGCCTCCCCCAAGAATTTCCACGAAGAGCGATCCTGCGCCGCTCGCATCCAGGCACCTCCCGCGACCTTCACCAGATCGTCCGTCCACCTAGTGGAAGGCCTGTCTACGCTACGTCTTCCGGCTCGTGGTCGCCACTCAAGAACTAAGTACTTTCTATTAAAATAATTCTATACACCACATACATTTAACTGCAAGCCTTTCGACTATCCAGGTCAAAAGTTGCCGCATGTAAAAGTAATTTAACAGCAAAATGGGAAAGTGCGGAGAGAAATAAATTTCGCATTAAAGCAGATTTAGCCGGATTACTCCGAATACAAAATGTTTGAGTGACAGCCACTGAAACAGCGGCGGGAATTAAAGTGAAATTAACGCGGGGTTTACAACAACTGACAGTGGGGTAATTAAGGTTTACAGGAAAAATGTGCTTCGCCACTGGCCAGCCTTTGTAAGAGCAAGGAAATCATGGTTGCTTGCTTTGGGAATATTTCTTAAAGATCAAAATACTTAAGCAAATTTTAAGGAATCATTTGCGGTCCAAAGGTAAGGATTATCAACTTGGAGGACGTGTTCAAAATAATAGTTCAAAATTGATTACTAAAAATTAGTTGGCAGGCGATTTCTACTATCGTTAAAATACATTTTAATAAGTAAGGTTGCTGGATTTGATTCCCATGAGGGTCAAATTAATGTTGCATTACTTTGGGTATTTGTTCCCAGTGTATAGTGACTTACTCTATATTGTTTGTCTCGGTCAGGCAGTCATATGCCAATAACTGAATTTGTGAAAAGATATTATAAGCGTTTATTACCACCCAAAAGGTGGACCGAAGACCTCATAAAGGTAGCAGGAAGGTGCTGGATGCAGGTTGCTACCAACCGGGCAATATCAAATCATTGGAGGAGACCTATGTTCAGCAGTGGACGTCCTGTGGCTGAAATGATAATGATAAGCATTTATTAAAACCTATCTCATTCTAAGTAATAACCATTTGAGTTCCTGAATCACACTAATATTATAAAGGCGAAAGTTTGTGAGTGTGTATGTTTGTTACTTCTTCAAGCCTAAACGGCTGGAGCGATATAAATAAAATTTGGTATGGAGTTAGCTGACACCCTGGATTAAGACATAGGCTACGTTTTAGCGGGTAACACTGCGGGGCACAGCTAGTTCTTCAAATTCCAGGAATCAAACCTCCAACTTTGAGATCCACGCCCCCGCCCCGCCCAAGTGAGTGACGTAAAGTGCTGTGTTGCCAACTGTCTGAACTAAATAAATAAATCTCCTGAAACTTCTCGTCCTATGTCATATGTTTGTGACGCGGATATCGTCAGCAGAAAAGTTGCCATGCGAGAAAATACCGGAGTTAGTTTTTTATGGAAAAATATTGGGCGTAGAAATGTTTAAAAATGTCAATTTTATGTGTGAGTACTGATAGTTGTAATTAATTAAAATTTTGATTTAACTAGATTTTGACCGTGACTTTGCCTGCGAAGTCGGTCCGAGTAAGATTTGTCTTCTAAAAATCTGGATAAAAACTATCCTAGTAATTTTTTCTCGGAGTCTCAAAGTATCAATAACTACTTAATTTCATCCAAATCGGTTCAGTGGTTTAGCGTGATACTTTTATAGACAAACAAACAATCATCTTTGCATTTAAAATAGGTATTAGTATGGAATCATGGATAACTAAGTAGTTTTTTCTCATGCATCGATTTATATGTTGTATTTATAAATCATAGTCAAAATCAAAATCAAAATTTTCTTTATTTGTTTAGACTAATTAAATTAGTTCTTGCAAATCGTCAAATGCTCTTAAGGAGCCTATACATGTCTCATTCTTTTTTTGCCCTACCAGCGCTTCGAGACAAACATTTGGCAAGTGCTGAGAAGAAGCGCCGCAACAAACTCAGTCACCACAGCTGTCTGACGGTTTAAAAATATAAAAAAGTAGGAAGTTACAATACATTCGGAAGCAAGTTACTTACCACGCGCTCCCGTTGATAGAAGGTGGCCTTTAAGACGCCCATCTAGCACGAGACCGCGTGGCAGTTTTGAATATATTTATTTAGTGCCGTGCTAATTTCTAGGTTAATTGTTGCGTTTTGATACATATATATTTTATGTCAGGTATATCTTTCCTTGACCAGTCCCCGAAGGCAGCGCCTGTTCACAGACTTGACGTGTGAACCAGCCATCGCTTCACTCGACCATATTTATAGTCTATTGGTAATCCCGAATTCTCAATTAATAATGCTTCAAAATCCGTTCAGTAGTTTTAATGTGAAAGCGTTATTCATCTCACATACATGTATTATGGCTTAGGGCTTTTTAAAAACATATAAAATAAACGCAAACACACAAACATTTTTTCTGCTGACGGTCCGACTATATGGCGTAATAAAAGTTTACTGCTGTGTTTAGAGAGTGACATTTTACAAAATGTCACAGTTACATGTGACGTTCAGGGATAAGTTTAATGAGATGTGCTGAATGTTACTTTTAGCCTACTGCAGGTAAGGGGAAATGTTTTTTTGGTGAATATATTTTACTGACGGATTAGCAAGCTGAAGTGGCAATGGGCAGGGCATATAGTACGCAGAACTGACGGCCGATGGGGCAGAAAGGTTCTGGAATGGAGGCCACCTACAAGGTGGACCGACGACATCGTAAAGGTAGCAGGGAAGCGCTGGATGCAGGCCGCAACCAATCGATCAACGTGGAAAGCATTAGGGGAGGCCTATGTTCAGCAGTGGACGTCCTATGGCTGAAATGATGATGATGATGATAATGAGGTAGGTATTACATCATAAAAACTTGAAAAAACTCAAGTCTCATACGATTATTAAAAGAAGTTGGATTGTATACTGATATGCATATTAAAATTATTCCCCCAACTTTTGACAGGGGCAGAAAGTAATTCGCGGCAACCAAAGGCGACGATTATATGTTTTCAAATAACTTGAACGCGAGTTTAAACTGTGTAGCAGCCATGTCACACTGGGAGTAGGGTCTTTAAGGAATTATTCCCACCTCTCGTTCCCACCGCTGCAACTCCTGTGTAGCTAGGATCTACAGCTTGACCGTCAATAAAAACCCTACCAGTGATAGTCAAGTTTGTACCGGGGAAAGTTAAACTGTCATTGGATCCGAAACTAAATGAATCAGAAGGACAATTAGGGGCTTGCATTAGTTCGTTCGTTCGTTTCAGCCGAAAGACGTCCACTGCTGGACAAAGGCCTCCCCCAAGGATTTCCCCGAAAACCGGTCCTGCGCGGCTCGCATCCAGGCACCTCCCGCGACCTTCACCAGATCGTCGGTCCACCTAGTGGGAGGCCTGATCATATAGAATAGAATATATTTACTTGTAATATAGTAGGAGCTTGCCTTAGTACCTAGCCTTTTCAAGGTTATATTATACTGGTGTGAGCTAGACAGTTTCGATTCCAAATTATGTATTAAGAAGGTAATAAGTACCTTACGCCCGTAGTCACAAACATTACTATAAGGTCTCACAGTGCGCGTGGACGCATAGGATCACACACAAACCAATCACTGAGCTCTATTCAACGCTGTGCGTTCGACTTGCTGCTTCACTTAAGCAAGCATCGTTTGTGAAGACGGGCGATATTATTGCTTGACTAACTTCTTTTATTTATCTCTTCTTATGCCATCAAAGCTTCTTTACATTCACTGCGTAATATCCTTATAAAATTACGGGTACATATCTTCCCTCCTTTCTGTCCCATGGTTTCCATGGCGCCCAAGTGAGTCAATCCACTCACGGTGGTAAAATTGATTTTACGCGTCATATACGCGCGTTGTTAGGGTAAATTCGTTCTTGGAGACGCGTTTTGAGTTTAGAATAAGTGAAAACAAAGTTCAGTAGACAGCATGTAAAGCTAAATGCGGTGTTTTATGTAGTTGGAATAAGGTCGATAATGCGACAAAAATGTAGCCCGATGTGTGGAAAAGTTGGCGATTGCCATAAATAGGTATGGAGTTTGAAGTTTGACATGATTTGCGGTAAATGTTGATGTGAACTTAGTTTGATCAACTGCGGTCTAAGGTTTGGATCCCACTGGTGACAATATAATATATTTATTTTAAAAACTAAAAACTCAAAAAACTCATTTATTTCTGTAAATAGGCTTTAAAAAAGCACTTTTACACGTCCCAGTATTAACCCTACCACTGCTTCAGGACAATAAATGGGCCAGTGCTGAGAAGAAGCAGCGCAAGAACCTCCGTCACTATTGTCAGCCTCTTTTTCAAAGGTTTACAGGCTTCAAAAATACATAGTTAAAAATATAGTTCTTGTAACTCACGAAGGTGAGTGAGCTTTACTTGTGTGTGTACATGTACGTACATGCACATAACGATAGTGTAATGTCTATCAAAACTTTTGAAAAACGTACAGTAGCGAGCCACCACACATGTAAAGCTTACTCGCCTTCGTGAATTGCAACAACTATACTAGATTTTGCTCGCGACTTCGCATATAATTTTGTCCGTTACAGAAAACAAAAAGTTCCTGTTTCAAAAACCGGGATAAAAACTATCCTATGTCCTTTCCCGGGACTAAAACTGTCCCTATACTAAATTTCATCAAAACAGTTTCTGTGGTTTAGGCGTGAAAGCGTCAGTTTTTTTCTTGATTTACATTCTTTTAGATGAAATAGGTAGGACTTAAATATTACCCTATACCGGGAAATATTACTCTATACCGGGAAACAGTCAATGAAATCCACAAACATGGAAGTGTGGTGTGTGTCAGGAATTCCCAGAAAGGTTCTTATGGCTGTATTACTATGATTGCGTGGTTTGCATGGTTGATGTACGTACAGTTTGATTAATTCATTTTATGTGTAGGTACTTTAGGAATTAAAATAGTGAAGTGCAAGTCTCAACGCGACATTTACTGCTTGTGATCACGGCTCCGCTTAGTAACGGAGGGAAGTCGAACCTTAACTTCTAACTCCTCCTATGTTCTTCTGATTAATTTTGTTGCGGGTCCAATGACAGTTTAACTTTCCCCCGGGACAAACTTGACCTTCATTGGTTGGGTTTTTATTGGCGGTCAAGCTCGATCCTGGCTACACAGGAGTTGCAGTGGTGGGAAAGAGGTGGGAAAGAGAGGTGGGAATAGTCCCTAATAGCTGAAACGTCAAGCTTTAAGTAGGTACCCTCGTTTCAGCCAAATGACGTCCACTGCTGGACAAAGGCTTCTCCCAAAGATTTCCACAACGACCGGTCCGCCCGCATCCAGGTGCTTCCCGTGGCCTTTAATAGATCGTCGGTCCATCTAGTGGAAAGCCTGCTCTCACTATATCTTCCGACCCGTGGTCGCTATGTTCTACACTGTACTACATAATAAATGTCGCGTTAAAATCCGTGATTCTCTATTTTTTAATTGTCGCAGCATTGCAATCATATGTAATTGTGGTAGTGTAGGTCAAATTCTACATTTGCCTCAAGTAAATTAGAGAGTCATGCTCCTGCAGTGGAGACTAAATGAACTGATGATTCAAGACTCACCTGGATATAGTGGTGTATCTAGTTGACTTCGGGTTTTCGTTTGGACTCTCCACCTCTCTGATTTCTTCTTTAGACACTGAAACAAAAAATAACATGTAGAGCTTGATTACAAAAAATTGCTCGATAGACGGACGACCATCTATCTGTATCACGTAAGTTGGTGTATTGAGATGGAACTGATCGTAATTTTCATAGCTGGAAGTCAATCATTACTCAGTTTTTATAGATTGATCCCCATCAGACAGTTTACTCTTGAATTAGGACAATAAGTTGTGACCTTTTAACTCATTACAACTCATAGGAGAAAAGGAAATCTATTTTACATTTAAAGATTGTTTGCGTTTATTAATAAAGCCATGTATTCATTAGGCAACATTTGTTGATAAACTGTTTATGACTAGTGTGAAACAAGTTTACCATAAACACAGGTTTCTGAAACTTGGCCGTCCACACTTGCTCTCCACTCATAGCGGGGAGCACGGCAACATGTATCATAAACAATGTTTCATCACCTATGTTTATGGACTGTTTATAAACTGTTTACAGAGATGATGAAACATTGTTTTGGAACAGTTTATAAAAAACAGTGTTTATCAACAAATGTTGCCTAATGAATACATGGCTTAAAAATACTTGATACCTACCTACTATTCTAAGATATCAAAATGTATAAAGTATCAAATATGTGTCGTACTTTAAATAAACAACTTGAAAAAATCGAACCGCCTAAGGTTTTAAGGACGGTCGTGGGTTCGAGTCCCGCCTTTGGCAATTCGATTTTTTCAAGTTGTTTATTTAAAATTTAGTTTGGAAAGCGACGTCCTATGGCTGAAATGATGATGATGAAACTTTTGCCACTCTATGTACATAATTCTATTTCTATACAGTGTGTCCGGGCTTGTAATGATCAAACTTTAATGGCGTAATCTATGGACAATTTTATCGATGAAAATACTTCAAATTTGGGGCTTGACCCATTTGTCGCAAAATTACGAGGATTTAAGTTTTTTATTTTTAGTTTTCACCTCTTCCTTCAAAAACAAGTGAATACGTGGGTAACTTAACATTAATAAGCGAATATTTGATATCATGCGATAGTCAATAAAATTATCTATTAGTAGAAGTAGAAAACGGACACAAGTTTCATACATTTTATGGAAGTAAGAATGGATTGCATTAGAAAAAGACATGATTTTTTTCACTTCTTTTTCAGTTATTTTCCAACACAAGAAAAACCAGGTCGTTAAAGTATGTTTTATTTGCATTGTATTAGGTATTAGTATTTGAGCTATTCTACAAAACGAATGTTAATTTATTAGTCTACGTCTATTAGTTTTGACGTTATTGTTGAACAAAGATACCCCTTCCCAGCCGATTCCATAGCGCGTCGGAATAGGTTGTGTGATTCTTTCAGGCAGTGCATTTTCGCATGTTAGCAGCTCTATGGAACCGGCTGGGAAGGGGTATCTTTGTTCAACAATTACGTCGAAACTAATAGACGTAGACTAATAAATTTACATTCGTTTTGTAGAATAGCTCAAATACTAATACCTAATACAATGCAAATAAAACATACTTTAACGACCTGGTTTTTCTTGTGTTGGAAAATAACTGAAAAAGATGTGAAAAAAATCATGTCTTTTTCTAATTCAATCCATTCTTACTTCCATAAAATGTATGAAACTTGTGTCTGTTTTCTACTTCTACTAATAATATATAATTTTATTGACTATTGCATGATATCAAATATTCGCTTCATAATGTTAAGTTACCCACGTTTTCACTTGTTTTTGAAGGAAGAGGTGAAAACTAAAAATTAAAAACTTAAATCCTCGTAATTTTGCGACAAATGGATCAAGCCCCAAATTTGAAGTATTTTCATCGATAAAATTGTCCATAGATTACGCCATTAAAGTTTGATCACTACAAGCCCGGACACACTGTATAGGTATTAAACATAAACGTATAACAATGTATAACCCAAGGCTGGGTTATAACAATAAACGCTAACATAGCAGTAACCATCGCCTCCGTCTAGCCTCTAGCTGAAGATGCTTCGTACTCAAACTATGTAAATGTGCACTTACCTTTACACACGGCATAGAGGCTAGTGCACATTGGAGTAGCTTGCCGAAATTAATTTTAAAATTTTGACAGAAATTGTAAATATTATGTAACCAACTTGAAATTCGTTTTTTAAAAACTTGTAAAGATGAATTTATTGCAACAATATTAATAAGATTGATAAACATGTACCTAACAATCGTTCGTTTTAGTTAGAAAAGCTAGTTCAGCTTGCCTTAAACTACGTCCACTGCTGGACAAAGACCTCGACGAAGGACATATCGTTTCATACACGAAGACGCGTCCCACCATTCCTCCGCTAATGTTTGAGTGTTCGGTACACGCTAAATGATCCACGAGTGACGCACACTACAATAATGACGCTCGGATTGCTCGGATCAAACTCCCCGCACCCCGCGCTTCCTGAGATCAAAAATTGGTGCAGCGCGTCTTCGTGGATGAAACGATCTATACCTACTTTAATTTATCCCTAAATTATTATATTTAGACTTCTTATCGTATCTCAAATCAAAGTAAACTTAAAAACTAGATCCACTATGACTTCATTTCAAAACGTGTATTTTTTCCTTCGAAATGTACATATTTTATTATAAATAAGCTAAGATTATAAGATAGAAATTGAGTATACTCTTATCCTAAACTAAAGCCCATTAAAATTCACACGTCTGAAATTCCACGAGCTCTATAACGCCGCCTTACACCCACCAAGTTTCATAGTCAAACTATGCAAATGCCCACTCACCTTTATACCGCACAGTACGGCTTAAACTTTATAATTTCGGTTATTTTACATCTTGGTAGGATAAAGCAAATTGTTATAATAAGCTTTAGGATGGTGGGAGCCATTTTGGATGGGAAATTCAAAAAATGTATATAGGGTTACTATAGAAAAATGCATTTCTATTATCCACTAGCGGCCGCCCGCGATTTCGTACTAGTAGACCCCGTTTTACCCCCTTAGGGGTTGGTATTTTACAAATATTGCGGTAAAAAGCATAATAAAAAATAATTAGTCAAATTGATCCAAGCGTTGTTGAGTTATGCGCTTGACACATTTTGCAATTAAGTTTTTATTATAGATTAGCTCTTGCCCGCAGTTTTGCCTGTAAATTTAGTCTGAGTAGCCTTTATTACTAGGGAATAATGTAGCATTCAAATGAAGAAATATTTTTTGAAATCGGTCCAGCAGTTTTTAAGTTAATTCGTGACAAACATACAAAAATGCTCTTTCCTCATTATTAGCATGATTTGGTAAAACCATAACACTAATTATTATGTTTACTGACTTGATTATCGCAAACGAATATGCTATGATTTTAACATACTAAATACTAAACCGCAGTAAACAGGCCAAATTAGGATTTAACTTGTTCAAATAAGGCACTTAATGAAATGACTGCGGGCGCAAAGCAAATTACCTAATGTTCTAATACATGATCATTAAATTGCCGATTCATTGACAATATTGACAAACGTTCGGATTAGCAGGATTATTGTATATTATTAAGGGATTTGGGTACTAAATACTTATATTATTATGTTATTATGATGAGCAGTGCCAGGGGCTTAAGACGGCTTATAGAACCAGTTGTAAGGTTATTATAAAGTCACCTTACAGCGTACTAGATAGAAGAAGGATTGGGTAATTTACACAACCAATTTTGTTACCGTCTTTTCGAAGTTTATCTAAGGACAAATTCGAACGGATCGGCTTTTTGCGGGGTTCTGCAAACGGGTTGTTTGTTAAATTTAAATAAGTATTTTACTAAAAAACGAGATTTCTCTCCGTGGGAACAATAAATAGGACTGATGTGCTATCGACTGTACAAAACTTATCCCCTAAATTACCCAGAATCGAGGATTCCAAGAAGGACCAATAAATTCCAGACAATATCGACCGACCACTAAGCCAATCCAAAATGGCCGCCTCAGACTGAAATCTCGCCGTCAATTAAAAGTAAAACTCAAAAAACGATTCCGACGAATCCAATCACCCTGTATAACGGAACAACCAATTAGCGAACCCTTAATCGGTTTAAACTCATCCCGAGGGTTCGGATTCCGACTTATTATTACCCTTTTATGTGTCAGGGCCAGAGTTCGATGCAATTAGAGTAGTCGGGAAGGATTTGACACCCTGTATAGCTTTTTTGGAAGTACAAAAGAAAATGCAAGAATTTGGATTGCAAATGTTTTTGGGGATGTAACTAGAAAAGGAATATATTTACAGATAGCAGAATGTTTAACGTAAGTACCTAATATAAACTGTAGAATCATATTCTGTCCTTAAAATAAACAAAATGTACCTACAGGTAGATAATATGATGTTGACTCTAAAATAATTAAGTAGTTATAAAACTTACAACCCATATGACAGAATACTTAGATAAATGAAAAAACTAGGAGTGGAAAAAATGTAGCATCTTCTAATTCCTATCAATTTCCCGAATCTTTCCCGAATCACAATATTGTAAAATACTATGAAATATGAAAAAATTGAATTTTTAACATTTTTTCGAAAAACCGAATGCAATCAATTCACAAAATTCACGGTAAAAAATCAGAAAATTCCATTCCTCTCAAAAGATCTCGAAAAAACGAATTCCACGATTCCATTTTCCGATACGACGTCACTAAAAGCCAACCCGGCCCTAATCTGTATATATATAAGTATAAAGATATTAAAACAAACCATCTGCTTCCTTTATTCCTTGTTCCGCAACAAAAAACTCCTTCCCCCAATAAACAAGCGGTTGGCCAGACCACAAACCGCTTTCAAATGTGTTTTACCTGAGTTTAAGTCAGAAAAGATGGCGGCAACAGGTATATAAAAAAATTTGGTTCACAAAATTGTACTTGAACTAAAGTCGCTGACATAGCCCGACGGATTAGAAAGATGAAGTGGCAATGGGCAGGGCACACAGTACGCAGAACTGACGGCCGATGGGGCAGCAAGGTTCTGGAGTGGAGGCCACGTACGGGAAAACGCAGCGTGAGACGCCCACTCACAAGGTGGACCGATGACCTAATAAAGGTAGCAGAAAGGCGCTGGATGCAGGCCGCTACCAACCGTGCGATATGGAAGTCATTGGGGGAGGCCTATTTTGAGCAGTGGACGACGTCCTATGGCTGAAATGATGAATGATGATGATGATGGTTTTACTTTAAATCTAAGACTATGATTGCTATATTAGGATCAGTTATTTAGGACGTGTAAAGGTGTTCTGAAAAGATTATAATGTATAATGAAGAATTTGAATTTTTAAATTAAGTTGAAGTGTGTTATCATTACTGATACCTATATGTTTTTAACACTAGAATTTTAAAATATTTTGTAAATTACTGACAAATACACTAACAGAAAGGCTGATGTTAAAAAGAGAAAAAATCCTAAATGAAAATGAGCCAATTGAATGAATTATGTAAAGTGATCTAGGAACTTTTGAACAGTTACAAATATTTGTGATAATAAATATAACTGCCGTATGAAATCCGAGCATAACAAACATATAAAAGCTAGACATGATAATATTTTAACAGTTGACTACACTTAAATCAACAATGACTTAGGACTAGAGATGAAACGGATATCCGGTAACTATCCGGTATGCCGGATATCCGGCCTAAATTTACTATCCGGCCGGATACCGGATAGTAACTCACTATCCGGCCGGATACCGGATATTAAAAAACTACGACAATTTTCTATTAATAAAATGAAATACATTAATCTTTGAGGTAAATATCAATAAAATGGCTTATAATAATGACGGTTTTTGTTTAAAGTCCAAAAAGTTACAAAAGCCATATTAAGTAGTGATGGGCCGACTATGGTCTTTGCCGACTAACCGACTAGCCGACTAATCGGTTTTCAAATTGCCGATTAGTCGGTCGACTAGTCGGCAATGCCGATCATTCTAATACCTACTTGTCCGAAGTATAATATCTAGATTTCTCAAAGAAATAAGAATATCTAGATTTCNTCATCTCTACTTAGGACATTCTTAACATCACAATTCAAAATAATACAGTTACTTTAAAACCCGCTCTCTCTTCAAACTGTACCGCGGATAAATTCAACGGGTATTCACAAGAGATCCTTTGATGGTTTCTTTATCTGTATTAATACTATGTTATTTCTGTTCAAGGATATTTTATATCGAAGCCCTCACAAAAGATATTAAAACATATCTCCTACTATAGGATGCGGGAATTTTTTGCGTTTTTCGCTAAATCTTCCGAATATTATTTGATGTTGGGGACTCTTTAATTTGTCCCTTTGATATGAAAACATGGATGTTTTTATATTGGGTTTTAGATGTGAATACGTTTTATTTGTGATTGACTTTTACATTGATTAATTATTGGAGTATTGTAAGGCCTCAATACATCGTTAATTCGATTGAACACAAGTCTTGGAGCTGAGTAACTTGAGCCTGGATTGGCGTATTAAGAATTTTTCGTTAAGTATCTTTATTGAATCTTGGCTCAAGATCAGAAGTACTTATAATATCACCTTGAAATACGCGAACTCTCTGCGGCTTGAGACGATTGATTTTTAATATGTCTGCAAAGTTAGGGATATTAACGTATAAAGTCTTAAACTCTTTATAACTTCTTACTTTTTAGATTTGTTTAACTTCTAAGGCATGAATATTATGAAGGGTTAAAACACAGTCATTGTCACGGATAAGACCTCTAAAAATATTTGTTTAATCTTCATAATTTATTGTAAATTTTATTGCCGAGCTAAGTTTTGTCTGTCTATTATTATCTATCTCTCTATTATCTCTATTATTTTTTTTGTAAACATAACATCAAATGAAAAACAACTACAACAGTTGTGGCTTTTCATTAACTGACTTCATTTTATAATAGTTCTTAATATTTTTATGTCCAAAAACAATGTATGTTCAAGTTTGCTTCCACACAACGAGGACATTCTTTAAAACTCCATTAATATTGAAGAGCAGGCATGATAGCACGTCATGTTATTAAAATATACGGAAAATTCTGAAAAGCATAGTCGGGTTTTATGGGTTCACCTCGGGTTTAACACTGGGGCACAGAGTAAAAATGATCAGAAGACTTTTTGAAAGAATATTTGCACTTTGGCAGTAGCACTAAAATATAATATTAATTTCAGACAATAAGATTGCAATCAAGCAATGTTCTAAGTGAAGAATAATGAACATTGAACACAGCAATTTTTCAATTAGTACGAATATGTCCTGTTTGGGAAACGAACCCAGGACCTTTTCTGATCAAGTGTCGAATTCCCTTTCTAAAAGACACGAATACCTATGTATTTAAGAAACAAAGAGAGAGAAATAATCTTACTGAATATTTTCGACTTGTAGCCGAGAGCCGGTATAACATAAACGCTGATAAAAACAGAAATAGGACTCATCTTGCGGTAGCCATAAGTGGCTATACGATGCATTAGAGAAAATTAATAGTCATTACTGGGAAGCAGGGACCTATAGCACCGGTACCTTGGAAGTAATGTGATTGATTACCGTGATTCCATACGGACTAAATTGGCATAAGAGGGCAAAGTTTTATGTCCCACTGTAGGGAATGGCGTCACTGCAAACAGTGGGAAGAATATGGGTGTAATCCCACCACAATAATCAAATTAGCTTAGAAGCTACGATAGCCGAACGGTGAAGGGGTCGGACTGGCCGACTCGTGATCCGGGGAACGCGGGTTCGGTCCCCGCCGCCGCTCGACTATTGTGGTGAGCTCACTCGTGATACAAGCATATTTAGCTTAGTACGAAGGGCTAACTGGACTATGAGTAATAAAAAAAACCATTAAATTCGTATTTAATTAGTAATTATTTTCACTTTGAATTATTTGTTCGTGGGTTGAGGGATAAGAAAATCTGTCATCTCATAAATTGATTTTGATTTGTATCAAAAAGATAAGTATCAGAGCTTCCTCCAAAGTATGAGACCCGAATAAGAAGTATTATCCCCCATTTTACCTAACCCAAATTAGCTAATTAAAATTAGTTATTAATTACTATTATTTTCACGTGTGGATGGCGTAGCATTTCTTCGTGGGTGAAGGAATATGAAAATCTCAATATTGATTTCTTTTGTCAAAAAGATCCTTAAGAAGTATTACAGCTTTCATACTAAGCAGAAATCAATAACGTATAGTATTTTTAGACTACACTCATTAAAAGTAAAAGAAAATGAATGAGCCATACCCCAATTACTGCGAGGCAAGAACCAAATAAGTACTCTTTTTCACATTTCACAAGTACACCATTGATTGGTCCGGAGTTGGAATGGAAGCTTCGCAAATTAAGTTGAAATCGAAATTAAAATTATATTTTTGTAATTTATCATTTGGCTCATTATGTAAATAATATTTAAAAAAAAATGAATTGAGAATTTACTATGTAATCTAAATATACAATAACTCAACGGTGACTGACTGACATTATTAGTGATCTATCAACGCACAGCCCAAACCACTGGACGGATCGGGCTGAAATTTGGCATGCAGGTAGATGTTATGATGTAGCCGTCCGCTAAGAAAGGATTTTACGAAACTCCACCCCTAAGGGGATAAACGGGATTCACGCGTACGAAGTCGCAGGCGGCCGCTAGTTTAAAGTAAAAGTTGATCACACAGTTTTGCCAGTTAAGTTATAGTGCTGCCTGCAAGGTCCTTAAGTTTTCCAGGATGAACAATTCAAATTCAAATGTAGAAAAGATACTAAATAAAGTTATATCCGAAACTATGCGATCAAAACTAATAAAACAGTAGTAACAGATTCAACATTGAGTTTAATAATGACGGTCTGAAAATGAGTAAACGTATTGATAATTTTATATTAGTTTATGATAAAGAACGTATCTCAAGGTTTCTCATTTACGGAACTCACAACAATTATATTATTATGGTTTCACTTTACTTAACTAAGTTCTGGAATACCTTGAAATTTCTGGGAAAATCTGTACAATGCGATGATGGAAGGTTCCCACTATTATTCCTGGAGAAATGAATATTAATACCGCAGGGAATTGTACCAAATCTAAATTATACTATCTTGTCTTGACTTGTATTGACTGACCTAATGATTATTCGGTTAGTCATTAAAATAAGGTAATAGTCAGTCGACTATTATCTTTCAATAAATAGCAAGGGTTCTCAGTGTTCAGAGCACATAGCGTAGTATAATGTTTATTGCGCTTTGTTAAATTATTTTAGTGATCAATGGTACCGATAATGAGGTGTGAATTTCTATGCTAAAAGCTAGCTTAGATCAAAAGAAGAAGAAATGCAAATAGTGTCGTGTACTAGACATAAATGATCATCATCATCATCATTTCAGCCACAGGACGTCCACTGCTGAACATAGGCCTCCCCCAATGACATCCACATCGCGCCGTTGGTAGCGGCCTGCATCCAGCGCCTTCCTGCTACCTTTATCAGGTAGGTGATGACATACGTCTCCGAAACGTGGCCTCTCACCATAGGCCTGATAAAGAATCTCAAATTTGCTATGGAAAGGGCGAAGTAAACGATCTAAAGTCACTAGACATAAATAAATCGATAAATTTAGTTGTGTTCTCGACATCTATCGAATAATATTAAAATAATTTGTTTTAAGCCCCTAACAGCTTTAGTGCGCACCGTTTCGCAAACAACGAAGCGTGTACAAGAGCCCTTGATATAGAAAAACAAGGAACGAAAAAAATGTTTTGAATTCGTTACGTTAGCATTTTCCTTGTTACACGTTTTCTGTTATTACGTTAAGTTGTAAAGCAGTGAAATAGTCAAGGTTTTATATGTAGAATTGTTTCTGTCTGCGAGTTTAATAATATTTATATTTTAATTGAGAAACATTTCGTTTCGTTCAAAATTGTATTCTATTGGATTCACTTGGAGCGTATCATACAGTCGAAATTGAAATTCATCTTACATTTTCCGTATTACAAACTGCAGTAGGAATACACAAACATATCAGATTTATGCCATTTGATATCAATTCCTGCCCCGCAAAAGATTTGTTATTAATATAATTGTAATAAGTATCAATAAAATTGGTTATAAGTTTATTTTATCTTATCTTACATAGACGACATATCAATAAATCCAATCAACTTTGAATACCTCAAAACTCGATTCGTCGAGGAATTAAAAATTCAATAAAATAATTTCCGACCGAGACACCCCCACAAAGCGAGGGGGATCGCGAATATCGAGGGTTCATGTCAATGTCACAGCGAGTTATTGGAGTTGGGCGAAACCGCGGAAATGCTATAGACGAGCTGGATATGTCTAACAAATAAGATTTTTGAATCACACCCAGCTTCAAACGAATTATTTATCTCAAAGGATAAGCATTTCAAAGGAAGAAATTGTATACAAGGAAGTAACACCAAAAAGTAGGTTAAAATGCCAATTACGTCAAGTTAAAAAAGGGTGCGTAAACTCATTACATAGGACTTCATTGAATTAATAGCCGCTTTAAAAAAATGCGTATTAGTATTCAGTAAACAGAAAGGGAACCACATAAATTATTATTATTTGAATTATGGTAAAAGATTGGCACTACTATTATATTGGGTTAGCCTGTAACAATAGTCAATGTGTGTGTATGTAAATAAATAAATAAATTGTCCGTGTCTTTCTCTAGTTAAGAGTTTATACTTATTTTGATTACGTAGGTATTTGCTAAAATCCATAATCGAAAGAACCACAATTTAATAGTCACTGACGAATTTCATCATGATACATATTAGAATCATCGCGGTCAACATAAACGTTTCAAAATTCCCGCATTTGCATGTCGTGTCATGCCAATAAATGACCGCAACATGCCGCATCTAGCCGCCGGTTATGGTGTCGCTAGTGATGCAACTAACGAATATCGACAGCTAATATTTTATGCCCCGAATCCGCGTTACCACGTAATATCGCCGGCATTTTCTATTAAAACTTCATATTTCTTTTCAGTGAGTTTGTTGTCATCGCGTAAAAGTAGCTTGAATTTTTGGAGAAACCTAGAATATTATTTTGTCACTCTGAAAAATCTTTACCTTTCGCTTGTCTAGACAGAAATGAGGTTTTCTGAAGATTGTCGAGTGATGTGAGCTTTCATGTTTTGTGAAAAATAGGCATTTATTTAAATGTATTTTGTCGAAGATTAAAGTAATACTGACATTATAATTTATTTGTAACATAAAGAAAATGTTTTGACATTACTGAGTAAGAGTTAAGTGTAATTTTGAATCGATGTTACTTTGTGAGTCTACTTAATTTTCTATACTATTATACCTCTATTGCTAGATACTCACTGCTACTACTACTGATAGATATCAATTCATGTAGAATTGATATCTTTTTTAATGCATGACAAGGCAAGCATTTGACCGCAATCGCACCTGGTGTTAAGTGAGATGCAGTCTAGGCTGGTACATATCTGCCCTGTAAGTGCCTATTCACTATCGCCTTGAAAAGTTTCGGATTATATTGTTCAGGAAAAACAGCAGCAGCAGACATTCGGATGTGCAACACCGATATTCCTGAACCATCGACTGTTCCCAATTATAAATCATTCCCGTCACTACTCCGGGCAGCCACTGCAATTGTTTGTTGATTGAAAACTGCTTAATGAGTGACTGCAGACGAACCTATGAGCCCAATTAGTGATCGAGGGGCCAATTATTGGAGGACTGTGTGCCTAATATTATTATTTTTGAGTGCATTATCGTTGGAACTTGTATCAGTGAGTTAACGCGATATGTTTTCAGTGAAAACCATTCGATTCATTGATATGAGAGTGAACATTTTGTTTTATTTTACTAGCTTTCCGCCCGCTGCTTCGCCCACGTGTAATTTTGTTTGTCACAGAAAAACTTTATCGCGCGCGTCCCTGTTTCAAATACCAGGATAAAAACCATCCCATGTCCTTTCTCGGGACTCAAACTATCTCTATGCCTTTCATCAAAATCATTTCAGTGGTTTAGGCGTGAAACAAGACAGACAGACAGAGTTACTTTCGCATTTATAATAACTATTAGTAAAGATGTTTTGCCAAAAAATTTGAAACCATTAATTTGTAGAGATTAGAAAAAGTATTTTTATATCAGAGAAATTCACTCAATCCATTTTGATTGAAAACTATTGGATTCATTGAAATGAAAGTGAACGTATTGTTTTGTAAATTTTTGAGAGTCCTGCCTAAATCTATTTGCTATTGTTAAGCCAAGAGAATGCTATTATTTGCTTTTATTAACAGGCTTAATATTAATAACATAGACATTGTTTGACAGATACTACCAAACTTGAAAATAAGGTTTTAAGAAAGTTATTCAGCGATTGGACAAGAATAACGGTTCTATGTAAAAAAATTGTCAGAAATTCGTCATTCGTTAACAAACTTTCGTTAATACTAAATACTAATAGTTAGCCAGTCACACAAGGAAACCAAAAACTTTATGTTAATAGTAAATATTTCCCGTTTTTGCAACACTTTACTGTTCCACCCCTATTGCACGGTAATAATATCATACAGTATTGTGACTTCATATAAACCGACGAAACGCGAGTTTTCCTTCGAATTTCAAATCACGGGACGTGGTTGAGATCCAAAAGTTAGGGGTGTCGCGAATGTGCCGAACGGACATCGATGGCCTAGTGTTGAAAATGACTAAGGTGATTGAATTTGACTGACCGTCTTAAACGATCAAATTTGTCAAAAACTAGTCATTAACTGTCAGAAATTGACATTTTCAGTCAGTTTGGTTTGAAATGAAAATTATATTGTATAAAACCAGCTTTGGCCCACGACTTCGCCAGCCTGAAATTAAAGTAACAGGTCATTAAGTACTCATTATAATTAGTAGATTCAAAATTATTTTAGCATATTTTTTTAAATTAAATCTACTAATCACAAAACAACACGCATTTTTATCCTATTCCATTCACAAAGTATTTTGTTTGTCTAATAAAAAAAAATTACAATCACAAAACTAGATAGAAATTCTAAGTAGACAGATGTAATTTGAATGGGTACTATAGGTGAGCAGCCCTATCGCATGTTGTCATACCGTGACGTACCGCGGGGCTGTTGACATTTATTTTAAAAATATGGCTGAGTTGGAATACTGTATAGATAGTATTACCGTGCCTATTGGCTGTAGGGTGATGTTATACAGCTTAAATAAAGCCTTCCTCGATAAATGGGCAATCCAACAAAAAAAGTTTTTTTCAAATCGGACAATTAGTTCCTGAGATTAGCGCGTACAAATAAACTCTTCAGCTTTATAATACTGTATGTATAGATGTGATGTTGCACACTAGGGATGTTATGGATAAAAGTATTTTCGGTTATGGATACGGTTACGGATATAGGAATACCATTATACCTGTTTCGGTTACGGTTAAGGATATCTGTGCTTTAGAATGCAATTTGCAATAGTTGTCCAACACGATTCATTCATGGCCGCACACTTTACATCGAATAAAAATAAAAAAGCAATAAAAAAATAAAAATTGATACTAGATGGCATTATAAAGGTAAATCAAGCTGTTATGCTTTAACATAATTATATAATAATGTTATACAAAAAACCAATTATAAACTGCCTACATCCGAAACTATCCGAAGCCTTTATATCGGTTACGGTTACAGTTCCGGATATATTTTTTATTTCGGATATCCGAAAGTTTCGGTTACGATTACGGACATCCATAACATCCCTGTTGTACACGGCTAAAGTGGGATTGGTGATGTATTTATTTGGCCATCCATAATTCAAGCGGATCCGTAGGATATTGTAGCTGAAAGTAAATGCTAGGATTCTGTCTATATTTAATGAAAGTTCGAGTAAAGCCAAGCATTGCATTGGAATGTATTTATTTGTGTGTATGTATAACTAGCAGCCTCACGTGGCTTCGTACGCGTGGATCCCGTTTTACCCCCTGCATGCCTACGTCATAACATCTACCTGCATGCCAAATTTCAACCCGATCTGTCCAGTGGTTTGGGCTGTGCGTTGATAGATCACTATGTCAGTTAGTCAGTCAGTCACCTTTGAGTTATATATTTAGATAAAAGTTCGAGTAAAGCAAGCAATGTTATGTATTTGTATGCTTAATGTGTTGTTGGTTTATTTTACTTTCAACGATATTAGCAAGGTTATCTTAAACTTAAAACAAAGTTTCAAACCAGAAAGTGTATTACATAACAACAAAGTTTAAGATATTAATGCCCGTTTTCACCATCAATCCCTAATTTTTAAGTGACCACTATAGTAACAAATAACAGGAACTTTGTTTTCATAGGGGTCACTTAAAAATTAAGGATTGATGGTGAAAACGGGCATAAGTGTTAGATAGGACGATTTTCGCGGAAGTACATTTGCTTGTTTTGGCTTTAGGACAATTTGTGACAAAACCTACTTACATAAAATTTGATAATTTGTCATGTAAAGTGACTAAGGTTTTTGATGAGAAATAAATGATTTTAAATTTAAACATTTTAAATCCATCCAGTCCATCTTACTAAAGACACCAAATTGTCGTTCTTTAATTATGTGTAATAATTGTGTGATTTACTAACATAGTTTCTAAGACCTTCGCAGCTTTGTTACTAACACTTTTATGGGCTATGCCTGATTAAATAACTTTTTTATCATTTATTTATTTAATCATGCTAATATTAAAGCTTCCCGACCTGGACAGCATGGAATGTAATTTGAAAATTACTGTCAATCACAAATAATATGGCTTCACAATGATTGTTTATTCTCTATGGAACAACGACGCATTATCGGTTTCTGCGAAATAATAATGTTCGTTCGTTCGTTCGTTTCAGCCGAAAGACGTCCACTGCTGGACAAAGGCCTCCCCCAAGGATTTCCACAAAGACCGGTCCTGCGCCGCTTGCATCCAGGTACTTCCCGCGACCTTTACCAGATACAGAAATAATAATGTGTGTAAATATAATGGGTTTTCGAAATTCTGACTAAAACTGATTCTACTAATTTCATTATGTGCTAGTTCTGCTATCAGTTATCTACTTCACTAAAATATACACAAGTATTTTCTATCATGCTTAAGGATGAATTTTCAATCGTCAGATATCTTTTGATTGAATAATCATAATAATATCATAACGTACATGAACCTTGTCATTTTGACATATTTCCCATACTAAAACGGTCAATGTACCAAACTTATTCTTCAGTAAAGTTACCTATCAGACGATTGAAAAATCAGCCCTTAGATGCGTTATTTTTACTTTCTCAGTTACTTCATATTATTATTATGATATGTTTTAAAGTGTATTTTTTATTCTCGTACGAATCCAAATCAAAATCACTACCAAAAATTTCCAATTCCATAATCCTCACTCCCAAAAAATCATCCTACAACTTCATCGTTTTAAAACCTTTCAAAAACACTGCTCATCCAACAGTAAAGTACCCGCGAATTCTCCAAACTCCCAATATCCGTGCAAATTAAAAAGTTGGGTATTAAAATTGAATTTTTCATTACATTACCCAGTGACACGGAAACTGAATTCCTAGAAATAGTTATTAAGCCAGGATGAATCGAGGATTAATCTTCGATGTACGATTCATTGCCCGCAGTTATCGTTAAAAGTCGATAACGGTATCGATAGCGATTGCAGCACTATTTTTGTTTGTTTCGGAAACGTTTTATAGGTGTGCAAGATTTATGCGGTTGTTTTAGGTTTTTTTGCGATTAGAATGAACAAAAACTGCAATGGTAAAATTCGGCTCCCTTTCATATTTTGATTCAGTGGTTATGATCTAAAATTGACTTCCAGCTATAATAGTAAATGCTTCAAAAATATTTTCTTTCATCATAATATTACGTATTTTATGAATTATATTTTAAATATTTTGAAAACAAAAAAGCTAACGTTTACTTGGATGGAATTTCACAGGTTAGGATGCGCTCCAAAACCGTATTGAAAAATTTAGACAAATGTATGGGCTTATCAAGCAAAATCGATAAAATGCCTTGTGAAAGTTTATCGTATCGTTCATCCTAGACTTATAGCTATGAACTCTCAAGGATTTGCCACAATGGATGCGTTCTGCGGTCTACAGTCAGGCTAAAGTGATCGCAGACCGCAGCATACGGTTTATTGACTTGTCACGAGGCAGATTGTCTTGCCCGGACCGCCGAGCCATCACCCTTACGGTCAATTTTGGCCATACATGATGCGACTGACATAGCCCAACGGATTAGCTAGCTGAAGTGGCAATAGGCAGGGCACATAGTAAGCAGAGCTGACGGCCAATGGGGCATCAAGGTTCTGGATTCGAGTGGAGGCCTCGTACCGGAAAGCGCAGCGTAGGACGTCCACCCACAAGGTGGACCGACAACCTCATAAGCAGGAAGGCGCTGGATGCAGGCCACCACCAACCGGCAATTGTTGAAATCATTGGGGGAGGCTTATGTTCAGCAGTGGACGTCCTGTGGCTGAAATGATGATGATGATGCAGACTGCGTTCATTTTGACCTGACCGCAGACCGCAGAGGTGGCAAATCCTTCATAGGCTAAAAGGATAATAATAAAATCCTTACCTTTATCACCCTTCAGCTCCACGTTGCCTCTGTACCATATGATCTTGGCAGCCGGCTTGGCGTTCTTCACCAGGCACTCCAGGGCCACATCCTCCCCCTCTTTGACCTCCAGCTTGGAGTTGTGGGGGTGGTTGGAGATCTCGACGGCGTTGGGCGGTGCTGTGGACAAAGATATTGGAGATTAGAGATTGGTCTGGTAAAAAGCAGCAAAGGAAGATGGTCAATAATGAGATTTTTCTATTTATGTAAAGACTAGAGGCCGCCCGCGACTTCGTACGCGTGGGCCTCGTTTTAGCACCGTTAGATATATATTGATACCATGTTGATAGATTTTCACGGCTTCCCCCGCATGAAATTTACGAACGTCAAAAACAGTAGTTTGTCCAGCGCTGTAGATTTTAACCAATGACGATAGATGGCGCTTTTTAGACACCTTTTATTTATTTATTCAAATTTATTTGTCACATAATATCGTCATAAAGTATAGCCTATATGTTAATCTGGGTTATAAACAATAACACTGTAAAGTTTCAACAAAATCCGTTCAGAAGTTTTTGCGTGAAAGAGTAACAAACATCCAGACATCATGACATCCAGACATCCAAACTTTCGCATTTTTAATATTTGTAAGATATTGGAGATTAGAGATTGGTCTGGTAAAAAGTAGCAAAGGAAGAAGGTCAATAATGAGACTTTCTATTATTGTTCGTTTGTGAAATATTGTCGGAGTTTTGTTTTGTTTTGTTTTTACATTATTTCCTTTTATAATATTGAATTTGGGGCGTATTCTAGTCTTAGAAATTAGAAACAAATTGGCTTACAATAAGCTAGTATAGGTTTTGTTTCTCATCTGATAAAAATATCTTCACACCTACCATTGCGAAATATTTTAAAATCAATGCAGGATCCTTTAAAATGACACTCAATGCTCAATTAAAAGTAGTTAAATTCGATCCTGTTAGAGACTACAGAAGCTTGAACGTAATCTTGAGGCTAGATTCATACTTAAGACCTAATATGATATCAGAACCACAAAATCAAGACCAATCGCATTTACCATCTCTGAAATTTTGAATTCAAGTGTTACCTCGTTTGGTGATACTTAAAGATTTTTTTACTTAAAGCACAGAATAAGTAATAGTACAGGTACAGAAGGATTACTCCGCAAGACGATTTAAATAAATGCGAGTCTTGCTACGACGCGATACAGTGGAATTCAGCTCGCACAGCACTACGTACCTACAATTTTATTCACCTACAAGTTTTGTCTCTTTCTATCGCGTGCCTCTGAACTCTTCTTACGCTGTTAGGGTTGCTGTCTAGTACCTAGTGTCTAGTAAAAAAATATTTAATCTACTTATTTGTAATGAGGTACGTATGTAGGTAAGTACGCATTCATTATGGAAAACCTTGGGAGAGGCCTTTGTCCAGCAGTGGGCGTCATTTTTGGCTGAAACGAACGAACGCATTCTGAGCAGTAGTCATGGTAGGTTAGGTTCCTATACTATCCTAAGAATTATTGATTACCTACATGGCCAACATACCTTTCAGCATCTTTGGGAAGTGAAAAAAAAGATAAATCCGGTAGATTTCTTTTCGAATTTAAACACCCGAACACCGCACAATAATATTTCTTTCTCTTTATGTCCATTTTTAAATAATACTTCGATCATAGAATTAGGTACTACAACGCACGCCAGCGTCCTGACGGGCGCGCGCGTGACACTCGACTGATATAATACCCGCCGGCGGGGCGCTTCGCTGTAGGTAATTATCGGATGTACCGCGCGGAGTGAGCCAGGCCTGCTTAAAGTAGGCACTAACAATTTACCAACAAATTCACCCTAGAAGTCATTGGAAATAGTGTTGCAAAAGCTCTCAGTGAAAACTCCCCGGGAAGTAACAAAAAACTTCACTTATTCAGATTGGTCCGCGGAAACCAACCAATAGCATTGAATTGTAATGGAGGGAGACTGAGTGGGTTTGGTGTCCATGCATAACAAGGCAGGTATTTGACCACAATTGCACCTGGTGTTAAGTGAGATGCAGTCTAGTATGGTGCATATCTGCCCTGTAAATGCCTATTCACTCTCGCCTTGAAAAGGCCTGGATTATATATAATGTTCGGGAAAGAAAACAGCAGGCAGCGAATACTGTCCGCATTATAAAAGAGTTATCGAAACTCTTCGTGTGAGCTGGTGGAATACTCTCCTACATAAATAAATAATTAACTAAAATGTTGTTCCCACTACTAATGATTTTAAAAAATAATTATATGAGACTCAATTTAGAGATTTGGGAGGACCTATCTACTATCTACATAATTTAAAGAAGAAAAATAATTTGTTTTTATCTTACTGAATTTCAATTGTTGGGACAAAATTATACTGTGAGGTTACTAAGTACCTCTTCATTACCACCATTTGAAACAATTTACCTCTAAATTTTTCCAGGGCATTAATTATTCGAATAATCTGACGTTTTTAGGCTAATATTGAATTTATGATATTTAATTCTATAACTGAATTCTAAAGCTCGAAAAATGCCGTATTTGAGGCAAACATTATATTCCCATGAATTTTCCTGAACTGCTGACATTTTGTGAAGTCAATTATAAACTTTCCCTGGCGATTACATTTCATGGGGTTTTAATTTGAGGGTGTTTTTCTTTATTCGAAATCAATTTGGTTGGATTACATTTTATTTTATTTCTCGTTGATTTAAGATCTTTATAGTTATTGCCTGTGTTTTTGTAAGGAATTTGACAGATTTTTGACATTTGTTAATGTTAAAGTAAGATGGTGTAACTCAGCCTTAGTGAATGTTGTTATTATAACAATGTATTTTTGTTATTAAAACTATAGTAGTTAGCTGAACAGAAGTGCGTGAACTTGAACCTAATGTCTTCTAGAAATAGAGTTAACTATTGTGCAAAAGGTTTTTTAATAAAAAAAAAAAGATTATTTATTTCAACAATCTCTTAAACACAACACAGGCCTCACCCTAAAAGTAATAGTAATAAAACTAAAACGCCCCATTACATACACAGGCCTGCATATTAATCTCATAAAACGCGGCCGAGCGCGAAAACAGTGTAAGTACAAAAAAAACACAAAAAGCCCTTTTGAATTTTTGCTACGTTTTTCGCCACTCTCATTTGGAATCAAAGCACTCATTCCGGCCTTTCAGTGGGAGTTGTCAATATATCGCGTTGTGTTTGTGAGGCCGGTACGCAGAACCATGTAAGCGCGGTTTTCGGATTTTAATATTAATACGGGTGACACCTTTTTGTGTCGTTTGAATTCTGTTTAATCAATTCCCCGCCTTTTAGTCATATAATATTAAAATGTTACGAAAATCATTACCATACGACCTACATTTTTACAGGTTTGAATTTTTATTTTATAATGCTTTCATTATACATTCTGAAATACTAGGTACAAATCTATTTTTAATCTAATATTATTTTGCATAAAACAGTATAGGTATTTATCCTCTCTTTCTTACTCATAACATTTTCAATTAATGAAAACTAGAACTACCCGTTATTATTGTAGCTATATCCTAACTTAATTAAATTCCGCGTCATTTCAATTTCAACTTTACACCATTACATGAAGGTGCACTCTCGCTTGTCAGCCTCAGTATTTAGGAGCGAATTTTCTGCGAATCCTCCGGACACAACGACACTCGTGTCACATCACGTTAGTTGCTTGAAGTGGCGCTTTGGACTCGAAAATTGAATTTGGCTAGAAATTATTATGGTGCAGTATTAGCATTGTCTATGTAAAGACATAGACAATGACGTACTAGAATAATGTTCAATTTGTGTAATCAGTAAGTATGTACATCAGATTAACATTATAGCAACCAATTAATATGTTAGTTTGTTGTTTGATGTGCTTGTCGTCAGTAATACGGGTGACACCTTTATCATACCATAGAAAAATAGAGCAAAATAACAGTATTTAGTGTCAAAAATTAGCAAATAGATACAACTCATCAACGTCACACCAAAATCACGGTAAAGCGACAAAAATACTAGGAAACGAACAAACCGGACTTACCCTCCGGTTGTTTGCACACCGCCTGTGGACCGAGGTCCCGTATTGTATAGCTTGATTGCAGAGGCTGTGCTCTGTTTATTAGTTCTGTGCGGGTAGGTTTTAAATGTGACGTTTATTTTCTCCCCCTTTACTCATTTATGGATGCTGTCGTCAATAAATGTCAGCAGAGGAAGACAATAAAAAACGAATATATCTTTGTTTGAACTGATCACTTTGATATGCTTGTTAAGGGCATATGAAAACCAGTTTTGTGAAAAATATTAGCTCCAAAGTAAAGTATCTAACTGTTCAAAAATCTTAAATTTAGTTTTATTGGGTTTTCAGGAGAAGCGTCAGGCAATATTTGAGTTTCAATTTACAACAATTTGTCACTGAATAATTACTTACTAAATTGCTTTTTAGAGGCTAAAATACAACATTTGATATCAATTTATTTGATACATTCGTCCTAAATTGAATTCAGGATGTTCGTGGAATTTACTGCTGCATGAATTCTATTAGTTTAATATCATGTTAACGTTATAACACTATAATAAAATATAAATAGTCATCATTATTAAAAGTGATTTATATGAAACACAAATTACTGATTTTATTAGATTAAAATTAGTTATGCCCAATGCCCATGGTCGTAACAGGATCAACTATTTAATTAAAAAAATCTCATGTAACTACATCTCTACAATGTAACTGATGATGAAAGAAACAATGTGTACTATGGCAATTAAAAAGAGATTCACATTTTTTTTCAATATTTAGCATGTCTAATACTGATTTTATAAGAGCAACAATAGATTTCTAAAAAAAAATCCTGTATATTTAAAGCCACAGAGTATGCAGAGAGCAAAGATTCCATGTTCTGTATTTTAGGCGAATTTTTAATTATTAAAATAGTTTTTTTTTTGCAAAAATACCTTCGTAAAAACTATCAAAGATGTTCCCAAATACCCCACGTCTCCCCTTAAGCGGAAATAAAAACTTGCTAAGAGCCAGACCACGTTTTAATTAGGCTGCCTTATCTCGTTTCGACAGCCTTGGGGGGTGGGGGGAAAGTTGAAAAAGTCAATAATTACCTTTTCTCACGGTCAGAAGTGGCTTTCACCACTTCGCAAATAGGGTGAGGTTTTGTTAGGAAAGAATGGCGGGGGAGGGAGGGAGAAAAAAAAAATTAAGGAAGGTATTGAAGAATTTTCTGTAAAAAAGTAAGTAGTTGTCTCTAAGACTTTAAGTAGTCGTATAATTTTCCTTAGCTGATTGAATAGTAGGGGCTTTTAAAGATGCCTATTTAAATAGTGTTTTGAACGTTAAACATATTTTTTTGTAATGTGTAAATCTTGTTTGACGATGACAAATAAAAAAAGTATTTGCTTATCTTCAAATTAGTTTTACAGCTATCTTGTTTTCGACTGTGACTGAGATTGAAGTTTTTTTTTTTAACATTTTGAGCACAATTTTTTAGAATAGTTTTGTTAAAAAATATATTAAAATCGCTTCAGCCTATAACAGTGTTCGTTCTGTAACACGCTAGCGCCTCTTCTAATTGCATTACCAAGCCGTACATTTCTATCGACTTTGGAGACCCCTTTTTGTTTTTTCCGCTTTTTGGGGTTCAAAAGGCCAGAAACTATTGGTAGTGACTTGTATTTTTGTTCAGAATATACAATTAGATTCACTGGTAATGTTTTTCTTACTTCACGTAGCAATACCATTTAAAAAAAAGACTTTAGCTGTTGCCGCTATAACCAGTTAAAGCCTGGAAGTATTCTAAGCATTAATATCTAATACTACCCCGAAAGACAAAATCTTATTTCCCAAATTCTTTATTTTTTTATAAAGTAAAAAAAACTGAAGTTTAAAAAATATGTTATTTAAACCAATGTAATTCTTCATAAAAATTCTAACACAGCGTTCACAAGAATCACTTACATTACACTGCCAAAAAACTATTTTATTTTACGTTTATATACGGAACCTGAATCCCCACGTATATTTGTTCCCGCTTTTTTCTATTACACAGAACTTTCGGAACAGCCATTCGTACGGAATAAGTAATCCAGCAAATGGATATCTTGAATGGGCCTTTAACTTGCTAGTTGTTAGCAATAGCACTAATGAACCGAGTAAGGATTTGCTAAATAGCCTACTTTCACCTGAAAAAGAGTTTTGTTGAGTATAAAAAGGTTAGGTGTAGTTATTCAAGACATAAAAGAGGTGGAACAAAAATGGGAAAATTGCACTTATGATGTTTTGCCACGAAGCCTCGTTATTTTTTATTGTTGAAGCGAAGACGCAGATGCGACACATTTTGCTACCAATTTTTGTATATTATTGTTATCTGTTAACCTAAATATTTTCAAGGGTAATGACAGTTCTTGCTTTTCACTAAAATAGGTACATATAACATTGTTACATAATGTGAAATTAAACAACTATATTACTTGGTACTTACTGATATTATTAATTTGATTGTAAGTCTTGGATCTTTTTAATGAAATGCTGAAAAAATACAGTAAAATATCATGGTTACTGAAATCACTGCTGATTTGGTTGATCACTATTAGGTATAAACCACGATTTCCTTCCTGTAGTTGAGTCATTATCTATATCTTAGTGCCAAACAAATATAACTTAAAGGGACGCCAGAGATCTAAAGGTTTTTAGTACAAAAAAATAAACCTAGTTCATTTTAAACTTGCAACGGTACAAACCAACAAGTTTTTAATGTTTTTAGTACCAGAAAACTATGCTTGGAGTTGAACACAGTCGTTTCGGGTCCATCGCAAATCATCCTAAGTCCAAATGCGTAAAGTTTCGAGGCAGGTTGGTGTTGGGGAATCCAGCTGATTTAATATTGTGTAGTTTAGTTGTTTTTGTGTAAAAAAATCATTGTGAAACAAGAAAAAAGTTTAAAACACAAGAGAGAGGTGTAGCTTGTATATTATTAATTTTTTATGTCAATGTGAAATTGTGAACTTCGTCAGTTATAATATAACGCGTGATAAACCAACAGTAGGGAGCTAGATTGTAAGCTAACTACGTCAGATTACAATCTGACGGAATTCACAATTTTACGGTGACATGGATGGACGTCCGTTACTTCATAATAAAAAACCTATTTGTTCCAATTTACAATCCAGCAGTGGATGGTATTTGGCTGAAACGGTGACGACAATACAATGTAACTTGCTTTTAAAAAGCTCTTGTACGTGTCCTAGAATTACTTTCACCCTACCCTACCACTGTTTCGGGACAATATGTGTCAGTGCTGAAAAGAAGCAGCGCAAGAAACTCAGTCACTATTGTCAGCCTCTTTTTCAAGGGCTTACAAAATCTATCTTTGTACAAAAAGTAGTCAAAATTACTATCAATATAGCCTTTCGATAGTCCAAACTCCCAAAGAGATAAGTTATACGTAACCAGAGTAATGAAAACCGGCCGAATGTTGTCAACCTCTGGCCGCAACAAAGCGGCGCTTCCCACCTTTGTTCCCCGCCAGGGGAGCGTAACCGTCGGTCGCTGGACAGCAATATCCTGTTACCTGGATCTCAAGTTATAGGAGCGGGCGTCTTGAAAACAAGATGGCCGAAAAAGTTAATTGAAAGATGGCCAAGATTTTAGTTTTGTCGAAGTGGATAACTGTGTGACTGCGTAAAAGATGACATTTAGGCCGAGTTGCACCACATAACTTTGACCGTAACTATAACGATAACCGGTCTGTTTTGTATGGAGTTTGACAGACTTTTGACGTTTGTCAAAGTTAAAGTAAGATGGTGCAACCCAGTCTTGTATAACAGATTGTCAGCGGCCCTAGTGGTTACTTTCAAAGACTATAATCGTTTTTTTAAGAACTTGCTAATAGGTGTGTTTGGCGTAAACTCATAGTAAAGCTATTGGTTGGAAAAAAGCGTGTTTCTGGGCGTTTCTTTAGGGAGATTTATTTCTTTTTTATGCACACAGACTTACTTACAACAGATACAATGACATGGAATTAGTATCTATGTCATAAATTGGAACTTTAATAATATTATGATGAAATTATGTGTATACTCTACTCAGTATTTCAGGAGGTAGAGTTGGACTATCTCGAGTTTGAAGAATCTAGTAAGAAAACGTTTCTTTAAACGTGCTAAATTTTGTATCTGGCATGGGTCGGTGTATTATTACATTGCACACTGAAAACCAGCGCAGCGTCGTGGCCTTCCTCACCGTGGGCCACGGCATATGCTGAGTGGGCATTGCGATGTGCATCGCTGTGCGACAGGGTGACACTGCTCAGTTTACTTATACTACTATACTACCTACTAAGACCATTGTATGTTTTATGAGTTAGGTACCTCTGTCTTGTTTGCTTTTTTTTATTTACCTCTTTTGTCTTTTGTGATGTCCATTGCAATAAATGTTTCTTTCTTTCTTTCTACATAATATTATACCCAGGTATATGACGTCACAGCTCACAATTGTCATGATATTTTAACCGCTGCCGCCTATCCCTTATGACCCATGAAATAGAATCTCATTTCGCCAGTAAGTAAATTTGTTGTCCTAACACTCGTTATACGAAGATTTCGGGCCAGTTAATTGACTGTACTCACAATGGAAATGGCGACAGAAAGCCCTAAGGACCCTTTCTTCCCGTAATGCAGGATCCCGCAAATCTAAATATATATAACTCAAAGATGACTGACTGACATAGTGATCTATCAACGCACAGCCCAAACCACTGGACGGATCGGGATGAAATTTGGCATGCAGGTAGATGTTATGACGTAGGCATCCGCTTAGAAAGGATTTTACGAAACTCCACCCCTAAGCTATATTTGGGACGTGTATAAGCGCCCTGGAAAGGCTAGGCCCTTTAGGTACAGAATAAAAGATTTGATTTGTGTGGACGTTATTTGGCACTAGAATCTTTAATTTTTCAAAATGCTTTTTTTAAGTAAAAACGTTGTATAATAATGGATGGAATAGAATGGGGTTTCTAATTTTCTATTTGATTTAAAGCAATGCTCCTATGTTCTTCTGATTAATTTCGTTGCGGGTCCAATGACAGTTTAACTTTTCCCAGGGACAAACTTGACCTTAACTGGTTAGGTTTTTTATTGGCGGTCAAGCTGTAGATCCTGGCTACACAGGAGTTGCAGTGGTGTGAAAGAGAGGTGGGAATAGTCCTGTTATTTGATTTTAAGCAGTACTACCGTCTCTTTCTACATTAGGTTAATGTAGTATCGTGACCGGCATAAGTTTAATACAAGTTAAACTACAGTAACTGCTTTAGATTACATTGTATTGGCAACTTGAGGTAACTGTACTTGTATTGGTCCAATAGCGGTTTTAGTGTAACTTTAGTTCACGTAACTCGGCAGTTTGAGATGGTCTTAGACCTAGATAATGATAGGAATTATGGTTAGATTTTGCTTAGACTATTCGAAACGGTACTGTTAGATTTAGGGATTTTCCTACCCTTTTAAGCGTTCCATTACAATTAAAATAGACTATTAATTGTAGTTCAATGCGACTCTTTTTAAACCAGTAGGCACTGTTATGCATTTTTATTATGTTGGAAAATTCGATTGACTCAGATGGGAACAGAACTTGATAAGCAACTGCTCTGACCAATGAGCTAGGGAGACATTGGGTAACTCAATTGTTCTTTTATGTGGGTATCAGCTGTGACTCAGCGTTGCTTCATCAATGCTCATAGGTGGTGGGTTCAATTCCTAACTGCTGGGATGATGATGATGATGACTTAATAATTAAAAAAATCTCAATAAAATAATACCTAATGCAAATAACAATAGAGTTTAAACTGTAGGAAGTCTACTACTTGAGAGGATGAGCCTAGTACCTAAAATATACTTTTTCCCATTAAAGTTTATTAAAAGTTTTCGCGGTTTTTCAGAGTTATCCGTTGCTTGGAATATGAAGGACGCAAAGAGGAGACCCTACCCTATTTCATTGGATTTTATTACAAGCATTTATATGTACCTATCTACTTTGTGTAATCATATAGCAAATCCTTAGGTACTTTGCATAATACAAATCTTACATCAAATCGAACTCAGCTCAGATTATACGTTCGCAGAATCGACAAAACCGAATCCATTGCGGCGTTCATCCTTTATCTGCCTAAACAACCCCGAAAAGCTCCGAAAGGGAACATATTACAGAAAACCGTTTTATTTATTCAGTGAAATATCCACCAGTCATCTTCCCTCGATTAATAACGGGGATGTATATCAAAGAACTTACGGAGGAAGTTTTAAACCTAACAAAAACGCTTACAAACAAAATGATAACGGACCTTTGAGTGATTTATTGGGTTTTTTAAGGAAAATTGTCGCGGCCTCTTGAATTTGGGACAATAAATTAGCGTTCCGTGGGCACGGTGTCATTGGATACACATTTTAAAAAGAAAAAATTAAAGTGAGAAGGTTTTTAAGGAAAATTTTGCTTAAGTAGTTATTTTGTCATGATTTCTATGATCCAGCTAGCTTTTTCTCGCGGCTTTGTCTAAGTAAATGTCAGTCTGCTATAGCCTATGTTACTTAAGAATAATGTAGCATTCTAATAGTGAAAGAATCTTTGAAATCGATCCAGTAGTTTTTGAGTTTATTCGTAACAAACATACAAAATTATAAATTTTCTCCATATTTCCTTCTTTATACGTAGCTAGTGAACCTTCTGTATCCATACTCTATTATAATTCAGGGGAAATTTAAGAGAGCATTTCCTGAATTGATCTATTCGCCTTTGTGAAGGAATTTCGAAAAGCTTTTAAAAGTGGTCGCCTTTAAGTTGATGGAGCTTTCAAAGCTGAGTTGATTTTCAGTCGAAAAGACACGATTGGATTAGCTGTTTATTAGTATTATTAAATCACAGTTGACAGCTAATGTAAGCCCACAGTTGGGCAAAGCTCACTCAAAATGGCTAGGGAACCTGATCATCACAATGAATCACGTTATTCTTAGTTGTCAAGCACCATGCCGTCCTATTTATAAATTGCTATTTTATTTTAAAACTAAACTTTGTACGCAAAATAATTGCTTGAATAGAAAAGGAACTCTACCTTTTTGGAGACAGCGTATACAATTGTGTAACATTTGTTTTTTTTTATAACAGTTTAGCTCATTTCTTCTCAATCTAACCTCAAAATTTTCAGACGTAGTAGAAGCCATTTTGTTCGTTCGTTCGTTCGTTTCAGCCAAATGACGTCCACTGCTGAACGAAGCCTCCCCCAAGGATTTCCACAAAGACTGGTCCTGCACCGCCTGCATCCAGGCACTTCCCGCGACCCTCACCAAATCGTCGGTCTATCTAGTGCGGGGGCCTGCCCACACTACGTCTCCGGCCTGTAGTCCCTATTCGACAGCATGAATCAATAATTTCAGGGAGAAATTCTCTGAAAGAACACTTGATTCTGGCCATACAATTTCAATTTCATTCGCCTGTAAATTCCTATATTTAGTTCCTTTGAAATTGATAAATAATCACCCAATTGAGCTGTCGAAATAGGAACATTATAAGCCTTTATTTCTAAACAAAATCTCTCAGAATCCCTTTTTGACAGCTCATTTATATCAATATTGATTGCTAGTTCCAATCAGCCTATTTATGAACTAATTACGAATAACAGACAAAATTACAAATTAATTTGGACCTAATTAGGTATTTGTAAATAGCAATTTCGTATAATTAACAGTATTCCGATACCTCGATGTTTGGTACAAACCACAACTAGGTTTGAAAACATTGGGCAAACGAAATTTGATATTAATTGTAATTATTACAATTTGGTGTGGTTTCGGAGTTAAATTGTGTCGAATGATTAGTAATTTACTAATAGGTTGATCAAATAATATACATTAGTTTGAACTTAAATAGGCAGAGAATGGAAGGGACATCAGCTAAATCGAATCAATGGTTTTTATCCACAACGAGGAAGCTCTTGGCCTGTATGTCACCTGATGGTAAGTGATGATCAGGCCGAAGGTGGAAGCGAGCTTCACCCGGAATCCTCAACCACGGTGGAACTGGCTATCTTACCTCTAACTGCCGGAACACAATAATGCTGTTAACATTGTTGTTATGGCGACAGACTTAGGTAAGATGGTGGTAGCTAGTCAGGCAGACTTAGAACAAGCCCTACCACCAACCAAGCATTGTTTGTGAATACTGGCGTATGTTTTGCAATAAGTATTTAATAATTCAATCGTACGTTGCAAGTCTACAAACTAAGAACTAAATCCAAAGCCAAAACCAATTTTACAACAGAACAAATAAACCCAAGCAAGGCATAACAAGAAATAAGTCCGCGCTAAAAATGTCCCATGCTTTTTCCCATTTTTATTTGCACGATACACATCTCAACTTGGCTCGAGCACTGCCGACCCAACAATGCTCTCAATGAGATCTGTATCAGTGATTTCCGGTACTTGTATTGCTATAGCAAAATAAATAAGAGCGTTTTGTTTTTGAGAGCGAACTCGAAGGACCTTGTTTAAAGTTTTTATTTGGCATTTCTTTCTTTTTAACCCCCGACGTAAAAAAAGGGGTGTTATTGATATTTAGACGAAACTTGGTATTGCACAAATTACGAAGTCGCGTTAAGCCCTCATCATCATCATCATCATCATCATCATTTCAGCCACAGGACGTCCACTGCTGAACATAGGCCAATGACTTCCACATCGCACGGTTGGTAGCGGCCTGCATCCAGCGCCTTCCTGCTACCTTTATCAGGTCGTCGGTCCACCTTGTGGGTGGACATCCCACGCTCTCATACTAAGCTAAAATTGGTAGTGTTACGAGTGAGTTCATCACAATAATGCACGGTGGGCACGGAGTTGACGTTCAAAGCTAAAATTTAGATTCCTTACATCAAGGTCTATTTTGCGTAGTTTAGGAGATAAGAGTTTTAATTTTGTGATTTATCCTTAACTATCCCTTAAGGTTGGTTTTTATTTTTTTTCTCACTCTGGAAGCTTCTCTAGCGTAAGTAAGTAAAAACAAACTACAAGTGCTCGCCTCCCCCAATGATTCCCACATCGCCCGGTTGGTAGCAGCCTGCATTCAGCGCTTTCCTGCCACCTTTATGGGGTCGTCTGTCCACCTTGTGTGTCTACATTCAGTTTCAATATTGGACCTTTCGAGTAGTTTAATGTTAATATTTATACCAATCCCAGGAACTATGACTTCGATTCAATATTATCGAGTCTAAAGCCAACTGCAGTATTCGAATGAGACGTTGATTGATATACAACCCAAATTAATCGAATGCCCAATCGATTTTCGCCCTTAACGTCACATCCCTAGCTGTTCTTATCTACTTTTTTCCTTCACACTTCCCGAGTCAACACTGAGGCGGTGTGATTAATGAACGAAGTGAACTGGGGGTAGTAATAGAAAAGCTATTGTTTTCACACTAAAAAGTATTTTATAGGTCTTGCGCTTAACTTAATCAGTGCCTGAGACACAATACAGTTTACTGGATCCTAAAACTGGACCGTCATGTGAACACAATTTTTAAACAAAGTCTGTGTTTCAAATTCCAAATCCGAACGGATCGGTTTTATGCGGGACACTGCAAACGGGATGTTCATGTGAACGTTAACTTTAAAACACGTGTACTAATAAACGGGATCCTGCTAAAAACGGGATGTCTCCGTAGGAACAAGCCCTAACATGACCTATAATATACCTTCTAGCCAATTCTACCCAAAAATTATCAAAAAACCGACCAAAATTTCATTTGGCGTCCGCAAAACATAAAACAGCGTGTTCGCCGTTTGATCCTATTCTAACTAGAACGTCATTGGGTATACAATGGAAACGCGTTCTGTGCCAAGTTTAACGATACGGTACAACTTGGCCGGCTCTTGGCAGTATTGTTTAATTTTAATTTTTTTAGTTTTATTGCTCGGAGCTTGGCGCGGCCGCCATCGATTTTTCACGGTCTGTGCGTTTTGCGTGAGTTTAGGGTTAGTATGCGTATGATTACTGAAATATGTTTAAAAGAATTTAGAATGGTTTTTGACTATTTTTGGTTATTCGTCGTTTCAGCCAAATGACGTCCACTGCTGGACAAAGGTCTCCCCCAAGGTTTTCCATAATGAACGGTCCTGCGCTGCCCGCATCCAGGCTCTTCCCGCGACCTTTACTAGATCGTCGGTCCACCTAGTAGGAGGCCTGCCCATGCTACGTCTTCCAGCCCGTGGTCGCCACTCGAGAAGTTTCCTGCCCCAACGGCCATCGTCTCTACGAGCTATGTGCCCCGCCCGTACCTATATTTTTGGTTATTAAATATTGGTTACTGTCTTCTATAAATCGCTTATAATATTAACATTATTTTATTAGTATGCAGACGCTTTTCAGGGCACATACAAATCCCAATATAGCTTGCCTAACCACCACTTCGGGACAACTTAACATCAGGTGCGATTGTGGTCAAATACCTGCCTTGTTATGCATAAAAAAAAAAAACTTGTTGCTAAGAAGAAGTGGCAGAAAAACGTCAGTCACTTCAGTCAGCAGGCAGATTTAGAGCTGTTTCAATGACAGAACTTTGTAGACTGAGATTCCCTCAATCATAACATGTCTATCAAGGTCAGGTGGACCGACGACACCATAAAGGTAGCAGGAAGGCGCTGGACGCAGGCCGCTACCAACCGGGCAACATGGAAAGCATTGGGGGAGGCCTATGTTCAGCAGTGGACGTCCTATGGCTGAGATGATGATGATGATGATGATAACATGTCTGATGTAAAAACTGAGGCGAGAAACACAAACTTTATAGAAGTAGCCATATGGATCTGTCATGGTTCGATCAAACCAAAGGCTTGATGTGCTTCCGAAGCATGGGATCAAATTTCACAGATAATCAGGATGACTCAAGCATTGACATAATCAAACTGAGAACAATGACGCAAAGTGACATTAATTAGTTGATTTCTGTCCCAGCTAGGAATCGAACCCAACATATTCTACAGATTGAGTTACTACTAGACAATGGCGTTATTGACCTAACAAAGATTGATTAAACTTTAACATTAAAGTATTAGAAAGAAGAAATCGAAATAACGCTTTTAGGTATAGACAAAGTAACAAAAAATATTGGTTTAAATTTAAGAACATTAAAGTATGATTAGCAAAACGTGTATTACAAAACCGAATAAACTCGCGATCAGTGTCATTTAATACTTGATTAAGTCTATGAACTCGTAATGAAATATCAATTTACCAATCCCGACGCCCGCACAATTTATTATTTGCAGAAAACGGCCGAAATATTTTACCCATCTCAAAATTCAATTAAAATTTTAAATATCTCCATTGCTCATATCGTAAAACACACCACTTTTATTACGTCACATAGAGCTTTAAATAAATCCTTAAAATTAATTAATGGACGTATTATTGCTGACAGGTCGTTAAATCATTTTGATGCTGGATTTTATTCTGCTTTTATTCTATTACCACTAGCTGACCCATCGAACCCTGTACCGCCTCGGCTTTGTTCATCAGAAATACTGTAAGTTTACTGGTGAAACAAAAACAAATTTTCAAATCCGTTCTGTAGTTACCTCTTTATAATATTACGAGTAGCGTAGATTGATTCTATCTTCTCTTGGTTTATATTTACCATTAATCATAGATTATGGTAGTCTTGTTTAAATAGAGCATTATTGTAAAAGAAAAGCTTAAAAGATGCTTCTTTTCAATGTTCTCAGTAATCTTATCTGAGTGTTGTCATCTAGTCAAGATATCCACAAATTGCAAAAAGAAACACCATAATACCATCTGACTGTTCTCATATTGATGGAATAAAAAGTATTTCCTCGAGGTTTTTTCCCTAAAACGGTGGACGTCTCAGATTTTCCCCTGGGAACAAGAACGCTCGTTAGTCTGGAGATTTTTTCCGTATGTTTTTCCTTATTTCTATGAAATTAATGTGAGATTGACAACATACATGTCAGCACTTTACCAATAAGCGTATGATGTAATGTGTGTACAACTCGACAACCTCTTTTTATACGTAGAAAAAATATTACACATTTATACACTTCTGTAAATAAAGTAAATTATATTTACAGATCTGTACAAACGTATTTTGCAGTACATTGAACCTTAATGAAAACTCTTGGAACTAAACAATGAAATCTAAGCTCATAAAATGACAATATTATGTTAACATTGTCTGTTTGTAACAAAATCGACAACTGGAGTTGAATTGGAAATCGATAAAAGGTACAGAATAAATCGTTAGGATACCTACATTTTACCTTACCTAATAATTTATGTGAAAGACAGAACTTGCCTAATAATTTATGTGAAAGACAGAATTTCACACCGGCGACACCGCGGGTACAAGTACAAGGAATACAAGAATTTTCTATATTGCGGAAAATTATAAATCAAAACTAATTTAACGTAAACGAACTTAACTGTATTTGTAAGGTCGATCAAAAAATTATGCAATCAAAATCAAAATTTCAAATCAATTGATTTCTCCCCGATTTAACCACTAAATATTTCATTTCACTGTGAAACATTTTACAAAGAATAAACTTCCCCTTTGGCCAAACTTTATCAATTTGGAGCTAAATCAATTTTTCCATCGCCAACAATGTTTGCTATGCCCCAGGCTATTGTATACTAACTTCATAGATACCCTAGGAACATACGTTATTTCAAAAAGTTTGCCGCTAGATGTGGCAACCCCAGCTGTAGGTTTCCATTTGAAAACTGATCAAAAAGTTTTTGTTTTTATATTAATCTAAAGTTGTCAGAAAACAAACGACGATTTATAAGAAAAACAAAAAAATAACATGAACAGTTTGAAAAAATAATATTATGATGAGGGCTGAAGGTCAAGAGCATGTTCTCAAAATAATTTCTATAAAGAGCCTTTGATAAGCCTCTTCATCGTTATAAATTCATTGGAATAAATATTTTTTATTAATAGAACGTTATGAGACAGAACACTTTTATTTAGAATTCCATTAGTGCCAGAAGCCAGCGAAAAAACTTTTTGGCATTTAAAATTTAAAAGGTACCTCAGGGTACATTTGTGGGTCCAGGTTTCCATATCCGTTTGCTTTTGGATATACGAGATTAAATTTTGAATTCTTTTATATTTCACTTTTAAAGGTTTATGCGTTTGATTGCGAGCTTCCATCCGCTATAGAGCTTCGTCAAACAACTCGTATCGATCGAATCGTTGCTTTTGTAGTCTATTGACACCGAGCTTTACGCTACTACGCTTTTCATGAAAACGCTGGGTTTTTTTGGCTGGTCAACAAAAGTTTCGTGTGAGTTGTGACAAAGAGTTTCATTGTTTTCGAGGGCGAAATATTGGACAAGGGGATGGAAAAGTTTAAAATTTCGCCCATTTTATTGCAATGCTGAGGTGAAATTAATATTATGGACTTCAATTTTAATGTGAGTTGAATGAATATTTGACTTTATGAATCGAGTTTTTTAAAGTTCACAATCAATGGAGCAATTTTTACATGGTAATGTTTTGATCTTTCCATGATACAATAACTGACTTAAAATAGAAACTTTTTAGGTTATTAATGAATAGCCAAAAATTTGAAAATGTACTATGATTTATTATGTAAAATAACTTAATAAACGGTACGCCATACGCATTGGTTAGTAGAAATTGTCGTTAACAGTTATGCGTACTACAAATCAGCCTATCTTAAATCGACTAATATTATTTCAAAAGAGTTTCTAAAATCATTTACAAGGGATTTATTTTTTTAGCTTCAGCATATTCATTAAACCTAGCTAGTTCAAAATAATTAAGATAAGAATAAAGACTGGATTTTAAAAATATTTTAGTACGTGAAACGTAACCAGACAAATAAAAACGGCTTTAAGTCTGGTTTGATAGCCCAATTATAAACCGGGCAGCCTGCAGACGTACAAGATCCACCGCGTATATAAATTACGCTCTGGCGCTAGTGTGTCACAAAACATAAGTTGAAGACAGTCTGTATCAGATTACTGAAGAAAATAGAGAGGAGATCAAAATGACTGAATTTCTTCCGCCACTTCTTCTGAGAACCAGTCGATAGGTTGTCCTGAAGAGGTGGTAGGGCAAGTTATATTGGGACGTGTATAAGTGCCCTGAAAAGGGCTTACATAGGAATAAAGAATTAGAAATTTCAATGTTTAGAATTCACATTTTACTAAGCATTTGACTTGACACGATTGACATTGGCTGAATAAAAAAAGTATGACAAGAAAACGCGTGGTAGTTATGCCTGTAATATAAATAAATAAACATCAGATCATTTAGCCTCCATTGCATACATATGACCCTCTATTATTTAGAGGCAAATGAAGGATTTTACTTTGCCTATAAGCTGACCGACCAGACGGGTTGGGGAGTTTTAATATCATTCATAATATAACAAGTCTAGGTTATTTGAATTGTGTATTCAGAGATCAAACTTCTCACGAAATTACCAATATTGGTATTGGAATAACCCAACTCCTGGTTCAAATAAGACTGATGTAGACAATAATACTTCTGGTCGATCCGTATGATATATTTGCTTCTTAACATAAATCCCAATCTCTAATATAACTTCTATCTTTTGAAACGTCATAAAGTCCGTAGCTGAACAAAGATTTTCTCAAAATTGAAACCATCCATCTCCTATGACTTGCCCCACACACAAATGCAGTCACAATGCGTTCGTTACGGACAGTTTTGGAGTTATGCCAGCGAAATATACGGACAGAACGATCCTCGAATACGGAAGGCCCGATGGCAATAACTTATTTCTATAATCCTTGGTATTTGGCCCAAAATTGATAATAGTAATGTGAACTAACGACGGCTCTTAGTCATTTTAGACTGAAGAACTTGAAAGGGTATCCAACTTTGAAAGAGATATCTCAGTTGGAATTCGGGGGTGGATCGCAGCGGGAAATTTTGGTTGAATTTCTTTGGTGGTATTAGTTTTGAAGTGGAAGCTTTACGCTGCAAAATAACAGAAATGAATTAAACGAACCAAGATTCCTTAAAGAAATATTTAGGTATGCTCTTTTCACTTAAATTTAACCAGAAATTTTCTGAAAAGGAAGTGATGTCGTTGATCGTGACATGATTTTTGTTTTCTTGGACTAATTATAAAAATATTGCTGTAATAGTTAGCTAGATAAAACTCAGACTTTTATAGAAAAAAATCATGAATGGATATACTAAAATCCCAAGACTATTTGCTATCTTATACCCAGACGTTTTTCTTCGTCTAACTTAATAATCTGAGAGATATAACGTCTTACGTCAGCTCGCATCACTCCTTAATTCATATAATTTTGATTATATTCGCAATTGAACTCTTGATTGCTTCGGCTTGTTTAAATTCTCTTTGAATTACGGAGGTTAATTAACTGGAGCATTCATACTTATGTGAAAATTAAATCTTATCTGGTTTTACGTACTTTTAACGTATTCGACTTTTCCAAGAACGCAATGTTTGCCTACAGGGCCTTAGGTTCCATTGTCATTAGCACCAATTATTTTAATAGGCACATTTTTAGATACTTGTTTGTATGTTATTCTTATGATACAGTACAATGTCTTCCCCCAAGCACTTGTCCAGCAGTGGACGTCATTTGGCTGAAACGAACGAACGAACAATGTCTTAGTTTTTGGTAAAAATAGAACGTTTGCAAAGTAGGTATATTCTTGAATTTAATCGTATATTTTCTCATATCTTACGTACAAGGAAGTAATTTAACTGCAATGTAAAATTCCTTGCCATGATCAACAATGTTAATATTAAACATTACATGAGAATATTTATTGACTAAACATGAGCTTTCAATAAAGATACAGTAGACGATTTTCTAATAAAATATTTTCTTTTCGAACAAGCTATTTAATTTAACCGAGTATAAAATTCATCATCGTCGCAATCATGTTTTTACAGTTATCTTATTCTAAGGATTTTATTGTACTTGTGCGTTTGATAACAGTCCAGTTTTTGGGCATGGGGTTTTCACAAGGCACATAACTAGAACCACCATTTCAATTCTTTCAAAGGACGATTCTGGCGTTCTGGTACGAGTATGTTGTCCACAATCCTATTAAAATTAAAAATATAAACGTTTGCTGGATTGCTTGGATGGATGTATGTTTGATATTTTTTCTCGTTTAAACGACTGAACCGATTTGAGTGAAATTTGGTGTAGGGATAGTTTGAGACCCAAGGAAGCCACGGGTAAAAGCTAGTTGGCCACATAATTTCTAATTGATGCGTAAGTGCATTGTTACCCGAGGTCTTTGCTTTAATTACGTACATTATTACGTTAATTGATGTTAACAGATTCCATCCGATGCTCGACTACCTTAGCTAATGAAGAGCGATCGCTTTGTACAATCATGATTTGCGTGGTTAAACGTGGTTTCAGTAGTTCTATGTGACACAAACATAAACCATAGCTATCAATGAGAACTCAATGCAACATACATCTGTTTCTGCAATTTATTACACCGATCTTGTCGCGACAAGGCTTTTACGTGCTTTTAAGCGATTTTGTGAAAAATATTATTGGCACCTTAGCTCATAAAATAGGCCCTCTTAATTGATGTTTATTGTCCGTGGTGCATATCTTTTCATAAAGGTTACTAAACCTTTGTTTGTCACCTGTGAACCGCTTGCTACGGAGATTAGTCGAACCTTAACTTCGAACTCCTCCTATGTTCTTCTGAATTTCCTTGCGGGTCCAATGACAGTTTAACTTTCCCCCGGGACAAACTTGACCTTCACTGGTTGGGTTTTTATTGGCGGTCAAGCTGTAGATCTTGGCTACACAAGAGTTGCAGCGGTGGGAAAGAGAGGTGGGAATAGTCCCGTCTCAATGAGAGCTGTCGTATTCGTGCCCATCAGTTGGCACCACTGTAAAGTAATGTCTTGTCGTTCACTAGTGGCGCTAACTGATAAGCACTGAAAAGGTAGAAAAACAGTGCAATCACTAAGATGGCGCCACTTTAGAGTAAGGTTTTACCACTTGCTAGTGGCGTCAACTAGTGAACACAAATATCAATGAAGAAGTTCTAAGTCTACTTGAAGGAAGATAATTCTGCTTATTTACAAACAGGGGACAACAGGAAGGGAGAGTAATTAGTTCATAAACCCACCTGTTAATAATTTCCCTTCAGATGGTGCTTTAATGGAACAGCGTACAAAACTTTAACTAATTGATCCCTACCCATTTAACCAACCTGTTATGAAGGGTCCCATGCAAAGCTATTGTTTCCCCATTAAAATTCGATGACAATAAAACCGTAATGGGGCGAGCGCCGCATTAAGCAATTAAAAATAAACGAATAACGCCGTGCAATTAGAGGGAACGTGCCAAATGTCACGGTTATGCATGCTGTCTTGGTGGATGCAAGGCATAAGATAAAAACTCATAAAACTGATTTACTTTTGCAAATAGGCTTTCAAGAAGCACTTTTACACGTCACAGTATTAACCCTACCACTGCTTCGGGACAATAAATGGGCCAGTGCTGAGAAGAAGCAGCGCGAGAAACTCAGACGCTATTGTCAGCCTCTTTTTCAAGGGTATACACTCTTTCAATTATACAATAAGAGAATGATAAGCAATAGAATAGAATAGAAATTGATGTCACCTGTAGATTCAGTTTCGCAAAATAATTGCTCAAGATAGGCATGCGTGCCATTTTACCTTGAATTTCCATAGATATCCAGCTTCCGACAGTGCAAATTTTGCTTACAAAACAGCAAATATTTGAAGAAAAACCCCGAGTTTGTTCACACAGCACCAGTTCTAATGAAACTGTATTTTACAAACAAGTCTCCTCTTGGACCAAACAACAACAATCTATTGAGTAAGCACCGATGCCACTTCACACTTGCTAACAACTTTACCCCACCAACATACGGTCCACTTTCGCTTGAAACTCACGTTGTCATTTTTAGAAAATGTCAAACCCAATTACAATTGGCAAAAATGGTGGAAAATCGTGGAATTCTGATTTCATTAAGAGTTTGCAAACAATTTTTGCTTTCAGAACGTTCATAATTGACAGAGCGACATTAAAAGGTAAAATAAACACAGCGAAATATCCAATGGTCAGAATAATTCATGAAAATTCATTGGATGAAGATTTTAGAAAACTTTCCTTCCGAAGCAAAGGATAATAAATATGAACATTCTACTATAGTACCTACGTAAAAACAATGTTAGATCAAAATCAGCATCAACTTTTTGTAAAATAAACCCCTAAAGATTTTCGTTCGTTTCAACCAAATGCCGTACACTGCTGAATAAAGGCTTTCCCTAAGGATTTCCACAACGGCCACCAGATCGTCGGTCCACCGTGAGAAAAACATTAATATCGAGGCGATTATTCTTTGATTTTTTTTGTTTCTATCCTGCCTTAGAAAGATCGGTTGTATTTGAGTAATCAAATCAATCCATTCGTTTGAGCATCAAAGGATACCGTATAAAAATCTATCACAGGATTGGGCGGAAAATTCCAAAAAATTCGTCGTAACCTTCATGCAGCGATGTCGCAATACTTATTATTCTTTACAGAAAATCTTTCACATCACGCTTTTTTCCCAATAAAGGTCGATTCACATGGATTATTTTTGTATCTGTATGAAATAATACTTCAGCAGGCCTAGAATGCGCGCCGCGATAGCATTTATCACCCCATTTTATCGATTTTGAAGCGAGAACTCCATTTTGTCGTCAAAAATCATCGATAACATTTTATCACGGGCCACACGGTGCGCATCCTGGCAGATCAAATTTTTTAAAGGATAAATAACCATTGAAGCAGAAATAACTATTGCAAATGCAAATCAATAATATGGAAAATTACTAAGGTCGAAACGAAACTGGGTCATAAGTTGAATGTATGTGAATCGACCTTAACACTCAGAAACGGGTCGGAATTATACACACAATTGTATGAGATAATAGCCATGCATTTTAGGGTTTCTTTGCTGAGGCTAAAGCGTTTTTTGCAAGGTTTGTTTCATGGGATTTGATATTGTATGAGATTTGCAATAAAGAACGCAATATTTACGCGCGGGTTTCATATCAGATAAATTATTTCATCATTCAATTGAATGATTATGTAATTATGTACGTAATTACGTACATAATTAGTTATGACAAAGTGTATTTAAAGCCAAACAAAAATAAATAAACAAATATATCCATTGAGCCTTTAAGGTATACCTAGGGATATAGGGATACGATAAGCGTCATCAAGTTTTTCTGTGACATAGTGAATTTCACAGACAAAGCCGCGTGCTAAAGCTAGCATCTATACAATCCACAAAATCCGTAGATATCATGGCATCATCCGAGTAAATCGGGCGTGTAAGATCACGCTATCCGCCAGATTACTGCCATTTAAACTAAAGTGTGCCCCATAAGAAACAATAGGAATACGTTAAGGAATACGGGAGAACAATGAGTTCGTCCCCGAGGGAACTGAGTGAGTTACCTTTCAATTCGGTCGGATATGTTGTAGGGCTATCAAATTTTATGTGACACAATAATTTGTGAGTAATGGCAGTTTCTTGGGATACTGTTTTAAAATACTCTGTCTCCAATCTATAGACGAATCCAATATATCTCAGAACTGACGGCCGATGGGGCAGCAAGATTCTAGAATAGAGGCCGCGTACCGAAAAACGCAGCAGAGACGTTTACCCACAAGGTGGACCGACGACATCGTGAAGGTAGCAGGGAAGCGCTGGACGCAGGCCGCTACCAATCGATCAACATGGAAAGCATTGGGGAGGGCTATGTTTAGCAGTGGACATCCTATGGCTGAAATGATGATGATGAATCTATAGAAGCCATGATAGCCGAACGGTTAAGGGGTCATCTGAGGAACGCGGGTTCGAACCCAGCTGCCGCTCGACTATTGTGGTGAGCCCACTCGTGACACAACCATATGTGCTAGTGTAGGATAGGACCACCTCTACTTGGAGGATGTCAAAAGGTAAGTACCTACTGAAAACCAGCTTTGCAAATTGTGTCAGTTCCCAAGTTTCGCTGAGCAGGAGCTGAAGAAAATTATTCTTTTTCTAATTATTTTTTACCCTATTTTTTCGCCAACCCTAGTTTACCCTTCAAATTCGGTAACGACAAGGTCTCCCCAGGGGAAGCTCCGGGATAGATCTGCACGATCGTGTGGAATAAGTCAGTCAGGAATAAGTCAGTCAGTACATGTGTTCTGGTAAGAAGAGATTTTTACGATCAGTCCATTTAATATTTAAGTGATCATGTTTTTTGTATTGCAATATTGAAGACTACAGGTCTGGCACATAATTGAAAGAAAGAAAGAAAGAAAGAGAGAAAGAAAGAAATAAAGAAAGAAAGAAAGAAAGAAAGAAAGAAAGAAAGAAAGAAAGAAAGAAAGAAAGAAAGAAAGAAAGAAAGAAAGAAAGAAAGAAAGAAAGAAAGAAAGATACATTTATTACAATGGACATCACACAAATACAGGCAATTACATAGACATGACAGTGGCACATAATAAAAAAAGAAGAAAAAATAAAAACAAGAGTAAACTGAGCAGTGCCACCCATTCACCAACAAGATGCCCACTACAACGGGGCCCCACTCAGCATATGCCGTGGCCCACGGCGACGAAGGCCACGGCGCTGGTTTTCAGTGTGCCCCATGCCGAGTGAGGGTCACGGACCATTGGTAAAATAAATAAAATAGTAAGCTGCATAAAATTGTCTAGATAAACATACATAATTGAGTTAGGGAGGGTGTCTTTGTGACGTGAAACGTCAGCGAGATTTCAGATGTGCTTCAGACTTGTATACTCTGTCATGTCATATGCTAGACCGGTAGTTGCTACGTTAACCATTAAGCAAGTGGTTGCCACCATTAAGCAATTAACGAATTGTTAATACATTAACAATTCGTTCGTTTCAGCCGAGTAACTCACATAGCCAAAGGTGATGGCCGCTGGGCATAAAAGTTCTCGGTGGACCGACGATCTGGTAAATGCCTGGATGTGGGCGGCGCAGGACTGGTCTTTGTGGAAATCCTTGGGGAGGCCTTTGTCCAGCAGTGGTCATTAGCAATTGTTCAAGAATAAATGTTTATTTATACAAATCAATCATCATCCTACTAATGCGTTTATTATTACACATGTTTTCGCCGCAAACAATTAATTAGATTCAATTCCATCAATAATTTTGTTCACAACAGTTTTTACGGGACCATCAATAATAACCCATGGAACATCCCCCATTCACGACCCAACAATGGGTCGAAAACATCCCGATCTCACATCGCGGGGACCAGAGAAAAACAAACCGTTATTATGGGAACACCGAATGTCACTTTTGCTAAAAATATTTCTCGTGAAATAATATAGCAAATTTCTTGGGAGGATGCTAATTTGGTCATGCGAGAAGCGGGAGCGATAGCGGGTTCTTGCACTAATTAAAATATCTAGAGTGTAAGTAATTATTTAAGGAGACAAGCGACCAAAGCTACTAAACCTTTACCACCTGCCATCAGCTTTGCGCTGGAGGGTAGTCGAACCTTACCTTCGAACTCCTCCATGTTCTTCTGATTAATGTCGTTGCGGGTCCAATGACAGTTTAACTTTCTCCCGGGAAAAACTTGACCGTCACACTGGTTGGGTTTTTTATTAGTGTTAAAAGCGTGGGATGTCCACCCGCAAGATGAACCTACGACCTCATGGAGGTAGCAGGAAGGCGCTGAATGTAGGCGGCTACCACCCGGGCGATGTGGAAATCATTAGGGGAGTCCTATGTTCAGGAGTGGACGTCCTGTGGCTGAAATGATGATGAGCATCAAATTAAGCATTGTGAGATCTTAAGCTTCAACCACACCAACGCGTGCAGATCCAATGACAGGTCGTGCGACTCATGACAGTCCACGCGACCTGTCATTGGCCTATGATCGCGCTTTATGCAGCTGTAATTTTACAACAAAAACCTAAACTTAGTCTGATGTCTACATAACATAACTTTAACAATTTCAAGGAGCAAACAAAGTATTCATACCGAAAACCTAAACACATAGCCCTAATATTTCACCGAATCTCGTCCCAACAACTTTTTTACGACCCGCCCCTCTCTTTACCAAGCCCCCACCCTATTCTACCCCCTTCTGAACATAATAATACGTCATATTTATCTAGCGGATAGTGTGGCCGCTTTATATATTTTTATTCGCGGTATCATTGTGCGGGTTGGACGGGGTATTTTTTATATTAAAATCACGCGAATTTCCTAGACATAGGACGTTTTTGGTTGTTTATGGTGTTAGATTAGTAGAGGGGAACAAGGGGTTAAATGTACGGGAAAGGTAGATGTGGTTCCTTATTTTGATACAAGTTGTTGTGGTTTTAAGGTAATACATACATAATATTATATAACTCAAAGGTGTCTCGAACTGACTGACATAGTGATCTATCAACGCACAGCCCATACCACTGGACGGATCGGGCTGAAATTTGGCATGCAGGTAGATGTTATGACGCAGGCATCCGCTAAGAAAGTATTTTACGAAACTTCACCCCTAAGGGGGTAAAACGGGATCCACGCGTACGAGGTCGTATCTACATAAAGATGTACCTACATTATGTTTTGTGCTTTGTTATACGGCAAAAGGCAGGTATTTAACCGCAATCACATCTGATGTTAAGTGAGATGCAGTCTAGGGTAAGTACATGCCCAGTAAATGCCTATTCAATCTCGCCTTGAAGAATCTTGGACTATAGTAACTAACACACAGGTAAATAATGACAACGTTCGATATAATGTAGGCAGATAACCAACTGAAAACAAAAATATTCTATCTATCTATCTATGTCAGCCTTTGGGTTCGTCTTCGAACAAAGGCCTCCTCTTCAACCCTCCACCGTTTAGGCGGTCTTCCCCGCAACAACACCCGCGGCAGGGGAAAACAAAAATATTATACAACGAATTTACACTATGTGTCCAATATAAGACATTAATTGAGTAAATAAATTATAAAGGCAAAATTGTAGCGACAGTGGTGTATTTTGTTTAGCATTTCACCATCGATTTATGCAAAATACGCCCCAATATCTGACACTGGAAGGCATAAAACCCAACAACATTAACTAGGGATCGGCTGCAATTGACAATCTTAAAGCCGAAATAAATGGGAATGGAGATATATTGTATATTGAACGGTAGAAAAAAGATAAAGCGCGTACTTTTTGAAGGGAGTATTTAGTTAAGGATTTCGTGCTGATCGGATCGTGTGCTCAAATCAAAGGCCTGGCTTGTTTACTACAACGTAAGGTTGGGGGTTCGAATTCTGTTACGGACAAAAGAAATTGGAGTACTTACTAAGGCTCGTTCCCGCAGCAATCCAGTTTTGCAGAATACAGTAGTGCAGGATCAGAATAAGTAATTAAAAAAACATACACGACTAAACGGGATCTTGAAAGGTTCCTGCAAAAATCGGGATGTCTTCGTAGGAACAAGCCCTAAATAATCCTCAAGCAAAAAATCTAATGCCCTGACATTTTGCCTTCAATATTAAACGTATAACTTTCTCCACTTTCTAAATATGAAGCTACTAAATAACGTTAGCTACAAAGCTCTCAACTAAACTTTGATAAAACCCCTGATTTATTAGTCAAATAAAGCGAGGACGTTATCTAAACAAGCATGAAGCCCTTTGTTCTAGTCGTAATGTAATTTTGGAATTTAAAACCGATTTATTGCGGGTTTTGGAGTACAGAACATAAAATGAAAAAAAAAACACCAAAATCATTTATTTCAAGAAAATAGTCTCATAAATATTGAAACTCAATTTAGGCCACAGAGACATGTAGCTTTTTGCAGGTTCCCGTTTAGTATTATACGTGTATTATTATTAACATTCACGCAAATATCCCATTTGCTGTGTCCCGCAAAAAACCTATGAAGGTCTATGAACCCTAAGCTTGATTCAAATTTGAAGTTTTAAGCTTCATTCTGAACGGAACTTAGGAGTGAGAAATTGGGACTTTTTCACCTCCTTTTAGGAGTAAAACACTGCCTGCGTCCAAATCAAAGGTAATCGGGACGTGTCACCAGACTCCTGAAAATCGGGACGTCCCTTCCAAATCAGAACACCAAACAACGCTGCACGATAGAGTATTGCACAATTCCCACTTGTTTCGAAGCAGTCGTAGGGTTAAAGTAATACGTTCAGACTTCAGAGTCCTGAAAACCGGGACGTCCCGCGTAAATAGGGACACAGCAACGCTCCACTATAGAGTATTGCATACTTCCACTTATTGTCCCGAAGCATTGATAGAGTTAGGCCGGGTTGCACCATCTTACTTTAACTTTAACAAACGTTGAAAATCTGTCGAACTCCATACAAAAAACACCGGTTATTGTTATACACAGTTACGGTCAAAATTAAGCGGTGCAACTCAACCCTAAAGTAACACCGGGACGTGTAAAAGCGCTTTATAAAAGCCTGTTTGCAACAAATGACTTTTATAACCACTTTATAAAAGTCGCCTGTTCACAGTAAATAAATGGCTATGAATAGTATGAAATAATCATTTGTTCCAATTCTTTATCACTTCTCGCCTCAACTTTCGAGTACATTGTAAATGAAACCAGTGTTATCAGTGTAATTTATTAGTGGAATAAATTTTATTTCGCTTCGAACGGTCGAATTCCAATTTGCGAAATTATTAATTGCTCCAACGCGATGTCTGTTCGGTTAACTCAAAATGGCGGACTGTGACGGGTTTTAGAAGCGTTTTAGTGTTAATAGTATTTTCAGTAATTTGTTCGTTTCAGCCAAATGACGTCCACTGCTGGATAAAGGCCTCCCCCAAGGCTTTCCATAATGAACGGTTCTTCCCGCGACCTTTACCAGATCGTCGGTCCACCTAGTAGGAGGCATGCTAAGTCTTCCTGCCCGTGGTCGCCACTCGAGAACTTTTCTGCCCCAACGGCCATCGTCTCTACGAGCTATGTGCCCTGCCCACTGCCACTTGACTTTAGCAATTCTGCGATCTATGTCGGTCATTTTGGTTCTCCTGCGGATCTCCTCATTTCTGATTCGATCACGAAGGGAAACTCCGAGCATAGCCCGCTCCATCACCCTTTGGGTGACCTTGAGCCTTCTTATGAGGCCCATAGTAAGCGACCACGTTTCAGATCCTTATAACATCACCATCATTTTCGTAGTATTTTCAGTATGATTAAACGTCACTAAGTATCTTCATATTAATTTCCGAGTCGTTGTGACACGTCGACGACAAAAACAGACTGTACCGTCTCTTTCACACAGTTATGAGTACACAGTGGAAAATCCTACTTAATCGAAAATGGACCAAAACATTTTTGCATGTTAGATAAATTTCTTCCAGATGGCATGGTTTCCCAATTTGGTTAGGACAGTGCTAGCTTACCTAAAAGTTATATCTATCAAGCAACTACTTAATGTGACTCATGAGTCATTAAGAGGTTCGTACACATTTTAATACGAGAAGCGAATATTCTGGGGGACTTTCTAAATATCAAAACTCAGCTAAAACATGAGAAGTCAAAGCTCAATAATTATAAATTATAACAAACCAATTAGAAATACATGAACCGTCTTAATTATACAAACAATGCTCCTAAACACCAAACTTGTACAAAGAAACATCTAATTATAATTACCCAGCTAATATTCCAAACACAATGGAATTTAAAACAAAAGCGGCCAATAATTGGATCTTCTACCAATCGCATAATGGAAAATTGAAAAGAAGTCTCACATTTAATTTTAGTGGTAAGAGACAGAGAAAATCTCTACTAGAAGGTTTTGATTTTGATTCCCAAAAAGTAAACTTCAGTCCAAAATATTACTGTTTTAAATTTTCTCAATCGTGTCAGGATAATTGTAAGATTAATGCCTGTTTTCACCATTATTCCCTAATTTTTAAGTGACCCCTATGGTAACAAATAATATGAAATTTGTTTTCATTAGGGGTCACTTAAAAATTAGGGATTGATGGTGAAAACGGACATAAGCCAACCTGACTGTCAAAAAAAACCATTATGATTATGTACTTTGGAGGGTACATTAAGCTTGCGTATGTGTGTGATCAGTCACGTCAGATAGCTATGGGGGCCAAGTAAATCTAACACAAAGATGAAAATGCCGAATCTCTCCAGTGGATCTTGGAATATTATTATGTCGACCTATATCTTCAAATGTAGGTAATTTTATGTACTATACGGACAGCGCAAACGCCGTGGAAATCCTTTGGGGAGGTCTTTGGCCAGTAGTGGACGTCCCGTAGTTGTCACGTACGAATTTTTTGCGCCCTGGAAACCAACTCAAAAGTGAAATTACTGGACCTATTTCAACTGTGCTACTCCGATGCCAGATAAAAGATGGTCGTCGCGGATCGATTTCATTGTCAAATGTAAAGTTGGAATTTCTTAAAGTTCAAGCCCCGAGCATAATTTAAGTTTGGAGAGTTTGATTGGAAAGCTATTATTTTTCCAGATCTGCTTTCGACTGGGCTTTTAATTCGTATATTTTATGAAAAATATAAAACGCGTAGTTATGTATTGAGAACACGCGTTATCATAGCATGCATAGAGACGTGTTGATAAGCCTCAGTTGCACCACGTTTAACCGTAACTTTAACCAGTGTTTTTGTATGGAATTTGATAGACTTTTGACGTTTTTTATAGTTCAAGTAAGATGTGGTAAGATTGTGCAACCCATGGTTAGAGTGTAAGTACACAATATTTATGTATAACAATGTACCATATTTTGCAAAGGTTATCATTTTACTAAAACGATCTATTTTCATTAAATTATTGTACAACCTGTTTATGCCTGTTATTTTGAACTTGAATTTGAACTTGTCTATTACCTTTTTATACATAATGTGTGTTATTTTGTTGTCAATTGATGTTTTTTCAGAATCAGAATGAGAATCCTTTCTATTTTCTTTATTTAGTAACAAAGATAAAGTTATAAATCACATTTAGCTAAATACTAAAAAGTCCTACAAATGCTCACATAATTTAATATCATTGATATTTCCAAAGCTAAATGAGTTGCTTCAAACAATATTACGCTGAAACCAAAACGTTGCTAATTAGTTTCGACTTAATTGGCTCCATGGCAATGTGATTTGGATTAAACCATCGGTTATCTGCCAGATAGCGGGCGCTTCGTCAAATATCTGAATGAAGTTATTGATTAGCTAGGTAGTTTATTATTGTTCGTTTTTAGGGTTCCGTAGTCCTGACAAGGAACCCTTATAGTTTTTTAGAAATATCCAATAATATGTAACAATAGGTGGACGGCCCACGCTGCGTTTTCCGGTACGCGGCCTCCATTCCAGAACCTTGCTGCCCCATCGGCCGTCAGTTCTGCGTACTATGTGCCCTGCCCATTGCCACTTCAGCTTGCTAATCCGTCGGGCTATGTCAGCGACTTTAGTTCGTTTACGGAACTCCAAGATGGACCGACGATATCGTAAAGGTAGCAGGGAAGCGCTGGACGCAGGCCGCTACCAATCGATCAACATGGAAAGCATTGGGGGAGGCCTATGTTCAGCAGTGGACGTCCTATGGCTGAAATGATGATGATGATGAAGGATGCAATAATACACGTAAAGGATAGAATATTGAGTATCCTTATGAATTTATAAAGATTTATAGATCAAATTATTGGAGACTACCTCCTACAATTTATGAAATTTTAAAGGTAAAGATTGAAATACTTATTTTGGTTTATTTTGACAAAAGTTTCCCACCACAAAGGTTATTTTGGTTTATTTTGACAAATGTGACCATGACACTGAAAATCAGTGTCTTGGCAGTCACATTGTCAAGATATTACTGAGTGGGTGACCTTTTTTGGCAACTTGGTTATTATTTTTTTGTGTATGTCTATGTTGGCTGAATTTGTTGTTGCCAAAATAAAGTTATTTTCTTTCTTAAAGGTGAAGTGTTTTAAACTCTTAAGCGGGCTATGGTAATATTGATAGTAAACACAACATTTTGAATTTTATTGCCTTTATTAAGCCCCAAAAACAATAAAATAACTTTTTTGTTCATACTAAGGATTAACGTAACTCTAGCAATACCAAATATGATTCGACACATCAGAAAAAACATTTTAGATTTTAACAGCATAAAAGCAAGATCAAGGAAATCTTGTATGAGCGATATGAAATCTCTATTCGTACCGACATCGTCGGTCCGACAAGTCACCACCCTTGTCAGTTTGACGTTAATACTCGTTCCGATGTTATCCTCAATATAATGGATATATTTTGTTTTGTCTTCACTGAAATACAGGGAAATTGGCAGTATTATAATATGAATTGATAACATAAATTCGCTTTGAAAGGCAAGATAGATAAGAATAAGAATCACTTTATTGATGTAAAAAAATACACTAACATTTTATATTGAAGCCCTGACTCCTAAACTGTATTTCAGGAGCCAGTGTCTTCCCAGTAGGTGTATGGTATACAGACAGTTGATATATTATTACACATCTAAGTATTTCTCAATTGTTTTTAGATAGATTATACTAGGGATGTTATGGATATGTAGTTTCGGTTATGGATACGGTTATGGATATAGGAATAATATTATACCGGTTTCGGTTACGGTTACGGATATTTTTTATTTCGGATATCCGAAAGTTTCGGTTACGGTTACGGATATCTGTGCTTTAGAATGCAATTTGCAATAGTTGTCCAACACGGTTCATTCATGGCCGCACACTTTACCATCGAATAAAAAGTAATAAAAAAATAAAAATGGATACTAGATGGCATTATAAAGGTAACTCAGGCTGTTATGCCTTTACATAATATGCTATACAAAAAACAATTTAAACTGCCTACATCCGAAACTATCTGACACTTTTGAATCGGTTACGGTTACGGTTTCGGATATTTTTTTATTTCGGATATCTGAAAGTTTCGGTTATGGTTACGGATATCCATAACATCCCAAGAATATACTATAGTACCTAAGTATACCACACAAAAAACAAATGAAAGAAATATAAAATTGAAATGGGACAATTTAGGCGCCCTTTTGCTAGGTGAAAGTCACGGGAAGCACCTGGAAGCGGGCAGGGCAGGACCGGTCTTTGTGGAAATCCTTGGGGGAGGCCTTTGTCCACCAGTGGACATCCATATCACATAACCCTCGCCAAGAGTGTAAATCCTTCTGCTTGAAGATCGACAAGTCTACACTGGTGTGGGGAGTGTCGGCCAAATCGTCCATTTGCCTCTGGTAAATTAAATAGGGTCGTGCTCCCTAAAGTAAACTAGTGGAGACTAAAATTTACTTGATGATGATGAGTCTTCTTTCTTACGTCGTGTGGTTACTAAAACCACAATACTGGAGTTAAAATTTGTTTAGCTGATCTTTGAATTGTGTCAGAACCAGTCTGTATATTGATGTCACTTTTATATTCAGGAAGAATTCTCCAATAACCGCATAAACAAACACAATAAAAATAGAGGGATTGGAATGTAAGGTGGGAAGCCTAAGGAAACAAACAGAACATACATATTTATTACTGTGTTATCGGGTATAGGCCTTATTATAGGCGTGAAATGATTACAAATAAGTAAGTAAGTAAGCATTTATTTGCTGCACACAAAGTCACATACATAGTTCGACAAAATAACATAATACAATATTTTACATGCACATTCAAAATTAAAGAAATAAAATAAATAACAATGAGAAATGAAATAATGTGAGCAGAGTTGCGGCAGCAAAAGGTCTCCGTCTCAGCAATGTGTCACAAGCTAATGCCTGGACGCTGATTTTCAGACGGCGGCCGACGAAAGTGGAGAGCGGCGGTCATCGCCGCAGCAATTCGCAAGGGCATTAAAACACAAATGATAAAGAAAAATTAAATAAAGTATGATATAGGCTGGCTTTATGAATACAAACAATAATTTAAAATTGACTTTACTTCTAAAAAAGCAAGTACAAAAGTTTACGCTATTCTCATAACAGATGGCGCTGTATGTTTTTGAATCGCGATATCACTCTTCTTCCTAGTTAAATTTACTGACATACTTGCTATTGCGTATCAAATAAACATATACTAATTTATAAGTATGTAGTTTTGAACTTAAAAACGATGGATTATATCTCAGGAGCCTAAAAATCAATGGTTTGTTTGTAATTACCAAACAAACTGCAGCCTTTCAAATAGCATAAGCATCCCATTAAAAAACGGCCATCTTATCGCGAAAATTCACGCTAGAACGCCTAATCAGATACAAAATTCGGAATGAACTTAAACGATATGAATCGGCCATAATGGCTCAAGTTCTGCACTCAATACTCTCCTCCAACTTACAACTTGATCAAATTTTTCGCTCAGAACAAAGCTTCAAGTTTCAAGTTCAAATACTACAAGATCTCAATTACTGATTAGTTTGGGAGTTAACCTTACCACTTTGGAGTTAAGCCTGTTTTCCACCAAGGCAGACCGAAGTGGAGGTGTGTTTTGAATAACCAATCAGATTTGAAATACTTTATTCGTTCGTTTGTTCGTTTTATGCCAGTTTTCACCATCAATCTCTAATTTCTAAGTGACCCCTTTGTAAACAAAATTCCTGTTATTTGTTACCATAGGGTTCACTTAAAATTAGGGATTGATGGTGAAAACGGGCATTAGCCAAATGACGTTCACTGCTGGACAAAGGCCTCCCCCAAGCATTTCCATAACGACCGGTCTACATAAAAATATTGGAAGCCACACTTAAATTGAAAGCAAGAGTCGCTGAGAATAATAAATATATTTTCATTTTTCCTGGAATTATTTTCCGCCCTATCTGTCTATCAGATTCGCACCCCTTCAATAGGTGTATCTATCTTAATATATATGTATATAATTCAAAGGTGATTGACTGACTGACTGATTGACTGACTGACTGACTGACTGACATAGTGATCTATCAACGCACAGCCCAAACCACTGGTGGACGGATCGGGCTGAAATTTGGCATGCCGGTAGATGTTATGACGTAGGCATCCGCTAAGAAAGGATTTTACGAAACTCCACCCCTAAGCCGCTAGTTACCTATAATATAATGTTTATGAACACAACTTATTAATACTAGTCGTATTAGAACAGTTCATGTTCAATGTTTATTTATCAAGTTGGCTCAACGTCACGCCACCGTATCCATATATTGAGCAAACAACAATGATACACGCAGGGCTGTGCTAGGATATTTAAATCAAATAATATAAAAAACATGACAAAACTGTCAAAAAATACGAAACCAAGAAAAATTGGCTGATTTAAGATTAGTAACTCTGTCTGTCTTGCTTTCACGCTTAAACCACTGCACCGATTTTGATTAAATTTGGTATAGAGATAGTTTGAGTCCCGGAAAAGGACATAGGATAGTTTTTATCCCGCTTTTTGAATCAGGGACGCGCGCGATAAAGTTTTTCTGTGACAGACAAAATTCCACGCGAGCGAAGCCGCGGGCGGAAAGCTAGTATCTAAATAATATAAAAAACATGGAAAAACTGGCGGTAAAGTCGAAGTCAAGATTGCTTGAAATTTGGCTGAATTAAGAATTATATGTATAACTTTGATACCACATTATTATTATTATAATAATGATTCGATACATAACAGCGCAAGAGTCAGTGAACGCTAGAACTTCGTTATTTTAGAAAAGCTGAAAGTTTTTCAGCGCATGCTCCCAACATTGAAGTCTGGGTCATCGTGGCTTTGGCAGCTACCGCAAAATAATTGTCTGGCAAGGAGTTGGAACGGTCAAAACTCTCTGTAGCCTTATTCACGTAACAAAACTTCAACGACAACAAAACACTGAGTAGCTATCCTATCGAGTTTTTCAATGGGACGTCTTCTGAACGTCAGCGAGATCTTCACTGTCAAAATACGTGAATTAGGCCACTGGTTGATAAGGATACATCATCTAATTATTTCCTAAATAAATATAAATACTACGTAAAAATCAGCTTTAATTGTATAACGATGTTGTTTTATAGAAAGGAGGAGCTTTTATATCAGGAAAACATCGAGCAAGGAGTATCTGCAATAAACAAAACAAATAACCAATATTTCAGCTATACAGATCTATAGCACTCTTCAAGACGCCGTACTACAATCGGATCCAGTCATGTTAAATTCATAATATGTACACAGTCTATCATTCATAATTCACACAGTTAAGAAATGGAATTCCCTGCCTGCATTAGTATTATCGAATTCATACAACCTTCAAAGCTTAATTTGATTGATTTCCACCTCTTTTCTACCGTTGCGAATCCTAGCATTTACTGCTTGACCGTCAAGAAACCTACTAGCGATGGCCAAGTTCTGGAAAACACAGCGTGGGATTCCATCCTCAAGGTGGACCGATGACATCATAAAAGCAGTAGGAGGGCGCTGGACGCAGGCCGCTGCCAATTGATCAACATGGAAAACATTGAGGTTAAAGTAATATTGGGACGTGTATAGGTCATAAAACTTATCAACTCGGAAAGGGATCAACACCATATCGCCTTTCGCAAGTTGTCATCCCCTTTCGAGGGGATCAACTGCGAGGCGAGGCGTTTACGTTACGTTAGACCACACATAGTCGCGTCATGTGTGGTCTCTCAACGGACGCTATGGCAGAAACTTTGATGCAACTCAAAAGTAACTAGCAGTTGCAGTTTCGTTGCAGTTGCGTTTCACCGCCTGTTCTGGGCCTTACAGTATGGAGTTTCATACAAAGAATACTGACCACCTCGAGTTGATACGGTTACGATCCCTTTCCGGGTTGATAAGTGTGCTGCGTCCTTAAACGAGCTTTTTAAAAGCCAACTTGCAAAATAAATGAATTTGTCTTAGTTCCGCAGAATAAGTCAAAAGCATAATTCGTTTTCTGCAATTGTAATTCCATTGTACCGCAGCCCTATCACTCCGTATCTTGTTACAAGCAAAATCGGCCTCAAACCGCACCATATGTTATTCCGAACTGAATGGGTAACCCCCTTTAGGGGGGAAATCAGTACATTTTCTTCACCGCACCCCCCATTTAGGGGGGATCTAATATATTCAGTGCTCCCTTGTAATAAATCAGCTGGTTTACATACTGAGATGATAATGGGTTTGCTCAGGCCGAGCACCCCTGATTTTATTAGCTTTATAGGTTTTTTCGTACTTTTCAAGCAATTATTCAACGTGGAGTTATGGGATTGGCTGATCAGATTTTTTTCCAATCGGTTTAGGTTCGGGGCGGTTTTACGCGGGAAGTTGGGGTGCTGTTGATGTAATCTTTATGCGACTTTTACGTGCGGTAGTTAAAGTTTTAATACGCTAAAACTACTTAGAGATGGTGATGATAATAAAGCTTCAATAATCAACGTATCTTTATCTTTCATAGCAGCGCTAGAGGCACTTTAGTAATTACTTGACCTCTTATTTCCATTTTTAAACGAACGCGATAAGTATGTGTCATTGGATAGACCTATGAAAGCTCATAATATGGTCTGACAAAGTCTTAATCTACAAGATTCAAGATTATTTCAGACTTGTTGTATTATGTACTAAATTTTGATAAAATTTAAAATAAAGACCTCTATAGATTATTAAATAGGCACAAATAGACTTTTTAAAATACTAAGGTAAGTAAATCCACCTATGGAGTCGTAGTTTGTAAGTCGTTTAGACACGACAACTTCACACTTTATCATCATGGGACGACAAAATTAAAAGATTAAAAGAATCATCATCATCATCATCATTACAGCCATAGTACGTCCACTGCTGAACATAGGCCTCCCCCACTGCTTTCCACGTTGATCGATTGGTAGCGGCCTGCGTCCAGCGCTTCCCTACTACCTTTACGATGTCGTCGGTCCACCTTGCAGGTGGACGTCCCACTCTGCGTTTTCCGGTACGCGGCCTCCATTCCAGAACCTTGCTGCCCCATCGGCCGCCAGTTCTGCGTACTATGTGCCCTGCCCATATTTGCCACTTCAGCTTGCTAATCCGTTGAGCTAAAATTGATTAAAAGAATAGTTATCAAACCCACAGTTATCGTTTATCACAAAACATTTCCACCGTAACACGATCCGACAAAGCGAGATTGACGTTCTAACCACTGGTAAAATAACCTCTGACCTACAAAATGGTGGATCAGCAAAACTCGCGAATTGTTTGCACGAACTTTATTCTGTTTTTATACATCGTTAAATAAAACAATCCTCTCGCACATTCACTAAAATCTGTAGTCTTTTTGTATAAATTGCTAATGGAAATAAATCTATGTTGGATTAATTTACCGTTTGAAACTCTTTTGCGTCAATTGAAAACAGTTATTTGTTTTCGATAGCAACATTTATTTTCCATAAACAGGGCAAGCTAAATAAAACCGTTTAAATATTCGTAGAAATAGAGAGTGATCGATTTATTTTCGATCGATTGTTCGACGAATTTATATTTATCACCCATACCAAAACAGACGTTTTACGGGACAATTCCCGCCTCTCGTTCCCACCGCTGCAACTCCTGTGTAGCCAGGATCTACAGCTTGACCGGTAATACAAACCCAACCAGTGAAGGCCAAGCCTTGTCTCGGACGAAAGTTAAACTGTCATTAGACCCGCAACGAAATTAATCAGAAGAACATAGGAGTTCGAAGTTAAGGTTCCACTTTCCTCTAGTTTAAAGCAGATGATACAGCAAGTATATTTTGACAAGCTATTCCTAAACTAACTTGTTCGAACTCCCAACCTACAAAATGGATCTCCCTAAGACAATACCAACTACAACTCTGCAGTCAAAGCCTTCACTAAAAACTCATTGGAACCAAAGTTCAAATCAGCTAACATTTCTTAAGATACCCGACAAACTAGCCGAACTCGGGAAACTTAGACTAGTTCAGCCAAACGTACAAAATTAATCCTTACTAAGGATGTACCTTCACTGTGACAAATATATTCATCGATTATACAGGGTGGAATTTTGTAATGCTACCTGGAGGAAAAGTACTCTTAATATTGTAGATAGAAAAATTTTCTCAAAGAAAACATTCCTTATTTAAAAAAAAATAGAACTGCATTCAAAGATTTCCAAAAATTTGCTTGCCACACCCGGGAATCAAACCAACTAAAATCTGTTAAAAATTACACTCTGTATTTTTATAACATGGATCGTTAGGGTTAAGTGTAAGGATAAAATTTCTCTAACAAACTTGATAAATCAAATGAAAGGAAAACCATGAAATTTTAAATTATTTTAATTATGTACAGAAAATTGGATGGTATGGTAGTGAATTTAAAAAAAAATCGAAAATCTTTGAATGCATTTCTCTTTCTTTTCAAAAATAAAGGAATGTTTTCTTTTAGTAAATTTTTCTATCTACAGTATATGACGTCCACTACTGAACATAGGGTCTCCCCCATGATTTCCAGATTGGCCGGGTAGTAGCGTCCTATAATCACCTAATATTCTTCATGAGCAAAAATGGGCTTTTTGTGAGTTTCTGATGGTATCCCATCACCTCTGCTACAATGGCTAACCCATTGCCAAAACATGAATAACGTTCTTCATGTCAATTATTCAGAAATTCTTTTCATGAACCACGATAAAAAAGAGTGACGTCTTATCAGTTTTTCGTAAAATTTTAAAAAGGTCCATAATAATTTATGGAGAGAAATCGACTATAAAATATCGAGTAATTCAAAAACTACATCACCATTCCCATCCCTAACCCCCAGCCTCAGCAAGACGATTGAACCGGCGATATATCCTGAACTTCTGACTGAATTTATCTTGCCAAACTTGAATTAGGTGTTATATAGATGACTCCCGATTTAAATTGCCGGGGTTTCATGCGGGCACTCTGCCCGAAAAACAAAGTTGCCGTGGATAAATTGAAGGCTTTTGATTAACTCATCTCGCACTGTCTGTTCTGCGTGTAGAATTAGCCTTATTTTTGATTCATTAAACTTTTTTAAAGAATCTGAATATTGTAGTTGTTTTTTCAGATACTAGATGGCGGTTGCGTCGAGTTAGGTCGCGGTGACAGTGTTTTCTAGTTTAATGAATAGACTTAAATCGTGTTAATCTAGGTTCTAGAATAAGATTATCTTATTCCTCTCGGTGATTTAAAAGATCTAATGGACGGATTGGACAATAGTCATTGGTCATTAGCCTAGACAAATTCGTATTCGACTAGTGTTGCCCACGATTTCGTATCTATCTACTCGGGAAAATCTTTTTATTTAGTTTTTATTCATAATTACATTATTCTCAGTCAACTGAGAGCTCTCATTCCTACATATGGACTGTAGTGATGAGTCTAGGTTAAAAAAAAACGAACAACGTCATTATTTTACATCAGTTCTAAAGACAGAAAGACTGAAATTGGACACCCCAAAACAAGAAGATTCCAGCACAATTAAACTTCAAAATTAAACTCTTAATCACAACGCCCTGCATCACAAACGAATGCAAATATTATTGCAAAATCGCCAGTAATAGATACTGTTTAAAATTCAAATTTGCAATTTAGATACGAAGGTCACAATAAATCTTTGCGAATCGAAAATCCATTTGGGATGCAAGATAACAAGTTGAAATTCAAAACGGCCGTCCAATATTAAAGTAAAATACCTGGCCGAATAACTTGTGGAACGCACCGAGAATATTTGGGCGGGCGGTTTTGCTAGTGATGTGTGTGGTCGATGTATATATCGATATTTCTAGGAACGTATTTGATTGAACGCAGGATCGGTTATTGTGGAAATCCTTGGAGGATAGCTGACATCATTTGGCTGAAATGAACAAGTGTATTATTCGCACACGTCAGTCTAAGCTACGTCACTGAGTCCCGATATTCAGCTATTTCATAATCTTGCTAGTGAGTGTTTTAAGCTTTTAATCAATCTGTGGTCAATTTCTCAGCGCAAATCTGTCTGCTCATATTTTTTTAAACTTTATTGCACACATATAATGATCAGTAAAAAAAGGCGAGCTTAATGCCAAGTGGCATTCTTTCCCAGCTCATGAAAGATCCCGCAAAACTGAAAAAGGGCCCTAAGGTTGTATGCCAAATATGAGAAGAAATAGAGAGAAGACATTAAACTTTTAGGTTGTACAATTCGGCTCTCTCACTGGATAGCATCGGACTATAAATGAAAGTCGATGGAATTGCTGTATTCGTAGCATTTGATTCACCTTTTGGTAACGCGTTCCCCATCCCACATGTCCGTTTTTAACTGTCCATCGACACATAAAAATTACGTCACTACCTCACTACCCAACCCCCTTATAGAGGGGGGCTGATAAAAAGGTCACGGCCGCTATTGACATTTGACTAATATGGTCTAAGTATTTGTATTGGCAAATCGACTCGTGGAATTGCTGTTTTTTTCATTCCCACTTTTATTGGGAATTAAGGTGTACTCGTGTTAAGAATTTTGCGCGCGTGCGGAGAATTCGAAATGGTTTGGTTTCGATAAGTGAGATTTTGAAAGAATAACAAGTTGGGAACCCTCGAAGTTTGTGGTGTCGAGGCTTAGTCATTTCCTGGTCAATTTGTGATTTTCAAAATACAAGAAAGCCAGGGAAAGCTTAAAATAATATATTCATGTCACACAAAGTAGATACTAAATAGGAACGGTATGTTTTTGGTCGTCTTATCGATTGTTAGGAAGCGATCTAATCCAGATAACCGAAGGATGTGATAGTTCTTTGAAATTGGTGCCTAAATTGAACTTTGGTGTCCAAAAATTACATTAACTAACATTGTATTTGTGTGTGATAACAAATATTTTAAGAGAAAGTTTTGGAGCGAAAAGCCAATGAGGGTTTTCGCGATTGAAAAATCCGCCAGATGGCGGTCCGACCGCTGCGTAATTGGTGGATTTTGACATATCTGTCAATGTCATGTCAAAAATAACCAATCACGCAGCATCTGGACCCCGCGTCCACGTATCGCCATCTGGTGGATCCTTCAATCGCGAGAACCCTCATTGAGACCAGATTTTTGAAAACATGAAAATAAGATAAAAGCTTTTTTGATTTTTCTTTGGCTACTGTAGTTAAGATAAAAAAAAAACAGAGCATAATAAAACAAAACAGCCGATGCAGATAGGTTTTTGTACAAGCTATCTCACTTAGCGGGAACAAACAAAATGTTTTCCCATTTCCCGAGCCTTTCAGTGATAACGGAAACGCGTAAATCCCGAGCGGAGACGCGGGAGAGGCTAGTGAATGATAAACCGGCGAGATAGTAACAATGTGTTTGGGTGAGCACAGCGAGGGTACAGCAGCCAGTTTGCTTAATTTTCTTCTTGTCACGTCGACAACAAAACTACACAATGTTAGCCCAAAACTCCATCAAGAGTGGCGTTGTCAGTAGCCTTCATTAAATCTTCCAATTGTTTGGGCACGCAGGGCACGATATCATAATATGCTTCGTCGACTGGGGAACAAGACCACACTTGCACTCCACTTTGAGCCATCCAAGAATCCCTACCTGAATATTTTTATTGGTCTAAAAATATGATATACCGGTATCGTTTTACAAACACAAATCATTGTTCCAAACAAACACAAAGCCTTCTTGATAAGTTGAAAAAAGTTTTAATGAAATTGAATTTATATGAGAGCGTTCTCCCCTACTTTACTTGTCCAACTGTTTTCAAATGCATTTTGGGTGACTGATCTATTTGGGCTATGACAAACCTATATAAATGAGTATATTATTAAAGTAATTTCTCGTATGTCAGTGATAATATCCTGAGTTATATGCGAAATATTCCTGATACATAATAATATTTTACTAGAAATAACGATTAGATAAGAGAGGTCCTGTGTAATACAGCACAACATGTAATTAAACGCCATAACTGTTATTCGACAAAGTGGACATAGATCTAAATTATAAAAAACTTAAAAAATCGAACTGCCTAAGGCGGGAACCAAACCCACGACCTTTCGCTTGTCGGCGACCGTTCTTCCAAATGAGCTACTTAGACACTGGATGAACCAATCGAAATTTTCAAATGTAATACGCTGTTGGGGCCGCGTTGGACATAGGTCTTCTTCAGGGCTCATTTCTAAGCCCACTACTTTACCTAGTGACATTACACCCACTTTGCATACATCGTAAACGTGATAACGTAACTTATATGTCTGCAAAACATAACATCATATCATATACATAATATATGCGCATATGCACACCTACTTCTCCATTTAGGTCAGCCATTACCACAATTACTACAAAGTAAGAGTTTTCACGAACGCTGATGTTTTCAGGTTAAATGTTTGCAACTTTTATTACTGCTGCTGTAGCTCATTTTGTATTTATATATGTTTAATTAAGGCCGCATCAGCAAATGATACTCCCAGTCATTAAGACACAAACCCAAATACAACAGACAGAACAGTTACGTCAACTTTTAGAATTGAGGTTGCACGTTAGGTATGGAATAGACTTTAGTTGTAGTAATAATGTAGCCTTTTTTGTAGCCTATGAATATAATACAGTATTGAGCCCTCTGAAAATCTAGTATCGATAGGTGGTACCCTACGTTCTGTGGATCGCAATATACTGCAAACATTCGGTGAGATCCTGACAAATAATACCTGCAAAATTGTGACTGCAAAATTATTGAGGACCTTGCTTTGTTGACCTCTTTTTTACTAACTTTTTTTTTCTTAAAATAACCATAAAAATACGTATTTTGAAGGCGATATTTTACACGACTTCAGATTCGAATCCGTGAAAGTACGGCCCGGAGAAGTTGTAGAAGTTTTTATATTGTATTTCTAAAATAAATTGAAAAATTCAAATTGCCTAAGGTGGGAATTCTCTATATTTAGTTTCAGATGCGACTCTTAATGCTAGATTATTTTTTGTAGTAGTTTACGCACTAGATCCAATTTTTCTAGTTCATTTTCGAGATTTTGTATTTTTTGTTGAATTTATATTACATGTAGTGCGAAACCGCTCTAACCCTGGCTGTTATGTTAAAGCTAGAACCACCGAGCACGTTCCATTATATTAATTGCTTGGCTCTAGTCAAATCGACCACTTAACAATAAGAGAAACTGTAATATGAACTTTATTATAGCGATTTCGTAAATTGGTACGCGGCAAAACCATAAAACGAATTGCCGTATATTTGGGAACCCTTGCCCTTTCTTACCTCGGGTTTTCTTAATTTTACGGTTATTTTATGGGGGTTCAACTTACCTGTAACAAAAGAAAAGATATTATTAGTATGGAAAGATAATAAATTAATTCAGTAACATAAAGAAACTTTATTTATGTTACTAGATCACCTATTTTCATCAGAATAGTATAGGAGCACTCCCATTTAAAAGGTGACTTAGAGCTGAAATATGCCAACATTAGATCTCCTCAACCTCCCTTCTACAACATTCTAGAACCCCTGGCCCTGTGACGTCACAGTACTATCCGTAGTGTATTTATCATTAATCTAAACTTTGACACCTGTCATCCGCTTTTCAATGCAGGGAAGTACCCATAATTTCATACTCCTCCTATGTGCTTCTGATTAATTTCGTTGCGGGTCCATTGACAGTTTAACTTTCCCCCGGGACAAACTTGACCTTCATTGGTTAGGTTTTTATTGGCGGTCAAGCTGGAGATCCTGGCTACACAGGAGTTGCAGTGGTGGGAACGAGAGGTTAAAATAAAATACAATATGGGTTGAAATACAGTAGTCTGTATTTCAACCCATATTGTATTTTACGGCATCTATGTCTTCTAGCTAATCTACTACTAGTAATACATTTATTTACAACGATATTGTGCAGGAATTATGTTGTCTGTTGTACTGTCGTACATAATTTACTCTACTAGCGACTAATGCAGAAAGTATTGATAAGTCCCATTTATATGCAGGCAGTGTTTTCTATATAGTCTTACAAAATTCAGTCTACTGGCGACTAGAAATCATGATGTTTTTCAAGGAACGCGCAGTGTTGTTGATAAGTCCCATTTATGTGCAGGAAGTGTTGCCTATACTCTTACAAAATTCAGTCTACTAGCTGTACTAGTAATTATAATGTTTCGCGAAGTAACGCGAAGTGGTGTTGATATTAGGCCCATTATACCGGGTGTGTACACAACATCTGTCCGAGGTTATCTGCTGCGATGTTCGAGCAATGTTTCCGAGACGGGTGACTTTGGCGTACAGTTTGCTGGATGTGGCTAATGTAATTTCTTTTAGGGCGCTTTCAGTCAGTTTCCAGTTTTCTAGGATCCCGCAAAACTGGACTGTCGTGTGAACACGAGTAGGTATGTATTTGAAGTTCAAATTACAAATTTGAACGGATCGGTTTTTTATGGGACACTACAAGTCCCGGTAGTCGGTAAGTCTCTTTAGGAAAGTGCCCTCGGTTTTGTTTGGTACATTACAAGGTGACAATAGCCAAACGCTGTCAATGTTGGACTGGCGATTTAAAGGTCGGTAGTTTAACCCCACACTGGGTTATCATGGTGAACCCATTCCTAACACAACCATAGCTGGACTTAGCCCCTCCAGGGTTAGGTAATATTACTAATTTGTAGAAAACAAATTATTGCAGCCGTGTTATGTATTTTATTAAGCTACTTTTAAACGTAGTGTTTAAGGTTTTAAAAAATAAAGGCGTGATCACAACTAAAGTAACAGCTTGTGAAGTTGTGACTACGCCTGTTAGTAGCAAGCTATAAGTGCTCAATCTCTCAATCTAATCGTCATAGACCGCGAAATCTTGTACTTCCTAAAAGAAGAACATCTCTCTCATATACATTTGCATGTGCCTTTAAGAGCACATCCAGTAATCTTATTCTGTGATCCTCGAGCTAATTACCGAGGGTAGCTGTGGGCCTTGTTCCTCCATATAATATAATATATGTTTTATTACAGCACAACACAGATTATTATCTTTAATTAACTTTTTGTTCATCTAGTTTGTATTACGATGTTACGGGAAGAATTATAACGTTAGAGTTAAGGTTTAAAATGGGTTTTTAAAAAGATACATTTTTGAAAGATGTGAGTGCAGTGATTGAGAACTCTACTACATATACAGGGTGTCCCAAAAACAATGGATAACCCTGTAACCATCGATAGGTCTCGCCATGGTCTCCCTAACGTCCAATTTTGACCCCAATAAAATATCACCGTTTTCAAGATTTTTAAGTTTTTGTGCATTTTTAGAAAATTGCCACATGCGATTACTTTTTCTCATGCCATTTCTACAAATGAGTATACTTTTCAATCTAGTTTTTTTCCTTCAACAACATCCCTTAGTCACCCCATGTGACAAAATGTAGTCCAATCTACTGGTGTTTAGAGGAGAAGGCTACGCTAAATGCTGACAGTATATAAAATATTATAATAAACAACAAAACACGTGACAGTTTTAAATAAATTCCCAGAGCCACAAACATAAACAATTCCCAAAAACCCATAAACATTATATCTAGACGACTTTTCATGAAATTTCGCATTCGCATGCGAACAAAGAGGGATGGGAACTTTCCAGGGAAATTATGTACATACTGAGATAAACGCCGCCATATAAATATCCTTAATGTTTGTGTGTCCGTTTCGCGTAGCCCAAGTAGAACGGCCAGCACAGTCTGAACGAGAAAAATTTATGATAAACAGATTTTTGAAAACCATTCGAAAACTTTTCTGAAATAATTCTGGTTTTTAGGATAATAATAGTCGCGTTAACAACTTATGGTAAGTTATAATATACTAGTGTTACGAGTAGGTTCGCCATAATAGTCAAGCGTAGGGTTCGAACTGGCATTCCTAGGATTTTGATTCAACCAGTTCACAATACCAGACACTGACAATATTGGGCTTTTTCATGCATCATCACTTTGTGTGGCCTTTTATTTCTTTGCTTGAAACACAAATTACCAATTTCCTTCACTACATAGTATAAAACAAAGTCGCTTTCCGCTGTCTGTCTCTATGTATGCTTTGATCTTTAAAACTACGCAACGGATTTTGATGCGGTTTTTTGTATTAGAGAGAGTGAATCAAGAAGAAGGTTCATATGTATGTATACTTAGCACCCGTGCGAAGCCGGGGCAGTTCGCTAGTATTATTTACAAATAAAAAGTCTAGGGACAACGCATTTAATTTTTATTCGATAACATGGCTGTTTTACCTTGGGCTGTTGTTTTATAGCCTACAAGAAGGTTTAATCTAGCACGTTAGACGCAGTTATGAGAACTTTGAAAACTAAGACCATTCGCTTGGTGAGGATTTTTAATTAAGATATCATGCTTTGATATAAACAGCTCTTTTATTCCGGTGTTTGATATCAAACAGGAGTTCTTTCTGGTGTCAGACTCAATTAGGTAACTCTTGAAGTGACGGCTTAACGTGCTTTTAGAAGCACGGAATTTTTTAGTTTAACATTTCAACGAGAAGTCCTAAGTGATGAAAAAAAAATACACTATTAGATTTAACACCAAAATTATTCAATAATTTTACACTCGTAAAATAGATTTTCACCCAAAGTTCATCCACAAGGTGGACCGCCGACCTCATAAATGTAGCAGGAAGGTGCTGGGTGCAGGCCGCTACTAACCGGTCATTGGGGGAAGCCAATGTCCAGCAGTGGACGTCCTGTGGCAGAAATGATGATGATGATGATGAAGAAAATAGTTTTCATATTGACATTAAGCATAAAGCGATTTATTATTTTATTTTCGAAATATTTCGATATATTTATTTTCGAAAAAACAAAAAAAAACACTTTTAAAATCTGTAAAAAAAATAAAAATACTGTGTTACAAAAATAAGATTCCCCATTAACCCCCTCTACAAAAATACATACAAACCAAAAAATAATCTTATTAAACTCGAGAAATAGCTTGTAAATGTCAGGTTCACCAGTTCTAAGGCTCGTTCCCTCACACCTTTTTTACCACAACAATAAAGCAAACTGACGGCTCCTCAAATCTAACTGTACAGGGCACCTCAAGCTTTACACTGCGGCTTCTTATTCCGTTACAATAAGTGTGAGTTTTCAACAAAAAAGGAACAGGTTTATGTCGACTGTACACTGTTTCGTTGCCAACTTTTGAGTTTCCACGTCGTAAAATTTATGTGGCCGGACGTAAATCTAGAATATAAAATGTAGGGTCCTCGGATGAGCGGAGTTTTAGCGCTAGGGATGGAAATATATCGATTAATTGTGATCGATATCGATACCAAAAACTCCAATTCATCGTGGTACATAATTTGTGTATTTTTTGTTTTGTTTATATTTTATTAGTTTTTGGTTAATTTAATTGCTTCATAATAAACCACCCAATTCAAATAAAAGAAAGAAAGAAACAAAATTTATTTGGTTTACAAAAAAATCATAAAACGAAATATTTTGCAAATATTACCCTGAAAGCTGATATACTTCACAGGTTAATTTTTAATCGGAATCTATAGGTAATAAAATAATTTTAAATCAAATCAAATAAAAATGTATGATAATAATATGTATGATTGACTAAATAAAGTAAAGCATTCGAGCAAATTATAATCGACTAGCTTTCCGCCCGCGGCTTCGCCCGCGTGGAATTTTGTCTGTCACAGAAAAACTTTATCGCGCGCGTCCCTGTTTCAAAAACCGGGATAAAAACTATCCTATGTTCTTTCCCGGGACTCAAACTATCTCTATGCCAAATTTCATCAAAATCGGTTGCGAGGTTTAAGCGGGAAAGCGTAACAGACAGACAGACAGACAGACAGACAGACAGACAGACAGAGTTACTTTCGCATTTATAATATTAGTTGGGATATCGATACCAAACTTCCCATCACTAGTACGAATTTCTGCTCTAGTCGGGCGATTATTAAAACTACTTGGGCCAAGTTTAATTTAGGGAATTTGTAGAGACGCAAGTTTTGGGCAACTATTTTTGGCAATTGTCTGTGTCTGGGTATTTTGAGTCTGAAGTTTGGGCTTAAGACAATATACCAGACCCAAATAACTTAACTTTATAGTTTTAATGTCAACAAGTTCAAAGTTTGAGTTGGGATTGAATTCTGAGACGCTGGTGTGATAATTAAATAAATTGGATATTTGACACAATTCACTAATCATTTTTAAGCACAACTTTTCAAAAGTAATACTTAATATTGGCTTTAAAATTAATTTAATTAAATCTGATAAAAAGTTAGTTAATTATCTTAAAAAATAATGACGCCAACAGCCTAAAAAAGGTAGCCCTTATGGGGCACTTTTACATGTCTTCTTATCTTTTGGGCCCTACCAGCGCTGTTGAGCAATGTTTAAGTGTTATCGGTACACGCTAAATTATGCATGAGTGCACACGCACACTACAATAATGCCGCTCGGATTGCTCGGATCAAACTCCCCGCACCCCGCGCTTCCTCGACCAAAATTTGGTGGGGCGCGTCTTCGTGGATGAAATCCTATATTGCAACAATCGAGCCGAAAAAAATACGAATGTACAATATCATCTCCGAATACAAACCCTGCCATTAATAGAAACTCAAAATACTTGAAATGAAAAGCGACTGAATATCTTCGTATAACAACAATGCCACAAATTCCGATAGTTTTGTCATCGAATACTTGAATCCAATCTGTCTGGATGTCACAGTACATAGTTAGGCTGAGTAAGCTCAATCGACAAAAATTGAATCTTAAAAAGTTTCAAAAATCGTAGTTGTTGCAGTAACGTTAGTGGATGCAAAGTTATTTTTTCTGTATCTATCTAGTCTAACCAATTATTTACTAAATAGATATTAAAAATTACAATTATTGGATTCCAGTCGTATTACTTAAATTTATAAATCAGAAAATCTTGTTCGGCCCATATCCAACCTTTTCAAGATTTTGAGCAAAAAAAAAAGAGTTTATCCTTAAAATCTCACGTAAGTAAATACATTTTTTATTTGTGCTTAAATTCATTTACAAATAATTATTGTTTTGGATCTAACAGTCAAACACTTTACTTTTTTTGTAAACTTCCAAGTCTTGTTTACACAAAAAATATCAAGTCTTTAGACCTACTGAGCCCACCTACGCTATGCGTCGTAGTATCGTAATCCATACGATTTCATGATAGGATTAAATTCGATCCAATATACAAAATGGTTTCAATCACGTACCTACAACGGCTACAACGTTGTCCGTTGCAACATTTTTTTGGTTTCAATTCATTTATGTAACTGGACCAATCCAGTTGCGTTTCAAATATTTCTGTGTAGTTTTATTGGTATTGTCATGTCATACACACAGTATTAGTTTGTTTCGATGATAGGTCTACACATCTTAGGGACTACACATCAAACAGAGAACAGGCAGCAGCGCTCTCTGAAAAACATCAATCTTTCAAACTGCGATCTCCAACCCGCCTGCCAAGCGTGGGGATTATGGCAAAACCCTCCACTATAGTGGAGGAGGCTCATAGTCCAGCAGTGGACTGTAAAGGGCTGTTGATGATGATGATGATGATAGGTCTAGTACTCAACTTAGCCAGTGTCCAAGGTACGGGAATGGCACGGGAGGGTGTTTTTGTAACGTCAAACGTCAGCGAGACTACAGATCTCCTTCAGGTTTATAATGATTTGTCTCATCATATTAATGTTAATGGCGACCACGGGCTGGAAGACGTAGCGTGGGCAGGCCTCCTACTAGGTGGACCGACGATTTGGTAAAGGCCGCGGGAAGAGCCTGGATGCGGGCAGCGCAGGACCGTTCATTGTGGAAAACCTTGGGGGAGGCCTTTGTCCAGCAGTGGACGTCATTTGGCTGAAACGAACGATTAATGTTAATGTCATACCTCCCGTGCCCCTCCCATACCACAGGCACTTATTGAGGTAAGCGCTTGACCTATAGTTAGGTGTGTTAAATTATTAAATTAATTGTAAGATTGGATTTTCTAACCTGCTTTTATCCATCACACGCTATTAGAGTTAGTATCGGGGTTGATCAAGAGATGGCGCTCTATCTGTTTTACTTCGCGGTGTTGTTATTTGAGTTTTTAGCCATTAATGCCATTTTACCAAATTATCAGTGTCAGAACCTAGATACCAAACCAAATAGGAATTAAATTATTATAAACGTTTGTTATATTTTTATTATAAGCGGCGCAGGACCGGTCTTTGTGAAAATCCTTGGGGGAGGCCTTTGTCCAGCAGTGGACGTCTTTCGGCTGAAACGAACGAACGAACGAACGAAACGTTTGTAAAAATATTTTTAATTTTTTTTGAGTCAAGTAAAACGTCCATACTTCCATATTATGGTGTCTAATCTCTAAAACTAGACATGATCTAAGCTGTTAAAACCCAAACTGAACAAGAAAGAAGGAAATAAGTACCTAGTCATTTTTACTCGCCAGCGTTTTATTTTTCATTTTACTTATTTAAACCTATTTGAATTAAAGGGGCGTACACATTACTTCCATAAAAGTCTCATTCGTTAATTTCCCAAATTCCCCGCCTCATCCTGAGATAGCAGCAGTTAATTAGCAAATATCTTCATCTCACCGTCATTAAGGGCGTGACGTCACGGATTATCACTTTAATGTGTTCTAAGCTTTATAAATAAAATTATAATAAAAATAAACTTTTTTAAAAACAAGCTTTTATTCTGAATTTCGAAAGTTTGTATCGCGCATGGAATTTATTCCTCTTTTTCTCTGTTTGCGCTACAAGCTTTCGAAATTCAGAATAAAAGCTTGTTTTTAAAAAAGTTTATTTTTATTATAATTTTATTTTACACTTTTTAGTTATATCTTAATCTCAGGACCCTGGACGTTATCTAACACTAAAGTGCTCGAAAAGACAAATCCAACGAACCCAAACTCGATGAGTTTCCGCCGTTTTGTTTAGGAGTTCCTATGGCCACCTCCCGACTCCATCATCAGACCAGCTCAATGGTACCATAATATTGCATTGTCATCGGACTTACACATGTATGCAAAATTTCAGCTCAATAGGAAACCGGGAAGTGGGTCAATTTTAAGTTGCAAGATTTGACGACAGACACCAGACATGTGAAAGTAATAAAAAGCTTGTAATTAGAGTGTTAAGAATAGCATTCATAGATAGCAACATTCATCATCATCATCATTTCAGCCATAGGACGTCCACTGCTGAACATAGACCTCCCCCAAAAATTACCACATCGCCTGGTTGGTAGCGGCCTGCATCCAGTGTCTTCCAGCTACCTTTATGAGGTCGTCGGTCCACCTGATGGGATGTGGCCTCCACTCCAGAACCTTATTGCTCTATCAGCCGTCAGTTTCGCGTACTATGTGCCCTGTCCATTGCCACTTCAGCTTCCTTATTAGCAAGGTGAAGTGAAGCGAATTCGTCGGGCTATTAATACTTTAAAAGCTTTTGATAAGTCCCCAAAGTACTTATATTAGTCTTTGAGCTTCCATTTCCTTTATCCACCTGAAGCCATCAATACCCAACTTCGATATCACCCCACATCTCATAATAAGAAATCTTAAAAACTGAAAAGTCTGAAAAACTCGGCTGATATATCCCGAATCCCGATAATCATTATTCCGCGGTTGTTCCCAAAGGGCAGTCTTAGGAGTTCGCTAAAAAAGTTTTCAAAACAAACAGGGATTCCGGAGATTGATGGCTTAACCTCGTCCGAACATGCATAAAGTTATGTGGGGGACACGCGGCCGTGGGGATCGGCGAGCGAGCAAGTGAGCTGTTAAAAATTTAAGAAAATATATTATGTGGTGTTTGAATGTTCTAGGAAACAAGTAAGAAAACAATTACATAAAGCAATATAGTAGGTTACTAAGTTTTAATTTACAAAACTAAATAATAAATAAAATCGTTACACAGTATGTTATACTCTACCTTTTTTGCCATAGTACTTTTACAGTTTCTTCGTGCATCATTTTCTTTTATTTGAAAGAAAATAATAGGATTCATTCAAAAATAAATGATTCAAAAGTATATCGGAGCTTTTCAAATTTGATTTTATTCTCTTTACAAATATTTAATTGCACAAGAAGCGTTCATGGGGCAGACTACGTAAATATTTTCTTCGCAAGGGTAGGTTTATACGATACGCACATTAATTCTTTTTAATTTATCTAAAAATTAAAATAGCTACTAACGTATTCTTTTTTCGTATTTTGATTTTTATAAATCATGCATAAATTTTAAATCCTGCACAAAAAGTTCGCCATCCTCCGCGACCGTATACGCCGCCATTTTAGAAGTATTCTAACCAAACAAAGATTCCGAAAATCCCCATACTTTGGGCATAACGATTTATCAATCAATGTGGATACAACTTGTTAATACTTATACTTTGTAATTCTTATGTTTTTGGATAAGTGAAACGGTATGTTTTGCTTTTGTGAGTGTTTGGAAACGTGAAATGATACAGTCGGATTTTGCTTTCATTTCCATGAAATGGGGTAAGTATTTTCTTTACTTAATAATAAATAAGAGCCTATTAAAGTAGCTGAGTTTTTACCCTACTTCTTCTCAGTACCAGTTATAGCACTAGATAGTTATCTGGGGGCACGGCAGTGCCCCCACCATCTGGGGGCACNTCACAGTACTCGTACATCATCATCATCATCATCATCATCTCAGCCATAGGACGTCCACTGCTGAACATAGGCCTCCCCCAATGCATGCCATGTTGCCCGGTTGGTAGCGGCCTGCGTCCAGCGCCTTCCTGCTACCTTTATGATGTGGTCGGTCCACCTTGTGGGTGGACGTCCCACGATGCGTTTTCCGGTACGCGGCCTCCACTCCAGAACCTTGCTGCCCCATCGGCCGTCAGTTCTGCGTACTATGTGCCCTGCCCATTGCCACTTCAGCTTGCTAATCCGTCGGGGCATGTCAGCGACTTTAGTTCGTTTTAGGATCTCCACATTTCTACCCATCAAAAACAATACTTGTCAAAAAAACCAAGTCTCGCAACTCAGTTGTTCTACGGTAAAAAGTTGTGAGATCCATGTAATACCAAGTCCAGGCCAGGAAATCTTTAACGTTTTACATAAATATATTGACTTGGCCATCGCATGAAAACACGTGTAAATTAAATTATTTAGTGCGATGGCCAAGTCAATAATTTATGTAAAAAGTTAAAGATTTCCTGGCCTGGACTTGGTATTACATGGATCTCACAACTTTTTACCGTAGAACAACTGAGTTGCGAGACTTGGTTTTTTTGACAAGTATTGTTTTTGATGGGTAGAAATGTGGAGATCCTAAAACGAACTAAAGTCGCTGACATGCCCCGACGGATTAGCAAGCTGAAGTGGCAATGGGCAGGGCACATAGTACGCAGAACTGACGGCCGATGGGGCAGCAAGGTTCTGGAGTGGAGGCCGCGTACCGGAAAACGCATCGTGGGACGTCCACCCACAAGGTGGACCGACCACATCATAAAGGTAGCAGGAAGGCGCTGGACGCAGGCCGCTACCAACCGGGCAACATGGCATGCATTGGGGGAGGCCTATGTTCAGCAGTGGACGTCCTATGGCTGAGATGATGATGATGATGATGATGATGTACGAGTACTGTGAAGTCAACATCTAGGGACTATATTTCAGTATATATACATGTAGACAATAAATGCATTTTAGCTTGTTACCTACCAGTCTTACTTTCGTAATATCAAATTCTTAACTCGGCAATTATAAGGCTTAGAGCACATTAACGCTGTGTCGCGTGACGTCACGCGCCTTAATGACTGTGAGATGAAGATATTTGCTAATTAACCGGTCTATCTCAGGATGAGGCGGGAATTTGGGAAATTAACAAACGAGCTTTTTATGGTCGGAAGTGTGTACGCCTCTTTAATTGAGATAACTTGACACAAAGAAAGATTCCGACGAAAAGTAATGAAGCATACTTTGGGTCAAAAAGAATACTTTAAGTGTGATTTTTCACGGATGTAAACGGATCTTAATTGAATAGTGAAGTGTTTGAACTAGGATTTTTTCGATCTAGATGTTCTAGGTTTGATCATCATCATCATCATCATCTCAGCCACATGACGTCCACTTCTGAACATAGGCCTCCCCCATTGCTTTCCATGTTGCCCGGTTGGTAGCGGCCTGCGTCCAACGCCTTCCTGCTACCTTTATGAAGTCGTCGAGGTAGAAAGTGCTTTTAGAAAGCCAAATTACGGAAAAAATATGTTTTTTTGCAGACAAGTACACTTATAACTCCTCTCATAATACCAAAAAAACCCAAGTAACTCTCCCAAAGTTATCAAAGTATAATCCTCATTATAATAAGGTATTTTCCTACAGGATCTTTGTAAACATCGTCAGTACAAAACGAGATATTTTGACAACACAAAGGACTATTCTTATGAAATGAGCTGTTCTGTGTTCACGGCATATTGAGATAAACAGTGTTCTTGTGTGGTTATAATAAGATATGTTTTGGAACGTAAATGTATAGTTTAACGTGACGGATTTATAGAGTTGATGAGGTGGCAATAAACTTGACTTTTTGGGGTTCCATACGAGCTGGGATGAAACGGAACCCCTGTATTCCTCTATTTGTTTGATAATACATAGATAAAAATAATAAGAAGATAAGAATACTTTATCTAGCATAATAAAAATAATACAGTACATAAGCTGAAGAGCCCGCTCAGCAATATTCGCGACATAACACAAACGTCATGCCGAGAAGCTGGTTTTCAGCGGGAACCAACATAGCTATGAAGTCATTTCGTTTGTCAACTGACTAATCATTTATATTGATTTTAAAGTAATAGAAAATCGAATTTTGTTGTTAATTAATAATATTGTTTAATCACAAAACTATTGGTATTGTACAAGTGTTGAGTTTTATATCAATCATAAAATCTCTATCTAAGCTTTTGTGAGCTTACTTAAGCAAAATTACTAGTTCCTATTGTCGCAGACTATACCTACATCCTTGTAGTAATCGTTGATCGATAAAAATTAGACCTAATAATGAATAAATCTATAATCTAGCCATTCTAACCGGAACAAGCTAAAGGCTAGTCATAACTGTTCATTTGTAAGTATAAAGGTCTGGTGTTTAGCTCAGTCACTGTCTAAAGCATGGGAGTGGCACGGGAGGGAGTTTCATCATCATCATCATCATTTCAGCCAAAGCAGGGAAGCACTGGACGCAGGCCGCTACCAATCGATCAACGTTGAAAGCATTGGGGGCGGCCCTTAGATTAATAAAACCTAGATAGATAGTCAGTGCACGAAAGGTGAGGCAGTTTTTAGGGAGCCGGCACGGCTTACCCGTAAACGTCACATGAACTGTCAAAGTGAAAAATTGGTAAACACGTCCGACGAATTTTAATTAATAAAACGGTTTATGCTGTAAAAGGGTGTCTAAAATACATCAGAAAAACAAAAGAAAGTGACCAGTGTTACATTTCATAAGTAAGTACTACGATTCGACGCGTATTTTGCTTGAATTTGGCTTTCAAAAATTAAACACGGGAATGATACCAGTAACAAGAAAATTTATTTCCCAATTGTTCGCCGTACAAATACACTTCCTTTTTTATGAAATCGAGACTTTTAAGTCGATTTATCTTATTGTTATTAGGTAGGTACTTTGAATTCAATAAATAAGTAAGTACATGATGCGTTTTGTTTTTGTTAATTATACAATTATTAAAAACGTATTAATAATTTCCCTACTTTCGGGAAAATCGCCTTCACTGTCTACACTCCCCAACAAAATTGACACTAATGACATAAGATTTTTGCCTCACTCTTGACGAAGCGTTTGAAGACTATCCATCTAGGTTTTATTAATCTAAGGGGCGGCCTATGTTCAGCAGTAGACGTCCTATGGAGGGAGTTTATGAGACGTTAAACGTCAGCGAGACTTCAGATTTTTTGATCGTTCGTTCGTTCGTTTCAGCCGAAAGACGTCCACAGCTGGACAAAGGCCTCCCCCAAGGATTTCCACAAAGACCGGTCCTGCGCCGCTCGCATCCAGGCACCTCCCGCGACCTTCACCAGATTTTGTGTACTCTGTCATAATATTCTGTGTACTATGTCTTAATGTCGGCCGTTTGGTGTAGTGGTTCAGAACGTGCTACTATGCCAAGAGGTCCCGGGTTCGATTCCCGGCTGGGCAGAAATTGAAATGATGAATTTTAATTTCTGTGACGGGTCTGGGTGTTACTATGTATAATATGTATGTATTTAAAAAAAAAAGTATATAAGTAGTATATCCGTTAAGCAACTTAATGCTTGTGTTATGGGTGCTACCCATAACACAAGCATTAAGTTGCTTACTTTGGGGCTAGCTGGCGATGTGTGAAATTGTCTAAAGATTTATTTATTTATATTATTATGTTAATGTCACCCTCCCATGCCGCTCCATTAACTCAGGCACTGACTAAGTTGAGAACTAGACTTAAAATTGTTAGTCACCACAGTACAAGGTTCCCTTAGATTGTTTCTAGATAATGAACATTTACAAGTAATGTGCTTATTTAAATACACAAGTTGAAGTTTCAACTTTACCGAGTTAAAATACGGTTCAAAATTAATTAAAAACAGTTTAAGGGTTAAATAGGCCGAATTCGATGCCATAAGTTGTGCGTCCCTTAACTTTCTTACTTAAAAAGAAAATCAATGTAATTAAGAAGGAATTCCTCCCTTCAGAAGTTTCCTAATTTTTGTCAAATAAATTATTTCCGGAAACGTTTAGAAAGTTTTAATAAGCTGTTTTGTTGCTTTTAAAATGTTATTCGAAGGTTGTTGGAGAAAACAAATATAAATAAGTATCTATACAGTTGTATTAAAATGTATCGTTAGTTCGTTCGTTTCAGCCAAATGACGTCCACTGCTGGACAAAGGCCTCCTACAAGGTTTTCCACAATGCACGGTCCTGCGCTGCCCGCATCCAGGCTCTTCCCGCGACCTTTACCAGATCGTCAGATTAAAATGTATAAATACAGGAGATTTGATAATAGCCAGCTTATTGAGAAATATCTTTAGCGCTAATCTCCGAAAATACTGGTCCGATTTGAAAAATATTCATGTGTTGGATAGCCCATTCATCGAGGAAGGCTTTAGGCTACATAACATCACCCTACAACCAATAGGGGCGGAGCAGTAAAGAGAAATTTAGCAAAAACGGAAAATATTATTCAAACGTACGAAGTCGCGGGCACAGCTAGTGTAGATGATGAAAACAACATAGTTCTAACTGTCCATTCCGTATTCACTCATTACCGATTCTAATTTGCCGATAGATTGGATTCGGATGAATCGAATAATCGAGTTCATATGGCTCTAACCGAATGTTAAAGCGACACAGACTAGTGCCTGGTACACTCTTCAAAGAGTTTAATAACATTTTTTTTGTCCACAACGAGGAAGCTTTTAGCCTGTATCTCACCTGATGGTAAGTGACGATCAGGCCGAAGGTGAAAGCGAGCTTCACCCGGAATCCTCAACCACGGAGAAACTGGCTATCTTACCTCTAACTGCCGGAACACAACAATGCTGTTAACATTGTTGTTATGGCGAAGGACTTAGGTAAGATGGTGGTAGCTAGCCAGGCGGACTTAGAACAAGCCCTACCACCAACCAAACTGAACAGAAAAATCTGCCCCCACTGGGAATCGAACCCTAGTATAGTTTTACCACTAGACCACAGAGGCGGTAATATCACTGTTATTGCTTCCTTCGGTAATGACATTTTAAATCTCCCCACAGAAGTAGACTTTTTTGCATTATTATAACCACCATTCCTTCATTACAACCACCACTATCTACATAGTATACATTAATATTTAGTTAAAGATTTGATTGTTTGTTTGTATTAAATAGGCTCAGAAACTATTGGACCGATTTGGAAAATTCTTTCACTATTAGAATCCTACATTATTTCTGATGTACATAGCAGGTACGAAGTTCGCCGGGTCAGCTAGTTGTATTTAAGCTAATGCCACACTGTATCTGGCAAGCGAGTACATCGCACAATTTTTTTTTAACTAGAAGCGCCATTACTTGTATTATGCTATTAAAAAGCATGCAAGTTCCTCCGTTTTAGTGGCATGTATATCGTTGCCTTTAAATGTATATCATCGTCATCATCATCATCATCTCAGCCATAGGACGTCCACTGCTGAACATAGGCCTCCCCCAATGCTTTCCATGTTGCCCGGTTGATAGCGGCCTGCTTCCAGAGCGCTTTCTAAATGAATCTTTCTTTAAATGTATATGCATGCATACAATTTCTTAATGACCTAAAAAAACATGCCAAAAATACAGCCTTCATCTCTGCGACGTGTCCTTTGGCTTATCATTGAGATAAGAAACGTTCATTTCGCCTTTTTACTCCAGAATTTTTTTATTTACCTTCAAAAGAAACATTTTCAAATTTAACTCCAATGAATAAAGTTCAAAGTTGAACGGCGTTTTTTGGCGTTTTGAACAGGATTTCTTTAGTGGGGCAAATTATCTCGAGAACACCATAATTTGCGTTTGAGTCGTTTTTAATTATGGTTTGGGTTATATTAAATCAGTACAATGTACAACAATAAATATTCCATAAGAGTCCGTCTTGTGAAAGAAAAGTGACTTTTATAAATAAAATTGCTTAAGTCCGCGATTTTTCCCGGGTGAAAATTTGTCTGTTACAGGAAAACTTAATTGCGCGTCCCTGTTTCAAAAACTGGGATAAAAACTATCCAATATGTCCTTTCCCGGGATTCAAACTATCTCTATATCAAACTTCATCAAAATTGGTTTAGTGGTTTAGGCGTGAAAACGTAACAGACAGACAGAGTTACTTTCGATTTTATAATATTAGTAGCGTAAGCCCATAGCTTAGAGTTAAACTCAAAAATAATATATTTTTTAAAATTTATAGAAATATTGCTTATTGGAACAGTATTATTCTTATTTCATTTATTTCACTGATAGGCCAGTAGAATTAAACACAAAAATTGATTAAATCGGAAATAATTCCTACAAAAGATTTTTTTGCTTTAATGGCTTCATTGGTTGCCCATTAAGACTCTCCTGAGTTTTCGACTTCGACGGAGTTGTGCTTAAGGGGTGGGTGCCCCCGAAAGGGGCGTTTTTTCGGTTTTCCGGTTATACCGCGTAAAGGACTTACCCTATCGAAAAGTGGTCTTCATGANACTGGACTATGAATAAATTACAAAAAAATGGCCACCCACACTGAAGCTCAGTTTGCTAAACTCTTTAATCGATAACAACGCCACTTAAAAACAATCTATACCAATTTCAAAGTTGCTAAATCCTTCAGAATCCAAAACCTCAATTATTGCCAAACGGAACAGTATAGGTACCGTTTAATTCGTAATCGATTGCAATGGCATCGATTTTTATTCGAATCGAATCGATTTGGTAGCGAGAACTCGACTCGTGCCGTTTCTATAAATGCATAATGGGATTCGGTTGACCTTCAACCGGTGGAGGTCAAAAATTTGGTTACAGAAGCGTCATAAAAAGCTATCTCCTATTTCAATACCATTTTAAAAACTTATATCATACTTCCTACTTAATATTATAAATGGGAAAGTTTGGACGTCTGGATGTTTGTTACTCTTTCACGCAAAAACTACTGAACAGATTTTGATGAAACTTTACAGTATTATTGTTTATAACCCAGAATAACATATAGGCTATAATTTAGGACGATCTGTGACAAATGAAATTTCACGCGGGTGAAGCCGCGGGAAAAAGCTAGTTATCTCATAAATACTAGTAATGTAAAATAGTAAAATCTTATATTATTACATTTATTAACACTCGGGCGGAGCTCCCTTCAGATACTAGCATTAAGTGTCATAAATCTATACTTATAATAAATCTGTAGAGAGGTCAATTCTGTATATGAAAAATATTTTCAAAATAACTATCAGGGGGTGATTAGTGATCGATACTGATGCCAAAAATGCAATCAGTAAAATTTTTGTCTGTCTGTCTGTCTGTCCGTCTGTATGTTCCTTATAGAAACAAAAACTACTCGACGGATTTTAACGAAACTTGGTACAATTATTCTTCATACTCCTGGGCAGGTTATAGTATACTTAGAAATTCCCACGGGAACGAGAATTAGCGGGAAAATCCTTTTGTATGAAAAATCTAAGCCGCTTACGTTAGACGCTTGAAATTTGGCATGCAGGTACCTTAGTAAACTTAAAGCTTAGTTACAATAGGATATTGAAAAATTCCCACGGGAACGGGAGTTAGCGGGATAAAACATTTGAATGAAAAAATCTAAACCACGTAAGATAGATGAAGGGGGTAAAACGGGATCCACGCGTACGAAGTCGCGGGCGGCCGCTAGTATTGTAATATAATATTACTAGGACGGTCACCCATCCAACCAAACCACAGTAAAGCATAACTTCACAATAACACGCTAGTCAAAGGTAACAGAACTTAGTTAACCAAACCAGCTGAAAGTCCAGCAATTATCTACCTGACCTATATGTACAGTTAACTGTAACTGTAACTCCTTTGTACAATCAACCACTTTGCGGCTAACAATTAACTGCGATAAACTTGTGAGTGCTGCCCTCTACAGAATTATGGACGTAAGCGTTTCTGAAACGGACCGCGGGGATATGCAGTTGTAGCGCAAACTAGATTTAGAAGTTTGGTATTTAGTTTAATACTAGCTTTCACACAGATAGACACAGTAATGCCCGTTTTCACCATAAATCCCTAATTTTTAAGTTACCCCTATGACCACAAAATTCCTGTTAATCTATACTTATAATAAATCTGTAGAGAGGTCAATTCTGTACATGAAATATATTTTCAAAATAACTATCAGGGGGTGATTAGTGATCGATACTGATGCAAAAAATGCAATAAGTAAAATTTTTGTCTATCTGTCTGTCTGTCTGTCTGTCGGATTTTAACGAAACTTGGTACAATTATTCTTCATACTCCTGGGCAGGTTATAGTACAATTAGGAATTCCCACGAGAATGGGAATTAGCGGGAAAATCCTTTTGTATGAAAAATCTAAACCGCTTAAGTTAGACGCTTGAAATTTGGCATGCCGGTATCTTAGTAAAGTTAAAGCTTAGTTACAACAGGATATTGCAAAATTCCCACGGGTACGGGAGTTAGCGGGAAAAAACATTTGTATGAAAGAATCTAAACCGCGTAAGATAGATGAAGGGGGTAAAACGGGATCCACGCGTACGAAGTCGCGGGCGGCCATTAGTTGTTATATCACTTCAAAATTAGGGATTGATGGTGAAAACGGGCATAAGTCTTGTTTCTGCCATTTTAGCCGATGCCTGGCGTCTTGCTTCTCTACTAAAAGAGACATTCATCATCGTTATCATCATCATCAATTACAATCATTGCTATGAGGTCTCACAGTGCGCGTGGATGCACAGGGTGACACACGAACCAATCACAGAGCTCTATTCAACGCTGTGCGTTCACTTAAACAAGCATCTAGTAGCTACTACGATACGACTCTCTCTAATTTACTAGAGGCAAGAGGACGATTTGAACTACACTCCCCACCCCATCCAGACGTGACATAACCATACCTACTAACTTTTAATACACAAAAACTGCACTTAACCTTTACCCTAAACACTAAAACAAAACAGAACTAAAACTAAAAACCCAATTACAGACCCCCACGGCACGTTTAGCACTAAAAGAGTTGTCCCGGCGTTTGACGCGGCCCCTAGCGAATAATTTGCCGTCGACAATTTATGTGGGGTGTGTTCACATTGTCTAATGGACACGATACGTGATTGGAAGGACAGAAAAGCTTCTTCTTCGAAGGACTGTTATAATTTGAAAGAAAAGAAATAAGTAATAAATATTAACAGCACACGGCTACGGGACAAACTTCAAAATATGAAGAGCGGGGTCAAATTGACACTGCCACATCCTTGCCAGGTTAATGTTGATGTCAGTGGTCTGGTGGTACCCGTAGTACAATGATTAAATAGTTTGGGACTTGATAGCGAAGAATATTCGTTCGTTTTAGCCAAATGACGTCCACTGCTGAACAAAGGTCTTCCACAAGGATTTACACAACGACCAGGCATACGCTGTCCACATTCAGGTATTGCCCACGACTTTCGTCAAATCGTCGGCCCACCTAGTGGGAGGCCTGTAGATACTACGTCTTTCGGTGCGTGGTGACGTTGTTACGTTGTTAGTAATAAAAATAACCTCTTTTTTTTAAAACTCGAATAGGGACGTTTAAACGCCTTTCTTGCCACCTTCCTTACACAGAGATCTCGGTCCCCCAAAATGTTAACAGTATTGTTGTGTTCTGGCAGTTGTAAGGAAAGATAGTATAGAAGTTCAGAAAGATTTAATGAAGGCTACTGACAAAGCCACTCTTGTGACGGAGTATGTTGTCGACACGGCAAGCAGAAGAGAGAAGTTCCTGTGTAGTAGAGAATACCTGGTGGCTTCCACCTTCAGCCTGATCATCACTTTCCATTTGAGGTGCAGGGCAAGAGCTTCCTAAATAACCCTCCTTCTGGTGCAGTCGGGTAAAAATTGGTATTACATTTGATTTATTCACTTGTATGAAGTAAACATATACCAATAGTTTTCCTTTTTTAAAGGCTCAATAGATTCCGCTATACCAGCCATCAATATTCTACCAATTATTCGTGCCCATTCACCGTACCCGACAATAAAACCGTTCCGCATCGTACAATGGCTACCAACACTACGCATTGCACTAACCCTATACGTCACGGCCGTACCAACGTAACTAATGGTTATAACGATCGCGTAACGACGTTATAACGAATAGCGTTATCGTTATTTTTTGGTCTGTTGAACAAATGGGTAACGCACGCGCTAGTGTTGTTATTTGTTAATTTAGTGGGAGTTGAATCGTTTTGTGAATGGTTATTAACACGATCATTATCAGGTGTTGGTAATTAGAAGGTAGTTAGATGTGGTTGTTGCTTCTGTAGTAATAGGGGTGAAAATGCTTTGATTTTTATGTACAGTCGTCAGCAAATCAGGTTATGTTTTTTGTTGCAAAAATAAATAGCACATAAAAACGGCATAAGATGCTACAGTATTAAGCTTAAAGTCCCGTAGTTTGCATTACTAACTAGGCAGGTTGTATTGAAATAATGGTATTCCTCACGGAATTATTGATTAGTATGACAGTAATCGCACGGTTGGTAGCGGCCTGCATCCAGCGCTACCTTTATCAGGTCGTCGGTCCACCTTGTGGGACTATGTTCAGTTCAGCAGTGGACGACCTATAGCTGAGATGATGGTGATAATGATATAGCTAGCAAGCGATCTCTTCCAAAAAACCTAAGGATACCTACTATCAAAGTTTAGTCCATTATAACAAATTTTTAGGTAAGTACACTAAGTAAAGGTACAATACTTGGTAAAAGCAAGACGTATAACTAATACTTCAATATTATGTAGGTACTTACTTATTCTGTAAATTCACTTCAACAAAGACTTGTATAGAAATACAAGTTGTAAAAATATACAGCCTTCTGTAAGTACCTAATAAGTAATAAGTAACGAGTATAACCCTTTAATAATTCCAATGTTATACTTCTAACGTAGGTACAGTTTTCCACTACAAAATAAGAAATTCAACCTTATTTTTACTACCTTAAGGCTTAAGAAACTTGTACGACTTATGAAGCCTGTACATCTTAAAGGATCATTACCTTACAAAACACAAAATAATATAATTAATTTATCATCAAAAATAACCGTTTGAGTCTAATTATGAACAGTTTATGTTCGCGAAATTTCTCAGCCAGAAAGAGAGGTGAATAGGCTTTTGTTGGAGTGCGAAAGTGACAGAGGTAGGGTAGGTCTGGTAATGTCGCACTGCAATTTTGTAGATTAAAAGTAACGCCTGGGTTGGCAGCAAAATTTGTTGTACCGTTAGCAATGGAAGGTTTTTATTTTTATTATTTTCGAAGCGAATTTCGCTGAAAGTGCGCGCTGAATTGCTTCTGTTTTCAGGATAGTTTTTACAATTAGATTATCTAATAAATAGTACATTTTCCAAAAAATAGTAGTGACATTAATTTAACATCTTAAGGCTGATTTACACGTATTAAGTAATTAACTAAGTAGGTAACTAAATTTTAACTTAATTCTAAGTGATCAAATTGCATCGTAACTTTAACTTAATTTTAAGTCGAAGTCCAAACGTCAAGCTCTTGTTTACTATGAAACTGCTTGTCAAAACGTGACAAGCCCCGCCCACCAACTTACTCGAGAAATAAAGTTAAAATTTATCTACCTACTTAACTACTTAATGCGTAGAATCCCACTAAAATAATTTTCATTTAAAATGTTGCTAAGAAGAAACCATTTATAGTTCAAAACGTGAAAAATTTACAGGTGTATCATGTAGAGCCAAGCTTCTAACGCCCGTATTCACAAACAATGCTTGCTTAAGTGAAGCAGCAAATCGAACGCACAGCGTTGGATAGAGCTCTGTGATTGGTTCGTGTCACCCTGTGCGTCCACGCGCACAGTGAGGCCTCATAGTAATGTTTGTAATTATAACTAACTAGAGTCATTGTGTGCTTCATCTGGGATTTAAACTTGTGTTAAAAATGCAACAATCCACCGAACACTTTCCTGGAATTATACTAAAAACATTTTAGCCTTATTCGACGGACTTTTATTTGCTCTTTATTACGCCTAACCAACGTGAAATTTGCACATGCAAATCATATTACCCTTTAAAAATTTAACTCGCATTCCACCACAGAGTTGCAGTTTAAGGCTCTTTTAAATTGCAATACAGTTTTACGGGATTCAGTAATGCAGTATCCCGCGAAACTGGACTATGTGTTTGAAATTAAAACTACAAATTCGATCGGTTTTTTGCAGGACAATGCAAACGGGATGTTCGTGTGAACGTTACTTTTAAAACTCGTACTGCCGTTTTCTCCATCAATCCCTAATTTTTAAGTGACCCCTATGAAAACAAAATTCCTGTTATGTGTTACCATAGGGGTCACTTAAAAATTAGGGATTGATGGTGAAAACGGGCAGTAGACTACTAAACAGGATCCTGCAAAAAACGGGTTATCCCCGTATTCACACGTATCCCGTTTGCAGTCCCGCAAAAAACCAATCGTTAGAATTTTGAATTCGATTTTGTTTCCAAAAAAACTGTACCTTCAAAAAAACTAGATACTGCCATGTAAACTCACGTCCAGTTTTGCGGGATCCTACATTACTACTTAGCATCGTTACTTTTGCTGTCGGTACCTCGCTGGATGACGTCACGGCCTCAAAATCGTCAGCCATTTTTACAAGAGCACCTGAATTTCAGCTTTTCACGGGGAGCAATTAGGGATGTTGAGAGTTTGTCGATATATCGATTTAAACCGATACATTGCGCAGGTTTCATCAACTTCATAAAAAAATAAATAAAATGTTTGTGAAATTTATATTCCCTAGTTCAAATGACTTTCACTATGATGTTTTTGATAAACTCAATAATTTATTGCATCCATAATGTTAAAAAATGTAGATACTTAACTACTTATTGTTTTATTTTATTGGATAAACTAGTGGTTTTTCTTTAAATTATACAAAAATCTGCGATTTACATAAAGGGAGTAACGATTATTTAAGTAAAACTTTTTAATCCATAACCCAAATGTCAAAATATATCAAAATTTACCGAAAAATGATATTATTATAAAGATTATATTTTTACTTTGGGGCTAGCTGGCGCTGTGTGAAATTGTCCAAAGATTTATTTATTATTATTTATTTATTTATTATATTCTAATTAAATATACTAACAAACCCCCGTTTCTTTCAAACACATAAATTCAAAATTATGCGCGCAGATTTAAGCTTTTCATGAATTCAGTTTCTCTATCTGTTTTCACTACGATAAAATTCGTCAGCAATACAAATGTATCGATAGTCCCCCATCACTACGGCCAATTTTCTTTCAGAAGTAGTCCGTATCGTGGAATATACGAATGGAAGTATGCAGCGTGTTGTGTATGACAGTTCTGGATTGGGGATCTGAAGTAACGTCATTTGCTGTCAAAGACTGAAACTGAAATGCTGTATCTGATACTGGACATTTCAGGATGACTGAAGAAAGCGAGGTGGATCAATACACGATTTTACACGTCAATAATTACCTCCCCTGTGTTGTATTTACTATTATTTTAAATAAGGGAAACCGAGGTAAGTTGTAACAGAGGATAGTTGTAACATTGTAGATTTTTTGGAACTTATTAACTACTAGCGAGCTTGAAACAGTCCGCGTTTTTAGTTCAAGTCTCGAGCTAGCAAATGCGCGCTGTTCAGAGCTCGCTGATATTTAATAGGTTTCCAAAAATAAACAATTTCAAAACTCTCCTCTATTATACAACTCATCTCGGTCTCCCCTAGATAATTATAAAACCAATATTTCAATTTCAATTCTTGTAGATATCTACACTTATATTATTATAGTCGTAAAGAGGAAATATTTAATTGTTAGTTTGTATTGAATAGGCTACAAAACTGCTGGACTAATTCAAAAAAATCTTTCATCATTGGACTCCTTGCTCCTACATTCGTTTCTGATGAACATAGGCGGTAAGAAGTTCGCCGGGTCTGTTAGTCTTAAATATTGAAATGGTACAACTTCAACTTCTGTAAAGATGAGAAAAAGCATTACTCTTTTTGTTGTTATATTAGTTATTTATTACCTACCCTAATTTCCTCATGATTTTTGTAGGCACTGGTGTCGACATTTATAAAGATAAACAATGTGTACCGCAAGTTATTGTAATAGGAGTGATTTTTCATTGAAGTGAGTTGTCACTAAACAATTAAATCGTCTACCTTCATTAATACTTTTTCTACAAAATCCGTCAAAAACACAAGCGACGCAAAATTCCAGGCAAATTCAAACGAAATCCGAGCATAATTACTCAAAAACAAACTCGATTTTATTGTTTTAGAGACACATGATTTATTATTGTTAAACAAAGCTCAAAGCAACTTTGAAAGCTTTGAATTTCATGCCGATCCATCAATTTTAATTAAAATCGAAAATGTTATTGCAAAGTTTACGGTTTACGGTTTAGTTTTAACCGAATTTGGTTAGTTGAACCCTTCTTTGCTGGGATAACGAGACTAGTTTTAATGAGGTTTTAAAATCACTATTATAGTTAAAATTTAACTAACTGCAAGTACCTACACTGTTATCTACGACTAGGTACACTAATATTATATAAAGAGAAATGATTTGATTGTTTGTTTGTATTGAATATGCTCCGAAAATATTGGACTGATTTGAAAAATTCTTTCACCATTAGAATCTTACATTATTTCTGATGAACATGGGCGGTACAAAGATCGCCGGGGCAGCTAGTAAGTTATGACTGGTATCAGTAGAGTACACGTTTCATTTCGTAGTTCTATCTATGACAGTCATGGTAATTTCTAAAAACAACTTAGGCTGAAAAGTTTCTTCTCAGCACCAGTCCATATGTTGTCCCAAAGTGGTGGTAGGGCAAGATATTTGGGACGTGTATAAGTGCCCCCGGAAAGGGCGCTTATTCAGGACTTAGCTGAACAAAAATTTTTTGAAACTTTGTTGAGCCTATTTTTATCATGAAAGGGTTTCAAAAACACTAGAATGTTTAAATCAATTTATTCTGACATGATGTAAATTAACATCCTAGATTTTAGGCTTAACTGTGCCAAACAGACTAGTTAACTGGGTCTAGATAGCGAAAATGTCCTGGAAAAGTTTAATTAGTTTTCATTTAGCCATTTTATTTAGTCCTTCGTCACCCTGACACTTACTTGTTTGTGACTTTTTGCGACTGTCACTAAAACTATAGTAAACATTTCAATTTTCAACAAAACTGCCACGTTTTAGTGGCAACGAAAATATTTTAACGAGCTTCAGTTTTGCCAATTTTTATTGTAGTATTCTAGTTTCACAATAAAAAATACAGGCGTTTATTTTCATGATTTTTCATGGATTTTGTAGAGATGAATCATCACTAGGTACAAGTATAAAACAAAGTCGCTTTCCGCTGTCTGTCTCTATGTACCTATGCTTAGATCTTTAAAACTACGCAATATATTATTTTGATGTGTTTTTTTAAATAGATAGAATGATTCAAGAGGAAGGTTTATAATATACATACTTAGTAACTCTAGAATTTAGTTCTTTTCTTGAAAGCGCTTTGTCTCCTCAAGTCTAAGTCTAATAATATGAGCTGCCAACCATATTAGACGGCCGTTTGGTGTAGTGGTTCGAAACGGACTACTATTCCGGAGGTAGCGGGTTCGATTCCCGCACAGTACAAACATTTGTGTGCATGAACATATTTGTTCGTATTGGACTGGGTGTTTTCTATGTATAATAAGTATGTATTTACAAAAAAAAAAGTATTTTAAGTATGTTTATATCCGTTGTCTAGTACCCAATAGTACCCATAGTACAAGCTTTGCTTAGTTTGGGACTAGAAGCGCAGTGTAAATGTCCAAGGATATTTATTTATTTATTATATCCTAAGTGTCTTCCAAGGCATCATCACCTTACTTATTTGTCAATTCAGGCTTCAAACCTACATAGCCCCAATAAATACGCTATAACAGTCATAAAACCTTCACACCAAGTAAATATTCGCCAATTCGAAATACTATTGCGAACACGCGATTACGTTTTTCCTCTTAGTCCTAAAAGAGAATTATAAAGAAAAATATTTTCATGTTGGCACACACCTTTCATGTTTAGGCAAACACTACGAAAACACACAAAGGGGCGCGTGGAGCTTACTCTACGTCAAATCAATGTGTACGAACGGAATGAGGACAAAAAAATCAGTTACTATTGCAAAAAAGATCTCTAGTTGCGACCACGGCCGTACTGGAAAGCACAGCGTAGGATTTCTACCCACAAGGTGGACAGAAAACCTCATAAAGGTAGCAGGAAGGCGCTGGATGCGGGCCGCTACCAACCGGTCATTGTGGAAATTATTGGGAGAGGCCTATGTTCTGCAGTGGACGTCCTATGGCTGAAATGATGATGATGATGACCACGGGCCGGTAGACAAGTGTAGGTAGGCCGCCCACTAGGTGGACCGATGATCTGGCGAAGGTTATGGGAAGTACCTTGATGCTGGTAGCGCGGGACCGGTAGTTGTAGAAATCTTTGGGGGAGGCCTTTGTCCAGCAGTGGCTGAAACGAACTATTGCCTTTGCCACCTCTCGTTCCCACAGCTGCAACTCATGTGTAGCCAGGATCTACAGCTTGACCGTCAATAATAACCCAACTAATTCAAGAAAGATTACTAATGATTACCATAGTTTACGACATAATATTATGTACTTACTTAATAAAATTTTACCTTTGAAGAGAAGATAAACAGTTTATTTGAAGACTTACCTGAAACAAAATAAATAAAATTAATATTAATTATTGCAATGAATAAAACAATTTTGGTAAGTATTTATTATGCAACAAAAAAATTCAGTTTGTGTCGACTGTATTAAATGATTAGAGAAAATGTATGAGATTTCTCTATTTTCGTGCCCCTGACTACATTTTGCGCTCTCTCTACATTCGCGCCCTCTGGTGCTGGAAAATGGACTTGGCACTCTTTCAGTTTGATTCAACTTCGTTTTATTTCACCTCTACTGGTGTTTTTTTATTAAACAGCATTGCGTTTCGTTCCTAACTTTCCTAGTTTTTGTTAATAAATTACGAAAGTACGATAGCGCAAAGGAATTTTATATAATCGTCGGGATTTTTATATTAAGTATTTACACAGTTCTTTGTAGGCACAAGAGCAAGTTCGCTAAAGTATTACACACAAATTAACAAAAATTTAGTACACGGTATAAATACAAAAGTGTAAAACACTAATATAGTTTCAAATGCAAATTTTCCATCAAAGTGAATTTAGTTAGAAAAATATGAAGTTTGATATTCAGTTATCATCATCATCATTTCAGCCATAGGACGTCCACTGCTGAACATAGGCCTCCCCCAATGACTTCCACATCGCACGGTTGGTAGCGGCCTGCATCCAGCGCCTTCCTGCTATTTTTATCAGGTCGTCGGTCCACCTTGTGGGTGGACGTCGCACGCTGCGTTTTCCGGTACGCGGCCTCCATATTCAGTTATAACTTTACTTTAACCCAAACCGTCTGGCCAGTGTAGAGTGTAGAACAAATCTTCCATTTGCCTCTGGTAAATTAGAGAGGGTCGTTCTCCTGCAGTGGAGACCGAATGTCCTGATGATCATGATAACACTTTTTGAATCATGAAAATCGAACCTAAAGACCAGTCCTATTGAATCAAATCTGGCATAGCTTTCTTAGTAGTTTTTTTATGCAGAACAAGGCAGGTATTTGACCGCAATCGCACCTAGGGTTGCCAGGCGTCCGGATAAAGCCGGACATAGTTAGGCTTTTTGATTGCGTGTCCGGCCAAAATAACCGATGTCCGGCCTGTCCGGCTTTTGTTAGGCTTTTTATTTGGCTGCCGCGCCAGGCGAAAGTCGAGCCACAGAATAAGGCACGCACGCATCAGGACGTTAGGCCACCGATGATGATAGTACTCACTCGTGAGCTCACTAATTGCACGTCGCATGTCCGGCTTTTAGGGTAAAATGTCCGGCCAAATGAAGCACATAGTCCGGCTTTTGTGTTTTTGGACCTGGCAACCCTAATCGCACCTGATGTTAAGTGAGATGCAGTCTAAGATGGTACATATATATACCTTGTAAGTGCCTATTCACTCTCGCCTTGAAAAGGCCCGGCTTATAATAGTGTATAGTTCTTGCAACTCACGAAGGCGAGTGAGCTTTACTTGTGTGTACGTGTACATGCACATAACGATAGTGTTATGTCTATCAAAACTTTTGAAAAACTAACAGTAGCGAGCCACCACAATGCAAAGCTCACTCGCCTTCGTGAATTGCAACAACTATAGTTGGATTAATAAGGAAATTATTATCAAAATTTACAATAACCTCAATGTGCGACCAATCTGTGGTATATTCTCTGTTCTATATTAAACCGACCATAGCCAATCCATCCACACCATAGAGGGGTGACCACAATTTACGCCGACATAGCAACCGGCTATATGTCGGCCTCTATAACAATATAGAACGATATAATGTAGATGGTATCAGTAAGTTATCAGACGTTATAAACTGGCCGGTATCTCGGTTGTAAGCAGCAGTTTTCACACCAAACAACTAAAGTCGCCGAAATAAGTCATCGACTTTTGACACGTTGTCAAAAGTCATTGAAAGTACAAGTCGTCGACTTGATTTTTTGGGTTTTTTTCAAGCCGGGCTTGGTGTACAGATTCCATAACCAGAATAAAGACTGGACTGCTTTTTCCTAGGATTCGAAATGAGGTAATAGATAGATTTATTTTCGCATTTAAGAGTACCTATATTAGCATCGAGATAGACTAAAAAATCTTCGGAGGACGTAGGATACTATTTTATCGCAAAATACTTATCTTGGAACGATTTATTTGTGCTTCACCTGTCAAACCAATATAATTTTAAATTCGACAGTCAAATCCGACTATATTTTTGTTGCAAAAACACACCCATCATAACCATTTAATTTTAAGATGCCATAATTATTAATAAAGTGCCAAAATACTGGTAAAAATATAATAATATTTTTTGATTCGATTTTGAAGTGCCTCTCAGATTGTTTATAAAACTTCAGCCCACTGTGCAGCGTACTCAGTCCACCATTCGACCAAATCTTCTGCGCGTCCCTACTCTGTGCCCTGAGTAATGTGGCCATTACTCCACCGCACAGTGGTGCGGGCCGCGTATTCATAGGACATATAAAAATAATTAATGTGGACTTTTGTTTTTACACCTGGGGTTATGGCCGTTTTTGAGATTGCCAAAGTTATGATGTTAAGCACCCTTGATTGTTTCGGTAAATTGGCGGCCGAGCTTGGTGGTCTGTGTGACGGACGACAGCGGGTGCTGGTACGAATCCTATTGGGAGCAAATATTAAAGTGATGTGCAAGAGTATAATACCAAGAATAGGCTAGTTTCCTAAAACAATTTTTTAGTCCGTAATGTTTATTATCAAAAAATATTGGACACATATATTTTTATTTGTCAATCTAACAAATAATTACATAGTTATGGTGCGTTGAAGTTCCGCACGACGTCACAACGTGCGGCACTTTTATGCACGCATTGACGTCACGGGCCTCTTCTTATGAACTTTGGCGCGCTTTATCTCTTTAAATTTTCATTAGTTTGAAAAAGTGAAAAATACGTGTAGAGTATTTTTTGATAAGTTAACTGACGGACTAATTAAAACTCTCGCTTTTTGACCCAGAAAACATCCCTATTGTTGAAGTAACTCTCTTAAGTTATCTGTAATTAATCGCCATAGTAGATAAACAACTCTCGCACTGTAGCATCTTGTGTAATCATCATCATCGTCGTCAGCTCATTTAGTCACTTAGTCCACTGCAGGAGCATGACCTTCTAATTTACCTGAGGCAAATGGAGGATTTGGCCCACACACGCTGGCCAGACGGGTTGAAAGAAAGAAAAGAAAGAAAGAAAAACATTTATTTGGTTCCAACTTAAAATATAGCAGACAGAATCAGATAACAAAAAACAGATAACAGATAGAAGTTAGAACCAAAACTGGCCACCGCTCAGCATGTGTCATGCTCTGGAGTGGTAAATAAAACCCAGAACACGACGCTGTTATTCTGCGGTGACCATTTTTGGAGAGAGCTAGGCAAACATGAGACAATACACAAAAACAAACAAAAGAGAAAAAACAAAATAAAAAAATACAATATTAAAAGAAAGAAAAAAAAAAGTAAATGGATTATGCCCAACATTATCCGTCATGACGCTGACAGGAGGGCGCCACCATATCGTACGGGTTTTAGTAAAATTTGGCGAAAATGCACAGGTTCACCGCCATCAACAAAAAAGAAGAAGTTGTTGTTTATGACATTTGCAAGGGTTGGGTACAGCACTTTGTGTAATAAGTGCAATTTTTCCTCACAAATGTCTAATATCGTAGTTTACTATTACAAGATTTGTTTCAAATAAAAACCAAAGCCATGACTATCATGACACAGAAGTTCAGTGTTTTTTTTTGTGACGAAGCCATTCGTTACCATATTATGGTAACATGGTGTTGTGAAGAATATATCAGATGCTTAAGTATAATTAATTTTGTGCGTAATATAATTAATATAATTTTCATTATAGAATTGCATCAGGCATGGGCCGCCATGTTCAAAGTAAAGCCGTTAAAAACAACTGTTTAAATGTCAGATGTAATAGCTGATAGACCTTAAGGCAAAACTTCCTTCATTGTTATTCCTTCGGTTGTAAGACATCAAAATATTAATGTTTCTACGATCATACACGCCGATTATGGCGAAAATTGCCTAATATTTGGAAGAAGATTTAATATTAAATTTACGCAAGGTCGTGAATTTGAAATTTGGCTTTTACACCTTTTTGCTTTCCTAGAATCACATTTTTTGAGACTAAGTTTCTAACCTCAGGCTTAATACTTCAGTATTAAACTACAGTTTTATCTATTTTTACCGTGATTTAACTAAAACAAAGTTTATTTGAAACTTGAGAAGTGAAGCGTAAAGAGTTCGCTTATAAAAGTAAATCTCGACTATCCTTCTAGAATTACCAATTAAGTCAAGCAGCTTAGTTTTAAAGAGGTTTTTTCTTGTAGAAACTCCGGATCAACGGCTTTTTCTAACTACAAACTACCACTATTAAGTAAAGAAAAAATAAGTATTCACTGGTTTGAATGACAGCATTATTAATCATGACAATGTATAGGAATTTGCACTTCTTCATCATCAGGTCGTTTAGTCTCCAATGCAGGAGCACGACTCTCTCTAATTTAATATAGGCAAATCGAGGGGCAGCAAGGTTCTGGAGTGGAGGCCGCGTACCGGAAAACGCAGCGAAAAGGTGGACGGACGACCTGATAAAGGTAGCAGGAAGGCGCTGGATACAGGCCGCTACCAACCGTGAGATGTGGAAGGAAGTGGACGTCCTGTGGCTGAAATGATGATGATGATGATGATGAAATGGAGGATTTCGCCTACACTCCTCACGCTGGTCAGACGGTTTGGGAAGGCCAAACCTAGGCTTTGACCAACTACACTGTATCTATGCAATTTATATATTTGTAAGCTGTTTGTTTTCTGAATAAAACAAAAAAAAATAAAAAAAATAAAAATAAAACTAATGTACGCATATGATTTGTGCCATAGTCGCCTCATAAGACATTCACGTGAAGAGAGGGAGTGTTTGTACGACAAACCAATATTAAAAGCGACGAATGCTAATAGAAACATCACTTGCAGTGTTCAAATGATTCGAATATATTTCCCTTTTTTCGATCACCTCTAGTGTGAAAATTCATCCCAAAACACAAGCCTATGATACCGGTATATCTCAATTTTTTTGTGTATATTTACAGAATGTGCGCTAACATTTTTTAGTACGCGTTAGAATATTTGTTTTGGCATAGTTTAAAAACCCTTTGAGCGGTTGTACGGATCAATCGACTTTTTTGCTTCGTCTGCTTCAAAATATACGATGGGTTTTCTAGTTCGTGCGAATTTATTTTTGATATAAGGGACGCAAACATGTTTGTATGGGATCATCTTTCCTCTTTCGTCCGAGACCTGATTGTGAGCGGACGCGTCGCGCGTTGTTTTCGTAAATCACTAATTCAAGCCCAAGCAAACATCAACTTAAATCGCTAATAACACACGAACCAACACAGCGTGAACTCACCATCCGGGGCGGACCGGTCTCTGCAAGCCGCGTCCCCCGCTTACTTCACGTGTGAGTGTGACAACTGCGATTTTTCGACCCTCTCGCACATCGACTCGGCGCTGACGCGTATTCGCTACGAAGCTACGGCGTGCTACGAGCTGTTACGGACTACGAATCTGCGACGTTTGCACGTGCGGTGCTACGACAAGCCACTTGAAAACAATACATAACGATTTAATTGCTTAGAAAATACAGGTGTATTTTGTAAGATGGAAGGCGACATGAGCAAATCGCTATCCGAGTCAAACATCAGCGCAACGGGGCAAAATACTACGCCCCCAAACTATGTCGCATTCCGTACTAGTAAAAGAAGCAGAGATGACATGCAAAGAGACAATTTAGAAACATTCAAGCAAGAGATGTTGGNACACACACACACACACACACACACACACACACACACACACACACACACACACACACACACACAGTGTCACATAGCCTTACCTTACTTTTGAAAAATACCTTATTAAGAAATAAGTAGCTGTTTGTTTATAAAACTAGTGAATGTAACCAAAACTATTGAATGTAACCAAAACTATAAAGATATCTAACGTTGTTCTAGTTCTAGTAATACGTACTTGTGAGTTTTTGTGGCTTGTTTAACATAATTATGTATCTTTGTAACTTTAAGAAAGAGCGGGGCCTCCTAACACAGGTATTATACTTAAAAGGGGACCCCAGCCACTTGCAACAATTATGTTTACTTAAAAGATACTGAATAAATGTTTTTTCATTTTTTTCATTTTTCATCTTTGGGTGTCTGAAAATTTTTCGGTGGATGCGGCTTCCATGCTTAATAACATGTCATATTACTACGTTTTCTATCGTGTTATGTTACCTACGCCCGTATTCACAAACATTACTATGCGGTCTTACAGTGCGCGTGGACGCACAGGGTGACACACGAACCAATAACAGAGCTCTATTCAACGCTGTGCGTTCGATTTGCTGCTTCACTTAAGCAAGCATCGTTTGTGAATACGGGTGCTATTCTGGACTCACCTTTAGCCATCGGTTAGGTATAAGAAAGGCAAAAGTTTATTGACTTGCTACAAGAATTTGTATTGACGCGAAAATTCGTTTATTATTTCATCAAAGCCCTAAGGTCATTATTTTTCAGTCTTAACAAAATCCTCTTTGAACAAGTAACAATGAGGTTACCACAAAATGGTTTATTCCACCTCTAAACATTTCCAATTCGAAAATAAACCAATTAAACCATTACAAAGAAGTCTTAGAATCGTAGTGAAATAATTCGCGGGAATAATTTCGGGAAAACAGGTGGCGGTGACGTCATCGGAAAGTGAATAGCCTTCGCAAAAGCGGGAAATCTAAATCTTTACTGCTTGTGGCTCAACCCTAGCGGTTGAGCCGCGGCTGTGTGACAGCGATGCTGATCGGCTGTTACTATCATCATTAAGGCCATAGCAGACTTATCAACTCGGAAAGGGATCAACACCGTATCGCCTATCGCGAGCTTTCAACAGACTCCTTTCACGCGTCAACCGCGCTTTTGTCAACCGCGAGGTGAGGCGTATACGTTAAGGTGCGAATAAGTGTGCGTACGTTATACAAAGAATACTGACCGCCTCGAATTGATACGGTTACGATCCCTTTCCGGGTTGATAATTGTTCTACGTCCTTTATTGTTATTTTAGCCAGCAAGTGACGTAACATCTTCCGAAAAACGCCACAGCACGATAAAGAGCTTACGCAATACAGCCTGTCAAAACGTGAAAATTTACCTTATTTTGTACACGGGTTTCAAAACGGAGAAAATCGAAACATCATTCAATATTTTTTTTATAGCAAAAAGGCTACTAAAGCTACAACCGAATTGCTAAATTTGCCACCACAAAAATATTTCACACTTGTTTAGGTATGTTTTATTCATGTCATCAATTGTGTTCTTCACTAAATCATAGGATATTGGCGATGAAATTACAAAAGACATGTATCGTCATCTTGTTAATATGCACTGTTAACGTGTTAAGTTATTAATAAAATCATACAAGACATCGATTTCTTAATATTAGAATTTCATTACGCACTTCTACATGTCTCACTCATTATAATATTACCTAATCCAACCACTGTTTCTGGAGAATAAGCTAAAGTATCAACATATATCTATAAAAGCTAAAGGTCACTGATTGACTGACTCACTCATTACGAAATCTCAGAAACTACAAGTGCTAGGAGTCTCAAATTTTGCATGGAGGTTCCTTTTAGAACGTGGGGGCTCACTAAGACAGGATTTTGCAAAATTCAACCCTTAAGGGGGTAAAACGTGATCCACGCTAAATCTAGCTCATAAAACTGATGGCCCTGGATAGAATAGTACTCGAATGGCGACCACGGGATGGAAGACGAAGTGTAGGCAGACCTACCAATTGGTGAACCGACGATCTAGTGAAGGTTGCGGGCAGCAATTGGATGCGGATAGCGCAGGACTGATTGTCGTGGGAATTCGTGGGAGAGGGATTTGTCGAGCAGTGAACGTTATTAGGTAAGAGAAACTGTTAATAATTCATCGCTACCTATCAAGCCCCAGCCTCTTCTAGTTCGCCTCCGGCTCCAAATTCTAACCCTCCCGTTTTTGAGATCCGCACACTTTGAACGTTTGTGAAATTACTTGGAATCCAAAGCTATTTATAAAACAAGGGTCAGAGGTGTGATATATTGCGTATTTCTTATGAAAAATACCTGCCGAAAGTGTAACAGGGGGGACGGAATACAAATGGACAAAACAAAGAAATAAACTAGATGGAACGCACTGCGAATTCGAACGGGTTATTTTTCAACCCTTTTTTCGTAAACTTTAGTTAACTGTAGTTTTGGAAAAGGCGATTTTTGCTTTAATTTTAAGGGGGAATACAAAACATGTTTGTTACAAAAACAGTTTTGTAATAGAAAATAAATTAGAAAATTAACTAAAAGATCACATCCACCCCGTATGGACATTTTTTACACCTTCACGCAAAAACTGCTGAAGTAATTTTGAAGAACCTTTACATTATTATTGTTTACATTAGCATAACATACAGGCTATAATTTATAACGTGACATTACTGAATTTCACGCGGACCAAGCCGCGGGCAAAAGCTACTAAGTAAAACTACCTCCAAATTGAACACAGTGTACTAATGTTACTCAAATTGATTTATCAAAAACAACTCACTCTGTAAGTGCTCAAATCACCTATAGAAAAAATAAAATAAATAAAAATTGTTTATTTCTGTAAATCATTTACAATAAAGTTACCTATCTCTCAAAGCACCCATCTATTTAAATATTTAAACACCTGATTCCTCCTTTACCCGATGTAATTCCATAAATGCGTACCCCGGGACGATAAAGGCATAAAATATTGCAAGTGAAACTGTCATTTTTATTTTATTTCATACAAAAAGATAACCTGCCCGGAATTGTGTGATGTGTGTGCGTCTCCCATTTTTTCGCATAAAGTAAAATGAAATTGTCATGACAATTTTGGCCCGCATTTTTTGAGGCGCGCCCCACTGGTGGAAATTTGTTTAGTAGGTTATTATTTGAGTTAAATGAATTATGTTTGTAATGATGATATGATTTAATTTGTGTACCTAACTCCGTTTTTAAAGGTTCGATTTAGTTGAAAATGAGGCATGGTTAGATGGCGCTTTGTGAAAATGTCCAAAGATATTTTAAAAATCGCATATACATTTAGAGCATTATAGACGCCTTATCGGATACTTAAGAAAAACTAAACTTCTTTTAGTATCAAAGTTACATTATGTATATCATCGTGTAGAGAAACTATGTATGTAGTTATAATCGCTATTTACCAGACATCTATCTAAAACTTTCAGTAGCCAATAAAACTATACCTAAGCTCTCCAAAAGTCCAACGCAACAAAATTCGAACTACCCAGCAATCATTTTTAAGCTGCACTTTTTGTTGTCCCACAAAAAACGGGACAAAGATAAACTTAATGTTTCTGAGTCCCGCTCTTCCCTCGGGACAGTCTCGGTTGGAATTGAGCAATCGTAGTTCCAAGATATTCTGTGCTTGTATGGAAAATGTAGCTACAACTAGCTACTAAAGGTAAGGTAAGGCTCTTTGAAATCTGTTTTTACCACCCTGTATCGATTTTCCCTGGGGTAAAATGTGTTGAGCCTCAGTTTTGAACGAGAGAAAATAGATGGCGTTGTACACATTTACTAACAAAGTTTTATTTTAAAAATTGCGCGAGATATATTACAATTTGACCGATGATAGCTTGACTCTATAATGACAAATTGTTTTCCTTTAAATAAGTCATTTATTTTCTGCAAAAGGGCTTTTGTAAAACCCTACCACTGCTTGGTGACAAGTTTCACTTTAAAACATCTATCGCTTAACTTTAAGCATCAGAACTCAGAGTCACGAACTTTTACTAGTTAATTGTGCGTTGTAACTTAATAATAAAGTAAAAAAATAAACAATAAAAAAGTTCATCTAAAAAAAGAATATCATAACAAAATAATATTACAATAAGTTAGTTAATAGTCTGAATAAATTCAAAAAATGTATATTTGGGTAAAATCCAACATTGCTACAAATCCTAATCCAATTTCTCTATATTTTGTCAAAAGTTGAACATTCGTCTAACAACAAACGGTTCAATCCAACTAAGTCCAAACAGCCGTCAGTAATGGAGACAAGTTTGCGTTGCAGGCGCCTGCACAAATGCATAATGCAATCATGTAAATGTACCAACCCTTGCACCGTGCTGAAATGTCAGCTTTTTCAAGAATATATTCTGAGTTGACACTAACGCTGGCAAGAAAGGGTTATGTATAATGAAGTTATTTTTGGAGTTAGTTCATACACTATAGAGTAGTCACTCACTCCAAGTAGTTTTAATGTAAGTATTTGCTGTATCTGTTTGAAGAAGAAGCTGTGAATAGTGACTGAGATTCTTCCGCCACTTCTTCTCAGCACCAGCCCATATGTTGTCCCAAAGTGGTGGTAAGGCAAGCTATTTGGGACGTGTGTAAGCGACCTGGAATGGGCCTAAGTACTGAATAAAATCTTTGGATTTGCCAAAATAAATTACACTTTGAAAATGGTTCAACTTTTGGTTACTATGTACTTGTAAAGATAAAAGTAAAGAAAACTTCAGCATATAAAATACATGGTATGCTGAAAAATGAACGAGCCGGAAGACGTAGCGTGGGCAGGCCTCCCACTAGGTGGACCGACGATCTGGTGAAGGTCGCGGGAGGTACCTGGATGCGAGCGGCGCAGGATCGGTCTTCGTGGAAATCCTTAGGGGAGGCCTTTGTCCAGCAGTGGAAGTCTTTCGGCTGAAACGAACGAACGATGATAAAAAAGCTAAATGACAGGTGACTGAGTTTCCTGCTACTTCTTCTTAACACTGGCCCATTTATTGTCCCGAAGCAGTGGTAGGGTTAAAGTAATACTGAGACGTGAAAAACCTTTATAAAAGCCTCTTTGCAGAAAATAAATTACTTTTATGACTGACTTATGGCTTCTGAACTAAAAAAGTGACTTGCGAACTCTATTATGGTAAAATATTATTTTTATTTTAGTCTGCTATAACACTATGACTGTGGCAATACAACTGAAACGTCTAGCTGTAAGTATGTACTACATAATTTGTATTTTATTTTCATTGCTTACGCCCGTATTCACAAACATTACTATGAGGTCTCACAGTGCACGTGCACAGGGTGCCCACACGAACTAATCAATAGCTCTATTCAATTTCGATCGATTTCATGCTTCACTCAAGCAAGCATCGTTGGTGAATACGGGCGTTAGTTTAAAATGAATGTAATGTTAGTTTTATTTCAACTATTTAAGTTCATAGATTAACATAACAAGTAATTAAGCTAACTACAAATAATTTTCCACGTTAATAGACCCTAAATTTATCATCTGGCGTTTAAGGAACCATTTTGTTTTGTAATGCTGAAAAAAAGCTTGAACCCTCTACTGAATACAATCCATATGTGTGGTTCTCATTTAACTGGTAGTTAAGTGAACGATTAACACGTGTATAGACTTTCAGAAGTTATTAATAAATCAATAAATAGCCAAGTTCTTTAAATACATAAACATTAAAAGAAGTATTTTAGTTAGATAAGAGCGACATCAATTCTACGGGAAATTTAGTGTGGCTGATAGTATAATTCCGCCATAGCATTGGCAATGTGCAACTGTTAGAGCACAGTGGACTCCACATTTCTGTTGCAAAATTGTCTATTTAACTAAGTATACCTACAAAAGATAATAAAATAGTTTGTGATGATTGATGTTTGTCACTTCAAAAATACTGCCAGATTTTGATGAAACTTTACAAATCACATCAGTACCTACAACACATCTGTATGTGTATGGTATGTATGTATGTTCCACTGCTGGACAAAGGCCTCCCCCAAGGATTTTCACAAAGACCGGTCCTGTGCCGCCTGCATCCAGGCACCTCCCGCGACCTTCACCAGATCGTCAGTCCACCTAGCTCCCGAGGCCTGCCCCCGATGTTTCTGTTCGGTTTGGTTGGTGGTAGAGCTTGTTCTAAGTCCGCCTGGCTAGCTACCACCATCTTACCTAAGTCTGTCTATATAATATATATATTATATATTTAGTCAACCGTCTATATAATAATATACATCCAGTTGACACGTGTAACCAAACGAAGTTTGTTTATTCAAATTGATACGATCGATCTCTCACTCTCGGAACGCGAACTTTGGTGTTTGGACTCAAAATGGCGATTATTGGAACGGAAAATATTCTGTTTGTGACCGCCGGCTCGGTGGTTAGTATTTTAACCACAATACACGAATGACTTAGTTTGAAACGCAAAATTACGATTAATGAATTTTACACTGTATTATTGTTTTCGTTGAAACTTCATTTGCGACCTCAATCAATTGTGGATCAAAGTATTAAATTGTGTATATGTCAATTTTCAGCAATAGATAAAGTGATCCAAGAGGAAGGTTTATAGCAACCGTGCGAAGCCAAGAAACAATATTAATAGTATTTTCATACTCAGAAGTACCTATTTATTTTTATACAATTATTGTTTAACGCATTTCCCTAATGTGGTATATTCAACTACTTGTATTTGTAATCGAATGACTCGCATCACTATTATTTTGTGAATAAGGTCATAAAATGAGATTGTGTTTGAAGTGGTTACATCCAGAATCCAATCTTATTACAAAGTAAAAGAGTCAAAGATTGGACAAAATATAGAGAGAGGAATCAAAATGTATGCTTAAAGTTTGTGATAAAATGGGTAAAAAATCCATAATAATTTGAGAATGGACATAATAGGTAATTCAAAAATCCTGTGTGATCCACGGCCAAAGAATATTAGAGACAGAAGTCAAAACAAAATCAAAAGTTATTCTTCAAATCATACCTATTGCTAGCTGTATTCAGCCAAAACAACAAAAAGGGCTGTGTACATTTACACAAAAGGGGAACGGGAGGTAGTCGAGTTATTGACTCTACGCGCGAAGTCGCTGGGAGCTCGTTACATTATACCTTTTCATAAAGAAATATCGTGAAAGAAGAATGCTTATCTAAACACTAGAATACGTTGATGTCCGGACCCAACCCGAAAGACAAAAACAAACCCCTAATTTCGTTTCTTCGAACTACCGTCTTCAAATTCTCAGTCCATTGAACCTAAGAATTGAAATTACCTTTTATTCTGCCCAATTTAATATTCCGCAGTGCCTATTAAGACAAACGAGGCCGTAGCAATCGTATCGGGTGATATCTCTAAGTTGTATTAGGTTTCCAATCGAAAGAAAGCCCAAAAGTTTCGCTTGGAGACAGATATAAGCAAAACATTTTGATTCGGTTCAAACCGAGGATTTGTTTCGTAAGCGTTCTCCGTTTTCGCGGTTCTTTGTGTAAGTGAAACTTTTTTCTTTCTGACAATGGTTTCTCGCTGGCTGGAAGTAATTTAGGCACAAATTCAATTAGGCAAAATTCAATGCTAATGTGTAGAAGTTCTGCAAGAAATGTTGATCTATTATGGTCCCTTTAGGACTGTTTTTCGAATATTTATAATTATTGTCATTCATCAACATAGAGATAAAAACGTTTATATTCTTATTGAAAATTCCTTTCTGTTACTATCACACACAATCGCTCACTTCAATATTAAAAGTTTGAACAGTAGTTTGCTCCAAATCTATATTCTCTTTAATACATGCCATTTCCAATATCCAAATATCCATTAAACCTTTTCAAAGGTAAAGTTTCCAGCCAAATGTTGACACGGGAGGGCTTCATTACAAAACGTGGATTCCTATACGGTACCCAGAGTCGAGTTTTTGTCTCAACTTTTTCTTGTTTCTCTGGATTGTCATTCTTTTACACAAGCTAGATTGGATTTTAGATATTTATAGAACAGTTTGCTCGAGCTTCGGTGGAAATACAGTAGAAATGTAAGTAGTAAGTCTAGATTGAAATAGATATTTTATACCGTTACAAATAATGTAATGCAATTTTTTTAGGTATATTTGGTACAACATTTTTACGTTAAAACCCTAGAGGTAATCAGACACAGTCGTTTGTGTTGGATAAATTCATCTGAGGTATACGTTGATGACATGATAGCTCCGGCTTTCTTGTACCAATTAACGAAGTATACTTCTTGATCACAAATAACTCCAGCACCATTATGAGGGTCCCACACTATGAATGGTGCCTTTTGTGTGAATTTTCCCATGGACCCCGTTGTAAAGTAACTGTCATGGTAACTATAGCATGCTAAACGTTCCAACCGGCATATATTTTAAATTGTTCGCTTTTTCCGATTTCCGTAAAAGATTCGTTGCTTGTTAGTTTATTAAATATTATCATCAGACAAGTAATTTTATTCTTTTCTTTTCTGGGGGCACGGCAGTGCCCCCACCAAGTCGAGCAAAAAAGCGGCACGGCCGTACCATCCTTTTCTCGAATTATTTATTGAGCACGTCTACTGCTCATTTTTTAAGATGTGGCAAAACTCATTTGGCTTTATTGGAACGTGTTTACAAAGGCTTAAGTTTCCATCAAGTTTCATATATTTTACTGAGAATTCCAACAATTTTTTCTTCAAGGTTTCATCGAGTCCTTATTTTCCGTATCGCCTGATCCGATGTTATTGTCTACATTCCATTCGGAAACTTCAAAGAACTGAAGCAAAACAAAAACGCGTCGAAAGAAAACCCAGCTAGTTTATTCCTCCATTACTACCCTCACAATTCCTATACACTGACAAATCTCTGAACCGACTAAAGAGATGAGTTTGAAGATACGAGCGAAAACGTCCTTTATATCTGGAGAGAAGAGCACATTTTTGCACAGTGTTGCTAGAGAAAATATTTCAGTAATTCCTGTTTCTTACGAGACATTGTCTAGTGTTAGGACCTATAGGGAAATCTCAAGCAGACATATTAATGCATGCGACGTATGCAGTTCACAGCTGTGGAGAACAACTAGCTCATGCAAATCATGATGGGAAAGTTGGATGAATTTATGAATACACAATTTATTTTCTGAACGCAATACTACTTATATTAAATTCTCCAAGTAGGTACATTGAGCTATTGCTAGACAGATTTAATATTCGATTTAGAATTCGTGTAGGGATGAGAAATCTAATTTGAAAAAAATGTTATCATCTTTAGAAAGTAGGCGTTTTTCTTTCATATCAATATTTTTGCTGTTATTTATATTGTCAACTAGCGGCCACCCGCGAATTTTGAAAAATCCCGTCTTAGCGAGCACTTACTTTCTAAAAGGAACCCCCATGCAAAGTTTGAGACTCCTAGCACTTGTAGTTTCTGAAATTTCGTGATGAGTAAGTCAGTCAGTAACCTTTCGCTTTTATTATAGGTATCTACAGATACAGATAAGTTATGCTTTGATGTAAAAAATCTTGCTTCAGCATCTTCCTCGTATATTTGTGTTACGAGAATATTGCATGCCGTGAATCGTAGCGTGTGTGGTGTGTACAATATCTTTACGTTTTTCTGCTCGACGGACCATCCACCCATACTAGTACGTGACTTAGAAAGGCAGCAGCTTCTTCGCTAAATATTTTTAGCTTCAGCTTGAAAATAAACGAGCGAAGCATGTTAATGTAAGCAGCAATACTTGAGCTTACCCGGTTACTACTCTAGAATATACTATGGCACAAAAGTAAATACGCGCGAACACACAGAAAATTAGAATACTAAGAAAACTGTCTGAAGCTGTTTTGTGTTTACAAACATCTTGTTCACTTAAGTAGTTTGGTTGATCAAATATTCCATTTCACGAGTCTAGCACAAGAGTAAAGATAAAAGTTTTTCTTTATTAATGACACGCAAAAGACGTGATGGAATTTTCCAGCGACTTTTTCATTAAATTACATATTGGTCCGAGAATGCCTCCTTGCGGAGTCCCCCGAAATTTGTAATTCCTAATAAGGACTATACGTATCGCATTGCACCAAAATGAGTAAGATTAATCTTAGCAAGGTACGAGCATGTCGGTCCCAGTGGGATTCCTGGAAGGCTTTTGCTCGTGCCAGAATTTGTTATTAGGCGTGTATTGTTTAAATAAGGGAGTTCCCTTACATGTTTAATAAGATAACCTGATAGTTCTTATTCCTGTTCAGATAAAGGCGTGTATAAACTGACACTGACTGAGCCTAGCAATATATTTACAATCGTTAATTTCGTCATTAATTCTTAATGATATTACTGTAAAGCAACCAACCTGTTATCTTATCAAAATCCCTGTATAATTGAGACTGTAATAGCCCGACATTATTAGTCATCCCACGCTAAACTGGGCTTAAATCATAATCCAGGACACACTCCGTCCTGGATTCCACAAAACACAAATTAGTTTATTAGTTTACGATCCAACCTTAAACAATACAAAGGCTAGATTAAAATAGATAATTATTATGTAGGTAGTATACGATTACTTACAATTTGACGATTACGTCAATAGGCCTAGGATGTGCTCAATTATACTTTAACCGAGGCATTTTATCGATTTTGCACGATAAACTCATACATTTTGTCGTCTAAATTCATCGATAAAATTTTATCATGGTGTCCATTCCATGGTGTGACAGTGACAACACCGCAGAAACATCAATGGATGGATGTTACTCTTTCACGCTTAAGTCAATTAACCAATTTAGACTGGTACTGAGGTAGTTTGAGACCCAGGAACAAACATAAGTTTTTTTTCGGGTTTTTGGAATAGAACCTCATTATGTAATAAACCGAAATTCACGCGGAGAAAGGCGTTTAAATTAGGTTTTCCAATAAGACATTTAAATACAACAGACCCTATCTTACTTAACCCTAAATCGTATATGACTAAGGTCATGTCAAACCAAATTCAGAACATAAACCTTTACTACAAGAAAACGGTATGTCTTCAAGATTAATGGTCTCCGAGATAACAAACGTATATAATATATGCCAAAATGGAATGTAAGTTCCGCGCGAAATGGCCGGCTCTAAATATATTCGCAAATATTTGATATGGCTAGGGATGCTCCGTTTCGGTCTGAACTTTTTATAGTGACTTTGAAATCGTTGGCATCCTTTTAAAATATTAAGTCTCTTATGATACATATAGTACATTCCCCAAATATGAGACGAATCAAAAGTGTTAAAATTTCAATATTTAAAATCTTGACAGACGACAGCAATTCAAGCTTAAGATGCACAGTATCTTATTTCGATGTAGTGTTATTTTGTAACAGAAAGTATACGCTGGTGTGCTGTTGACTGTACGTAGGTACAATAGTTTTAAACTCTTTATAAGAGCATACTAATACAAATACATAGTAAAAACAATAACAAAAAATCTCATCGGATTTGATTCATATTAAGGAATGCTCTATGTATAATGAGTAGTCTTATATTAAAAGGATGCCAACGATTTCAAAGTCACTCTGTAGGTGCTAATTAATGTCTTCTTCTTTGTCCTGGGTTATCGAAACATTTGTTTAAGCAAGCTCTAAGACCTTCGTGGACCACCAGGTGACTAGTGAGCGTCCTCTATCTTTCTTATAATTTGGCATTGCTAAATAAAGCCTGTTTCTCTTTTATATGGCGGGGGGATATATGTAGATGCTAGCATGAAGATGGTTAATATTAAAGTACAGATTCGCATGCTCATTGCTAGCATGAAAACATGCCACTATTGAGCAATTTCTACTTAGAAACATGTGGAAACATTGTTCATACTCATAATTAGAATGCATTATACATAAATATGTATATGAATTTTTAACCCGGATCACACTCTGTAACCGTAGTGTATTATCAAACAAGCATCTCTCAATATTTAACACATAAGTCAAATTCGGGTAACAACCATAATTAGATTGCTACCACAGTATCGATAAACGCATTAGCACGTCCCTATATCGGTTTCACGACCATATAAATCCGTATTGACCTATAAAATAATTGAATTCGCCCTAAAACCCTGTAGGAGATTACCCGACTCTATAACTTTGGACTAACTCATAAAGGTTGGAAGGTGCTGGATGCACTTCGCTATCAACCGTGCGATGTGGAAATCATTGGGGGAGGCCTATGTTCAGCAGTGGACGTCCTGTGGCTGAGATGATGATGATGATGATGCTGAGGGATACCGAACCCGGAACAGGGAGATCTTGGAAATAAATATTGTTCTCGGCTAGGTTCGGGTATTCCCCTTCCAAAAACCGGGATAAAATCTATCCCATTTATGCCCGTGTCTCAAATTATCTCACTGGATACGGTCTGCGGTCAGGTTAGCGGGTTGCACCACAACCACAAACCGTATCCAGTGTGACAAATTCTTAATTTTTCATCTTCATTGGTTCAGTGGTTTACACTTGATGAGTGACAAACATCCATCCTAAACTATGTCTCTCCAGGGACCTATCCTGGGACCTGTTTTTAACTTCAATTTAAAATTTTCTTTATAAATAATTTACATTGAAACAAAAATAAATAAATGGTAAATTGATATAAACTGACATCTACTGATTCCCCAATACCTAACGTCTTTTTACACCCTACATGGAATTACCAACGCGAATTGCCTCTCCAGACGGTGCTCATATATCTTGAGCAACGACATAGCTGTTCCCGTCTAAATTTACTATGTTGTTATCATATCATTATTAGTTGGTTCCAGTGTTGATCCCTTTATTTTTATTGTACATTTCTTCCTGTTTCTGGGAATATTTCCCGTTTTTCATGCGTTTTGTTTTGTTTCAGATGTTGGCTTTTCAACAGCGCTATTAATGTTACTAAGATATTGGTCGTATGTTTCGGTTCCTAATACAGTTATATTTCGTTTTTAATTAGTAAGGTTTTTGATGATGAAATGACATTTTTTATAATGAGTAAAAATATTTCCAAATTTCTTCTTCAGCTTGATGGCTTTAATGCCACACATTTTATTTTTTTAACTAAAGTTAGTTACTACCTAAAGCATACCCCACAACAAAAAAGTAATAATTAATCTTGGAACATTTCTTCACAAAAAATAGTAAGTTGTTAATTTAGGTAATTAATAGTCATCATTATAAATTCAATTACCTACGACTGTAAATAGTCAAAAAGATACTGTTACCAACTAAGAACTAAACTCCAGAACAAAAAAAGTAATTAGTCTTGGAACTTCTATACAAAAAATAGTCATCATTTTAGGTCATCAATATCATTACAACTTCAACTACATCTGCAAAATAAGCACGAAAGACATTAAAACCAAATTGAGTCCAATCAAAATCATTAACACCTCCGACGTTGCCTTAACTATACCTAATGTTCGCACGCATCTATCATTTATATTATGATTTATTAATAAGCCTGACTGATGTATCGACGTCTTAATTATCCTGGTAATTATCACCTAGTCCTGTGTCAGACGCGTGTTAAAAGCACGAGGACACAGTGTAAAAGGTCCGCAGTATGTCCAACCGACCGCTGCGCAAGGATGCGCGCTGTGATAAGCGTCAATCGACGCATTTTATCGATTGTACGCGATAAGCCGATACATTTTGACGTTTAAAATATCACTATATCACGTCTACAATATCACGTCGTACATCCTAGCCCGGCTGATTCGTGTCTCCCCGTCTAGCGGGAGAGTAGAAACCGAATCCTACTTTTGCCTCTGGTATATTAGATAGTAAGCTATAACAAAGAGAAGACAATCTGAGTAAACTTTTTCAGAAATGCTATAATATGCTAATAAATGTTATTTTTATATTTTTGGATAAATTAATTTAGTATTAATGATGGCATATTTATCTTCTCTTAAATAAAACACATTCTTGTAGGTACTACGTAACGTTTGGTACTTTTTATAAGATTTGAAAGGAATCACGGGTTGGTTTTGCGTGACGACATAGTCTCTTATGAAATTTAAATAATAAGGATTTAATAAAATGTAACATAGTTATAAAAGTTGATAGTATAGACCTTCTGGATCTATTTCTACTGTGTAGACGTCTTCATAGCAGTGATTAATAACTAGAGTAACACTGTTGACAATTGACCTAATTTCAACTAAATGAGAGTTTCAGCTTGCAATAGTTTTAGCTTACATAGAAATTAACAGCTTGTATTAAAATTTACAAAATAGTTCATCTTTACTAAACTTTTGCTCGGTTACCTACACTAATATTATAAAGAAGAAAGATTGATTGTCAGTTTGTATTGAAGGCGCTGGATGCAGGCCGCTACCAACCGTGCGATGTGGTAGTCATTGGGGGAGGCCTATGTTCAGCAGTGGACGTCCAATGGCTGAAATAATGATGATGATGACTGAATAGGCTCCGAAACTACTGGACTTTAAAAATTATTTCACCATTAGTTCGCTGAAACGAGTTGAGTAATAAACGCAAATCAATAACAAATCTAGTATAGAAAAAGGTAATAGAAATGTTACTTTCAGAGTTGTCGATATAAACAGACCGGATTCAAGATAGACGAAAACAGCAGGAGACATCAATTTATAAAACGAGGCTGATATTATTATACGAGAAGACACAATGGCCGATGACACGTGTAAAGGAACATTCAAATCATAAGAGATGTTACTGAGTAGAAACATGAAAAGAACTATTATTTTTTGTATAACTGGTGACCTAGTTTATTTAGTACAGACAGTAAGTTTTCTAATTATATTCCGCCCAAAAAAGATACTAGATAAAAGAGGTCAGACTATTTATATTTTTAGTAGCAATATAGAACCTATTAGTACTACATAAGTTTTCGCTATTTGTACATGAAAGTAATAAGAAGATTCCCCAAATCAATGGTCCGATCAAATTCCTAACGGAGAATGTTCCATCAATTTCTGCCGCTCACAGCTTAAGTATGATTAATTAATTTCTAACCTTAAAGTAGGTAAGTACGCACTTCCGTGTAATAACTTCGTATAAATAGATACGAAATTAATATTCAGACTTTGATATTGGGTAAGTACCCCAAATTCTTGGAAATCACATTATTATTACCCCTTTTAAGAGATAAAATACATTATGATTTCCAGTCCCAAAATCTAATAACACTCGTCAAAGTAAATGACAATAGAAAAAATAGCGAGCGTATTGAAAAACTGAATCACCAAATTTCAAAATCATTACCAATACCAACGTTACTGATAATTCAGTTTTGTTAGGTCATAAATAAATTATAGTTTGAAAGCACATCGATTTATTCGAACTACGTTCGCACTGCGATCTAATTACTAAACATTTTAATACAATTCATGCAAACAGTCCATGTTTGAAACAAATTCAATTATAAAGCAATCAATTTTCAGAATCGGTCACTTTTCTAAACAATTTTGAATATATTTAGTACTGGAATTAACAAATGTGTGTAATGGGAAAATTTGATAAATATTTTCGATGTGATAGCATTGTAGGTACTTGCATTGGTTTCGCAGCAAAATACCAATTAATTAAAGCACATTCGAGTTTGACCATTATATACGAGTACCAGCGTATCGGAAATTACGGGAAATTCAGTAATGTACGTTTTCATCGGGGCTTAAAGCAAAATTCCGAGAAAATTGCCATTTGGTTCCTCTAAAATGCCACAGTAAAGCTGAATTCTGTAAAATTGCGAAGCCTGTTAAAAATACTCGTACCTACTCGTTTAATGTTAGTCGAAAGATTAATAATGACGATGTTATTAATAACACTTGTGAAACTCGATACTTGAAAGTTTTATTGATATAAAACGACGAGAATCCTCAAATACCCTTCCCCAAAATCTGTTAAGTTGCAAAGAGTTATGAAGTGTTGGTTTATAATCTGATTGGTAAGAAAACCAAAGTGTTAATTTGTTGGGCAAAATATTAAGCAGATGAGAGCTCTTTAGCTGAAATTGGAAACCAAAACTTCCACGCCAGAATATTCCAAGTTAAATTAATTACAACAGTCGACTCAAAAACTTCTTATTAATTTATTGCAAAAGACGAGTCCAATGTGTGATACAGTTTGCAAATCGTATCATAATGCGTATGAAAATTTATAATTACTTCGTTAATGAACTTTGTGATATCAATTGCAGATGTTTACATTACTAAATTGCTTGAGTCTTATGAAAACAGCACCCAATTAATTGAGGCCATGAGAATTACAGCGTACTCAAAATTTAAAGATTTCACAAGAGCATTTGACAGTGTAATTACGTGAGAAAAACTATTTAACTTAAAACAAACTTAGCTACTCTGATTCTAAGTTAAAACTTACAGCATTCACTTTATTTTGTAGAAGAAATTGTTGTGTACGAAAGAAATATAGGGTGTAATACAGGGAAGCCTTCTCGGCCCACTCTTTTAAAGTTGCGAGCCAAGGAGCGGGTTCGTTTTGTTAAAGTTTTGACGTTAAAAAGAAAGCACAGCTTTTATATCTCAATAGGAGGAACATGCAAAGTTCGCGCAGCTTATTCAAGGGGGAAGTTCGGAATTAACCTGTTTGGTAGGCAGCCACTTCAACGGTCGGAGTTATCTGCATTTTCATTGCTTTTTGACGATACTTTCTTAATCTTGGTAATTACTTCTTTTCCCGGTAAGTTTATTATCTTCAAGCATTAATTTTGTACAAACGAAACTAAACTATGGCTACGTAAGGGCAGTATTTAACTTTTCAGATTTCATATAGCTAACTAAATAAATACAAAAATATATGCTTTAGTTATAATAGAATCATGACTGATTCGTCTAGATGTTGAAACTGAAGTAAACGTTAGTATATCATTAAAATACGCTTAACATAGATCACTTCTTGAGTTTGAAAAGAGTTCCTTAATTTTCCAAGTCTCAAAGGCATAAGATTGTCTATGGACTACTTAAGGGACTTTAAATAAAAGTGCATGAAGGAACTTAATCCCTCTGGAGGATTTAAGAAGATGCAGAATTATGCGAACAGTTCTTAGTTTTCTTTAGAACGTAAGCCTTGAGTCCCTATTTACGCCGATTATTAACTTCATTTTGCCGATTATTTACTAACTTAATATTATAAACTTCAAAGGGATTCTGATCTAGGTTAATGATAGACTTCTATAGTTATATAGATTTTAGTAGCTTTAAGTATTTTAATTAAATGTCGGCGATTTGCTACGAGTAATATTATAAAATGAAAGTTGTTTGTTTGCGACATCTTCCAAATGACACGGAACTAATTAGAAACCGTTTTCATATTACATAATACAGGGTGGAATGCCACAATATCCGAAAATTCACCACCATTTTTTGTAAAAAATTGAAATAATTTTAGATTTCACGGTTTTCCATTCATTTGATTTACGAAGTTTTTGAGAGAAATTTCATCCTTTTAATTAATCTTGATGATCAATGCAATAAAAATACAGGATGTAATTTTGAACAGATTTTAGTCGGTTCGATTCCCGGGTGTGGTAAGCGAATTTTCGGGAATCTTTGAATGTAGTTCTCTTTTTTTTTCAACAGTAGGTATTCTCTTTCCCTTCAGGTGGCACAAAATTTCATCCTGTATTATGGACATAATATGAGAATACTGTATGTAAGTCTCGCTTCAAAAATAACTTGGGTAGGGGTAGAACGGTAGAAACCAATCATTACTCATGTCACGCGAAAATGTACGAGTATGTTTTTGGTGTGAAGTATATTGTACGCTAAGTACAGTCGACATCAACCTGTCACAGAAAATACGTATTTTCTTATGTATTTTGAACATCATTGTGTTCATCAGGAAGGATACGGGCGGGACTATTCTCATGCCCACCTCTCGTTCCCACCACTGCAACTCCTGTGTAGCCAGGATCTACAGCTTGACCGCCAATAAAAACCCAACCAGTGAAGGTTAAGTTTGTCCCGGGGGAAAGAAACTGTCATTGGACCCGCAACGAAATTAATCAGAAGAACATAGGAGTTCGAAGTTAAGGTTCGACAGTTAGAGGTAAGGTAACCAGTTCCTCTGTGGTTGAGGATACCAGGTGAATCTCGTTTCCACCTTCGGCCTGATCATCACTTAATGTTCCGGCAGTTAGAGGTAAGATAGCCAGTTCCTCTATGGTTGAGTTATACCAGCTGAAACTCGCTTCCACCTTCGGCCTGATCTTCATTTTCCATCAGGTGAGAGGCTAAGAACCTCCTCGTTGTGGATAAAAAAATCTCATAAGTAAGAAAAAAGTTCAAATTCTTTCTTCAAATTCAAATTTATTTATTTGCCAGAAACAGGTAACATAATGATGGTCAAATATACATAAAATAAAGTCCATGTTTCGCTAAATGCGCTAGTAGCGGCCTGCATCCAGCGCCACCTTTATGAGGTCGTCGGTCCACCTTATAGGCCGATCAAATTCTTTTATAGAAGTGTATTTTATAAACCCTGATCGATCATACTCAGTATCAATTTAAAATGAGACGTTTTAGATGAATGACTACGGTTTAGGGCTAAAATAATGTTTGGGTTGGGACTTCCAATCCAAGTGATACGTCATTTGATTAGGGCGAGGGTATTACGATATTTCATCTAAATATGCTTCGCTTAAATTCACAATATTTAACTAGTTATTGCCCGCGACTTCGCTTGACTGAAATTCGGTTTGTGAAAGAATGACTCTTATGACACTTATCGTTGTAATTTGACCAATTAACTCAATATCGCTAATTCGTTACTTATAAACAATACTTTAAGATTCTTCAAAATCCGTGTAGAAGTTTTTTCGTGAAAAAGTGACAAATAAACATATTTTATATCCATCCATTCATCCATCCATATTCACAAACATTTCATAGAAATTTTCTTTAATACAGCAAGCATTATTTTTAAATTATATTGGTGTTATATTGTATTAAAGCGCATTAAATTTCATATAAAAGCATATAACCGTATGTATAAACTTTACTACTTAACTAAACATCTTTCAGCGCGATATAAAAACTTAAAGTCATATAAAATCCCGAACCCATTCTAAAGTTAGACTAGCAGTATAAAGACTGGCTAACATTTGTTCCTAGCGAGAATGCAAATTTTTTCGCTAGTGCTGTAAGAGTTTGTCGATATCGATAAAATTAAAAAAGCAAGAGTAGCGAAGGAAATAAAGATCTAAATGTAGGTATTTACGATATAACAAAATGTTTCATTATTTTTTTACGTACGATTATAAATAATAAATAACTAAGGGAATTATAATAATAAGAAAAGTGTTTCCCTGATTTCAATTCAATTCAAATCAAATTCTTTATTGCTATTTCATTTCTTTTACTGGTTCTTATGTATATTTTATTTAGAAATACATACATTTGTAAATTCAATGTTCTTTAGCGTTTTATCAGTATTTTTTATCTTTTGTTTGTTTCTAACATTAAGCTCTAACAGCGTTTCAACTTCGCCCAACACAACACGGTCGTTATTCGAAACAGAAAACTATCGATACCGCTACATCTCTATTTCCAGTAACTTACAAGAACAGTCCCTGGATAAAGTGTCGATTTTCTTGTGAGATATCTGTTTGAATTTTTAAAGTGAGCCGGATTGAGTTCGGGCAACATTGAAGTATGAATTGTGGATTTAAATAAATATCCTGCAGCAGTCAATGCGGTATTCGGCGCGAATTTAGTAGTGTTCGATTTTTTTTATCGTATCGTATAATATCTATAATGATTAATGATTGATGTCACAACACTACACAAACTTGACCTTCACTGGTTGGGTTATTGGCGGTCAAGCTGTAGATCCTGGCTACACAGGAGTTGTAGAGGTGGGAACGAGAGGTGGGAATAGAACGATCTTTTTCTTTCGTAATGATAGTCCAGTAGTGTAGGTATTGGACTGGCTAATTCTAGATATTGCGAGAGCTTTGCCACGGTGCTCGTGAATTTTGTAGATAGACAAATATCATATTGTAATCTGACACCAAATTACTTCCCACTGGATAAGGGTAATATCCATCAGGGCAATAATCACCACTTTCCATCAGGTGAGATAGGCACTTACAGGGCAGATAAGTACCATCCTAGACTGCATCTCACTTAACACCAGGTGCAATGAGGGTTTTCGCGTTTGAAAAATCCGCCAGATGGCAATACGTAGACGCGAGGTCCAAATGCTGCATGATTGGTTATTTTTGACATGACATTGACAGATATGTATTGCCATCTGGCGGATTTTTCAAACGCGAAGACCCTCATTGCGGTCAAATACCTGCCTTGTCTAAAGCCTGGTCCGTGAGCACGTAGAATTTTGTCCAATGACCCCAAGCTACCCATCCTCATCGCTCGCACGTAATTATATTGCTGTCGCGACTGTGTGACGGGCGCCCGCAGTGAGTGTGCGAGCGCGAAAGCAACATAATTACGCGCGAGCGATAATGATGGGTAGCTTTGGGTCATTGGACAAAATTCTACGTGCTTACGGACCAGGCTTTAGCATAAAAAATAAATTTCAAAAAAGATGCAGACCCAGAACTTCCTCGTTGTGATTAAGTATTTTTTTCAGTGTTGTCGAGTGAATGTAAAAAAATATATTCACAAATGGATAACGTGAAAATTAACGAAATACTTTGTTTTATTATACTGACAATAGTAATAGAAAAAATTAACAGAAGAAACCATCGAAATAAGTAAAAACACCAGACCATTTCGATTCGTTCCTGCGAGTTAGACAAAGGGAATAACAATGAAGTTTTACAGCTTTCATAGCATATCCTCGCCAGGGCTGCTAGCTCAGACTTTGATTCGGAATCTTAACTTTTACTTGCATAGGCAAAGAATACTTAATAGGTACTTGCCAGCAGACCAACTTAGGGCTTGTTCCCACGGAATTCCAGTTTTACGGGATTCCAGTAATTCAGGATTAAAGAAGTAAAGTCCCGAATCGATTAAGTAGGTACTTCAAATATACACATACGGTAGAACGTATTGGAATCTTGGTATCATAATTTAGGTGCCACCACAGGCATCTGAGTCATTTGTCACTAAATACAGGATGAAACTAAATTAAAATCTTCAAGACTTTCATCTTTCATCTTGTTCTACGAAGACTTGTAATTTCAAACAATTTACTTCACAAACCACTTCACCCTTATTTGCAAACTTAACATTTTTAAGTACAAATAAAAATTTGCTCACCACCAACCCTACGGAACTCATCCTACCCACGCAATCTCGCCCTTATATAAAATTTGCAAGTACGCGAGAAGTTATGTTTTTCTCCTTAACCCTTCTAAAATATTGATGGAACGGCACCCGTGTAAAGAACGAAGCACACTTATCAACCTGGAAACGAATCAACACCGTATCAACTCGAGGCGGTCAGTATTCTTTGTATGAAACTCCGCACTGCAACGATTCGACAGCGCGGCGAAAAGCAATACGGTGTTGATCCCTTTCCGGGATGATAAGTGTGCTATGACCGTATATCTGCCTATAAAAAAGATGTACAGTATCGGTAAGGGTTAAAATCTTTACAAAAAGTTATTGATAACGCAACTGGGGTCAAATGGGATATAAAATTGGCGAGGGTTCGCGGAATAGTGCTGTCGAGTTATGATTCGATTATAGTCGATGACATCATTTGACGACCCCAAAATTTATTCGATATTATTTCTTTCACTTATACATAAAAAATTGTTACAGTAGCGGGACTAAGGCTGAGTTGCACCACCTAACTTTGACCGTAACTCTAACGATAACTGGTGTTTTTTGTATGGAGTTTGACAGATTTTTGAGGTATGTCAAAGTTAAACTAAGATGGTGCAACCCAGCCTGGGTCTTTATAGAAATAGTTGCAGTTTTTTTTTTCAAGAGAATAAAAATGAAAAGCTGTGAAAACTGGATCCTAAAACAATCGATACTAGTTACATGCAAGTATCGATAAAATAACAACACATCACTATTACGGACGGGTTAAATAAAGTTTATGCGTCATACGGGGTTATGTTCTAATGCAACTTTATAGGTTTTCAGTTATTTGTTTAATTTGTTTTACTATTGAATGTTTTTTGCTGTTGTGCTCATAGTATTGAAACGTATGTACATACAGGAATCGCTAAAAAAATATTAGTATGAAAATATTTGGCAAAAATTTTAACGAAATCAAAAATCAGATTACTGAACTACGAAAATCAAACTCAGGCAAAGTAGTTAAATCCTAGGTTACTAAATCAATCTCTTATGAAATTCAGAAATTTTATATTTTATAAGTACTATCTAGGAATCGCACCCTTAACCCTTTGATACGACAGTGACCAACTCTATAACAAGCAGTCCATGACGTCATGGTCTATTATATCCAATGATATTTTTTATTACTTGTGCACGGTTAAATCTAACACGTCTTTTTCAGTCTTTCACTATCATAAACCACCTTTAACCTGCAGCTCTAAATAAAACATGCAAGAAACTGAAGAAGTCTAGCATGAGAAAAAAACGATAATTATAATTTCGTCAATTTTAACGACAAATTTGTCGTCTGAAATCGATAAAATGTTACGATAAACTTTCATTCTAGCCCGGCCTGTTTCAGGCTCTTTTGAGCCATATTCTCTCTAAGTCCGAAATATCCACATTTGTTTTAAACTACAGTAGTTAAACAATCAATTTAATATCCCCAGTTAAGTGTGAGCGTCCCAACTGCCTTTCTAATGGGATTAAACTGCATCTGCAGTTCTTAATGTGTTTTTGTTCTCAACTCGCACCGCACTGTTGCTGTAAGTGTCTTTATAACCAGTTAAAACATGAGCGCAATTGAAAACGGTTGGGTATTTTATTTCTTTTCTTTTCAGCTAGCTTGTGGCGCTTTTTGGTTATTAAGTTACTGGCTTTTATTCTAGACTTGGTTCTTTGTTATTGTTAAGTAAGTTTGACAAAAATTGTAATAATACCAACTTGTAATATTACATTATGATAAAGTCAAAACTTACGCCCGTATTCACAAACATTACTATGAGGTCTCACAGTGCGCGTGAACGCACAGGGTGACACACGAACTAATCACAGAGCTCCATTCAACGCTGTGTGTTCGTTGTTTTGCTTCACTTAAGCAAGCATCGTCTGTAAATACGAGAGTTATAATCTGTTCACTTTTGACTGGTTTTTATGCAGTCAATTTTTGAAGTCAAAAGTGATTTTGATAATTTATCTAGTTTTTGACGATAAAAATTCATGAAAACAAACAATTTAATTCTCGCGAGCAAAGCCANAAAATAAAAATAAATGTTGAGCTCCATACAAAAAAAAGGAAATTGTCAATAACTTGTTAAATAATAACTTTATCAAGAAACTTTACATAACATAAAATATTCCTTTTTGGTAAAGGAACACATTGGCATATTTATTTTTTCATAATTCGGCACTTGATTTTTGAGCGACCCTAAGTCTATGAAGCTCTAATATCAGCCCACCGTGCCACGGGCCGAAGCCACTAAAACTAGTAAACAAGTCAACCAAACATAACCTTTAACCTTTCAATACCAATAAAAAGTCCGTTAAACCCGCTCACGAAATAACCCTTGAAATAAGGGGTCCAAAATTTATAATTTCGGCCCTACTACCACATGCAAAGAAGGTCCCAGATATATGGCCCCCACTATTGCTTATTGGATACGGAACCCGAGAATTTGAATAAAAGGTCTCTCGTAAAATAGTCGCCTTCCTATTACAGAGATAGTGATGGGACACCGGACAGATATCGATAAAAACGCAATGAATAAAGTCGGTTATAATTTGAAGTTTTATATGGCGGGGTTGGTTTTATTGGATTTAGGGATGGAGGATTGATATTAAATATTGTTATTACGAATTCGAATACAAGTTTTGTTAGTATGGGATCGGTCGTTGTGGGTTTTTATTAAAATTTTATCTTACACTTACATGTAAATAAATGCCATACAAAAAGAGATATTTTGCTATCTATTATTGATTTTTTATCTATGTTAAAAGTTTACAAAAGAGAAAATGAAGTCTTCTTCAGAGTACAAGCAAAACATTTGTTTTATAAGTAGGTACCAACTATTACCTAATTTAAAGCCAATCAAGAGTATTTTACTCGAGTTACCTATTACTTATTTTTCAGTTAGTAACCATGGTTTTCTTACTGTAATGTAATAAATATACCTTTACCCGTATATTTACAACCCAAAAGCTGGGAAAAGCTAATAGATTCTACCCCATTGTAGATAATATCTACACCCTGAGTAAGATTGTGATCTTAAGATCAGCAAAATCTTACAAAAAATACGGGGAACTGAGCCTTTACATAAAAAAAACACTTGAGTAACGGACACGTAAGGGAAATCACTTAAAATTCGTCCACTGGCTTGTTTATGAATGACATAATAACTGTACATTAACCCATAATTAAGTATGATTACGATCATGTTATCAATCAACTTTCGATTATAAACTTCGATCCCACGGTAGTTTAAAATAATGTTTAAATAAACATTTTATTTAGTATACATTTCATAATAATTATACTCGCTCCAGTACAAAACGCTAAGACTTTAACCCTTTGTACGACAGTGGGAATATAGTTCCCACCATATTTAGAACTTTATTCCATTGTCTTAAGGTCCAAAAACAATGAAAATTTGGACTTGTTATGCCCGTTAAAGACTACAAAAATCTCCAAAAGCGCGAATCTGCACAATAAGATGTAAATTTAATTTTATTGGTTGATTATTTCATTTCATTCCCACATCTCATTATTCAATAAAAAGTACGTTCTGAATACTCGATGAGGGTAATAATGTAATGAATTATTCATTAAATCATTATTTTTGAGACTCGAAAAGGCATCTGACGATCGATTTCATTAAAATATTGGTATTTTTCAATGAGCTAGTTAGGCCAATACCTGGTCTATGATAATTTCTTTAAATTGACATCAAAACGAAGGTACTTAAATATACAGGTGGAATTTAATTATTTTTTCACACTGACAGCTGAGTTTCTTCCGCCATTTTTTATAAGCACCAGCCGATAATAATTATGCCATCCCGAAGTGCTGTTAGGGCAAGCTATATTGGGTCGTTCATAAGTGCCCTATAAAGGGCCTACATACTAAAAATAATTTAAAGACTGTCATCTATTTCTTTACTACTCTCTCTTCTATATTCTCACTTAGATTTTAGCTCAATCCTACATCTTAATATTAACTCGAACTAGCTTTAATCATCCGGTTAATTACTCCACGAGATAGGCATTACAAAATTCTCATACACTCAAGTAATTAATGTTGGTAATTATTATACAGGGTGTCCCAAAAACAATGTATAACCCTGCAACCATCGATAAGCCTCCTCATGATCTCTATAATATCAAATTTTGACCTTGGTAAAAATATCCAATTTTCAAGTTCTTTTTTGTATATTTAGTAAATTGTACTCTGAGATTCGTGTTTCTCATGCAATTCAAAAAATTAGTCTAAAACTATAAAAAAAAATATAGAAAAAAGGAAAATTAAATCATATCGCAAAATCTTAAAATCTCGAAAACCGTGATATTTTTACGTGGTCAATTCTATTCAAAGATACAATTATGATAAGATAGTGAGGCTTATCCATACTTACATTGTACACCCTGTATAACCGTGGTATACAAAGCTTAAGTATTCATGTTTGCTGATCACCCGTTCAATTTCCGGCCACCGAACTTTGCTTATTAAAATCAATGCCTAGATTCTCTGGAGAAATCTGTGTATAACATCTCAGCGGTTTAGTGATGGGCAAATGTACCACACATTATAATAATATCGATGTTTTGTTATCGAATGCGGAGTGGGAATTTCTTTTAACAACAATTACCTACATAAAATGTAGCAATAAAGTAAATTTCGTTAGATAAATCGGTCTTATGACATTATGGAACCTTTTTAAATTCTCATAGCACACGCATATTCTTCTTCATAGCATATTCTCCTAGCCATTATTCGAGTAACTTTTTAACGACCAAAATACGAGTATAGATAATAAACGAACAAAGAAAAATCATTTACATTATTAATTGTCAGGGTATTAAAACTAACAAAACCACTCTTACTTACTCCTTTGTTTTACGATTAACAATGGAGTAAAACGTAACGTTATTTGTAAAGTTTATTATTGAAACTTTATTTCAAAGCCATCATCTTCAAGAAACATTAAAGTGTAACTAAAAGAAATGTTAACAACGCAAGAATATAATATGGTCTAATAATAGATGTTAATACTGCCCGTAATTATCAAGATGAGACATTTGATGTGGCAGGCGTCCCGTAGTCTCATCAATATCCCGGCAACCAGTCCAGCAGTTTTCCACCCATAGACCCTGTTTATTTCCCAACTCTCTGCAATAGTCCTTGAACTTAGCGGGTGCTGTCTTTGGCTGTATCTCATTAATAGTGCAGGAAAAGATAGTATCCGCTAGGTGTACACATCCCAACACATTATCGTATCTCGAAGGGGCCTCTTCATGTTGGATCTGTATCCCCATGAACGACTTCCAAAAGGACCGGCCTCCGCGCATTGCTTATCCATAGGAGAGATACAAATAATAATAATAATTAAAGATGTTATGGGTTATGAAAATGGTATAAACAGATCGATAAATCACTTATCAAGTCACATCACCAGGCTTGTTCAATTCTGAAAGTACATCTCAAAGGGCAAGATAGTATTAATGTTCCAAGTTGGTAACGCCAAAAGTTTCGTCTTCATTATACATCCGACCTGTTATGATGGCTTTGAAATTCCTTGTTTTTGCTATCTGCCACTGTAAAATATTAGCAAGATATTGTCTAGCACAAAAGAGTTTGGAATGCTTTGTGAAGTTTCTATAATGGCGTACTAGGTATTGTGCTGTGTATGATAGTAGGTAATTAAAATAATTTGTGTTGGTAAAATACTTACTTGAAATGATATTTAAAATGATTTAGTGGCTGTGAAAGACCGTTACAAAATCTATATTGGAAATCTTTGCCAATAACCGTAAAAATAGACAGTTCATGTCAATTTTAGCCAGCTGACAAAAGTGTTTATTACTTGTGTCGAATTTAAAATTTGTTACAGTATCGTAACAAGGTCTGCCATTACATTTGGTTCAAAGATATATTTTATAAGTAGATTTAACATTGAAGAGACAATATTACTTTCTTCGGCCCAAATGTTTGACAGAAAAACAGCATAGAACTGATAGTATTGCCAAAACTCTTCTGAGATATAAGTAAACAATTAATAACCTTTATGTATAAAATAACGCCATAAAAACATCGATAACTGCCTATCCCTATCTTTACATAACGCTAAACCGAAACAAGTTACATTCCCTTTAATTCCAAACGTCAGTGTTGAAATCATCCAATCTATATTATATAAAGCTCGATTACCACTGACTGACTGACTGACTGATCAGGGGTATTTTTAGGGTATTTAGAGGGGAGAGGGGTAAAATTGTTAGTGTTTGTTTTAAACTAGATTTTTTGACTCACAGGTTTATTATATTTTTTGAACCAAAAAACAAAATGGCGGCATTTTTTGAGACACCAACTTTTTTGTCTGTGGTCCTGAATTTTTTCTTTTTTGGTGGTTTGTTGGGGTTGCCAAGGTGTGCTAAAAAATGTGAGAAAAAAAAAGAAAAACAAAATGGCCGCGCCGCCATCTTGGATTGAAAATGCGATTTCGAGGTGTTTTTAGGGAGGTGTCATTCCGAGATGCGCAATTGTTTTTGAAAAATTCTTTTAGGTGTTTGTGACATGTATAGTCTGCTTCAAGGCCACATTTACAGATTATCAAAAAACAAGATGGCGGCTGAGCCGTCGGCCATTTTGTTGCGATCAAAAAATTCCCAAACTTTGGTAGCAATTTTCCGGCAGATGGCGACACCGGAGTGGGGTACAATGTTCCGAGCGATTGTTGGTCTGTTATTCGAGTGTTGCCACAAATCGGAAAAAACTACCATTTTGGAAGAAAATTTTCCACGGCCCCGGATAGTAGAAAATGGAAATTTCCAAAAATTCCATAAACTTGGAATGCAGTCTNCGATGGTTCAAATCCCGACAGTCGCCATAGATTTACTTGTGTTGCGTCAAAAAAGCAAAAGAGCCTTTCCACGAACGATAAACGCCCCCTGTAATTTTTGCGAGGCCGAAGGCCGAGCTCCGAATGCGAGGCCGCAGGCCGAGCGCCGCGTAGGGCGAAGCCCGGAGCGGCCAGCATCGCAGATCTAGCTTTTGTAGCCCGCGTAGCGGGCGACCAAAGCTAGTCCTTTACATATAAAGGTCTATGTGCCCCCTGAATCATGCCTAAACCTTTCATAGTACCCCCACTTTCAACGTACAAGACTTTTCGCTTAAGTGTTACGTAAGACGTAGGTATATTTTACGCGGTATGATTTAAGGGTTAAATGTATAGTGATGGGCCATAACTGTCTATTGGAGGTCTCGATGAATAAGTATTTATGATAATAATAATTGAAGTGTATTTTAGGAGGGATTTTTTCCGGAAAGTGTGGCGCTATTTTAATTTTTGTGCTCGATTGTTTTGGTACTTGATTAAAAAGGTGGGAGTAGATATTGAAACGTGGTATATGTAACTGTTGTTTAGGTACATTTAGATTTTCTGTTCTATCACGAAAAAGCTAGAAATTTGAAAAAGTCGTACAATCGCCTTTTCCAAATAAATTTTATAGAGAAGATGCTTTGTCATGAAAAGTTTATCCGTATAATAATCTTCCTATCTTGAGAAACCCAGAAAAGTATGGGTACTTACACTTATTAATATTTTATCTACAAAAATAAATACTCCCACATAATACACCTACAACATAATCTTTGCGATTCTTCTTTTCTAATCTTGTGGGTTGTAATACAATTTCTGAGACTTGGTGTCAAACTTTCTAAGCCTCTGTAGGCGTCGACATGGCTCAATTGGACAGCTTGACATGCCCTGTGAAACGTAGAATCCTATTTTCGGACAATTTAGTTAATAAACCAACAATCTAAGCAAATTAGGAATACATTGAGATGATTCATCTGAGTGTTTCATACCTATTTGAGAACTCTAGATTTTTTAAAGAAAAGCGTCCGAAACATAGGAACTTTTTCAAAATTAACCTGAGTTCTGTCTTAAAAAACGTATGATAAAATACTTATCAATTGCATGAGCCAATTCAAACATTATTTTGTATGGTATTCGCACAAAATAACTTTAGTGGGAAATTGTTTCCCAATATTCGATTAAGGGTTAAATAATTGTACCTCTTTTTGCAATTTCCAAATTAATACAAATAAGAATAAATTCGGTTAAAAAGGATTGAAGTATTAATATCATTAACAAAGATAGAATTTAGTTATTGATTATTTTTACCCGACTACGGCAAAGCCATACGTAAACTCATGGTAGGCACACAGTTCAGTATTCTGAAAATCTTGTTTTATACTTTTTTAGCGTCGTTTTTTGTCGTAGTTGGGTTTTAGTTTTTTTATTACCCTTGAAAGATAGCAAAGAGATTACAGACTTTGCGAATAATTTCTCGGTCGGTTACCAGGCTCAGAGTAAATTAATTAATTGCAAAAAGCTATTCCATCTTCATGATTGATTGAATTTGATTTTAGCGATATCATCCTTTGATTATTTCTGTAATTCAATTTGCGGTGAATAATTGGCTCACTGAGCCGTATTTACATAACTAGCGTTTAAAATATTTAACTTCATTAGTGAAATGTTTGCACTTAGCGGGATTTGAACCTGCAACTATAGAAACAAGTTTAGGGAAATTTCTTACGATGAGAAAGGACTTCTTAATACTGAAGGTTCGGCCAAACCAACGCGTGCTACCTGCGAGCGAGATGGCGATGGCGATCCTACTGATTTTTACTCATCGCCATTGCGCATGCAGGTTGCACGTGTTGGTTTGTTCGAACCTTGACTAATATTCATCAAAATACACACTAGGTATAATAAGTTTTATTGAAGCTCACTTCCGTCTTCGGCCTGATCATCACTTCCCATCAGGTGATATGCAGGCCAAGAGCTGATCGTTTAAAAAAATATTTTCAGCATTTCCGCAAAAAACGTTTCACTGATTTGAATTATCCTCAAGTGATAAACATACCTTTACAGGTACATTTTGTAACTTGTAAAACAAACTAAACATTTCTGTGTAAATCTAATCCATCCTCAACGCTCATGATTCCCTAGAAACACGAGTTACATCCATTACACATTCATTTCATGTTACCACGCCCTTTAAAGGTCACGTCAGGTACCTTTATACATCTAAAGCCTTATTCTTACCAATAAGACAAAAGCCGCACGATAAAAATAACTTATCTGGATGGAAAACAAAAGTATAACGTAAGATAATAATGTTTAGAAATGTCAGATTACTCCATTTGGATAAGAAGCAAAATATGAAAAGAAAATATTTCATAGTCTACAATTTTCGTACTTTCTTGGAATGCTTATCAATTTGTCCAGAAATCCATGTCTAACTACTACTGCTACTACATTCAATTTCAATTGACTTAATTTTGCAAGTAGGCTTTTAAAAAGCGCTTTTGCACGTCTTAAATATAGCTCCCTACTGCCACTTTGGAACAACATAGGGAGGACCCTGTTGAACGAACTACTATAATTACTTTTGGTTACTATTATGTCACTTATGGTAGTACACCACTCAATGACACACCACTTAAAGCTATAAAGCCTCCATAGATTATTGATTTACTTAAATCAATATAAATCAGTCACTATTCGACATCTAGTATTTATTGTCTAATGGTTTATTGATTTTATAAAAACAGCATCTAATTTTATAGTCAACTAAAAACGAAATATAGGTTCTTCGCGCTACAAAGAAATCACGTTTTTTTATAGAAGTTCGTTGTGAATCAGAAACCTATGATAATCGTGGCACAATACACCATAAATACTCGTATTCTTCTGTACGTGTGTTAGTCACCTAACTCCTCCTAAACAGCTGGACCGTTTTGTTTGAAACTTTGTATGTACATTTCAATAGGTTCCTGGATGGTTCGAACACACCATTAGATCCGTAAGGTGGCGCTACTTTTACCTGGTGGTACATATTTCACCGGGTCAGTTATTATCTATATAGATCGTGCCATCCACGACGACGCGCCCCACCAATTTTTGGTCTCGGTCGCGCGGGGTGCGGGGAGTTTGATCTAAGCAATCCGAGCATTATTATTGTAGTGTGCGTGTGCACTCATGGATAATTTAGCGTATACCGATAACACTCAAACATTAGCGGAAGAATGGTGGGGCGCGTCTTCATGGATGGCACGATCTATAATAATATTATAATTTAAGCAAAATATTCAAAATTACTTACATATAACAGTCAGCGTGGCGTTCGCCCTGATGACCTTGTGCATCTGGGCCGGTCCGACCTGGCACTGGTACTCCGCATCGTCTTCCAAGGAAGCGTTGACGATGCGAAGGTTGTAGACTCCATGGCGACGGTCCCCGAACATGGTGTAGCGAGGGTAGCCGGGGATGACGGAGGAGAACCCTGGAAGGAAGATTACGATGAGAAATGAGTCTTATACCCGTATTCACATTTCATTCACAAAAGATCATTGTTTAAGAGAAGTGGAAAATCGAACGCACAGCGTTGAATAGAGCTCTGTGATTGGATCATGTGTGACCCTGTGCGTCCACGCGCACTGTGAGACCTCATAGTAATGATTGTGAATACGGGCGTTAGAGAGCTTAAGAAGGACCACGATGAGAGATAAGTCGATGATTTGGTAATGAGTTTCTAAAATAATACACATGTACGAGTATATTTAGATGAGAAGAAAATAATCTTGACAAACACATGAAATAAGCTGATGATTTACAAATAAATTTCATTAATAATCCACAGTCATTTTATTAAGGAAAGTTATATGAATGACGATTGAATCACAAAACAAAAACTTAGGAAGACGTCACTTAACAAATAACACAATTTTTAAACTAGCGGTCAATAAGAAATCTAACTAAAGATTATGAGCCTTTTCACATAGAAGTTAAAACAAACAAAAGCTTACAGAGATGAATAAAGTAAAGAAATATTAGTAGCCCCGAAGTTGCTTACTTTGGGGCTAGCTGGCGCTGTGTGAAATTGTCCAAAAGATTAAAAAAAAGATTAAAAGATCTTTCAATGTAACTACTAATATACTATTATTTATTTCATCTGCCATAGTTTTTCAACAATAATATGATCTACACCCAATATTGTTGCTTCCATAATTTAATTTGGGAGCAATATAAAAAGGTTTTCCTTTCTTCTTCTAATTAATATTTTAACGAATTCGTCACTGCCACAGTTATTAGGCGCAAATTTTCTATTAGTATTTCCTGTAATCTTTCAATTGAAATTAATTTGATAGGTAACTACTGTGATATTAAATTTCAGAAAAATACTAAATTACTAGAACTGGATCAAAAGCGCCCTATTAAAAATATCTAACAATACAGCTAATATTCAAGCTAACTTTTTCATATCTTCTAGTCTAGTCTTCGCAAAATATTAAATTATCTGTCAAGTCTTTTTATTTGAAATAAAACCACAAGATCATGTTCACAGAATTTAGTAAGATCAATTGAAGTTGATGTTTATGATGTGATAATAATATTTTAAGAAGCTTTCGCAAACATGTTTTCTAAAATTTCACCAAAATTTTTCACTACACAGAAATTATATCCTAAAATGGTTTAATATGTAGCAAAATAGGTGGTTACTCTCACAGAAACTAACTAGTCTGTTCTTGAGTAGACACACGACAAACTTAGTCTAAGACATGCATAAGTACTCTTTGGGAGACACTTATGACCAATTTCTAAATCAAACTCTTTATTAGTGTTTAGACTCTTTTCAGGACACTTATACCTAGCTATAGGCTACAATTCGCTTAAAAAGGCGGACAGAATACGGCCCGGATCAGACATCTTGTATTCTAATAGCTATTGCAATACAAGGAGTCACATAAGGTTCGACACTCGCACCGCTACTTCTTCGCGTGACTCACATCCACGGTATCGATTTCACCGATTCATCATAGATTTCGTGCCTTTTCTACTTAAAATTACTTGGTACCGCACTCGGCCTGTGACTAAATAATTTTCAACGTCCAAAATTACTTTTGTACCATCGGATTTAGCACGGGCTTCGATTGCGTCATAGATTGTGTTAATTGTTTTTACTTGTTTCGCTGGCGTGAGATTGATTTTGGTAATCTCATACAAGTTTCAATTTTTAAATTATATTGTAATATTATTAGTCAATCAACAGTTTTGCTGAACGAAGCTTTAAATTTGATTAGATTTCAGGCTTAAAAATGTTTTGATTGGTTAACTTTAGTGCTTAAATTGTATGTCAGCAATCCTAAATGCTCTGTGACTAACAATGATATTGAATCGAGTCACTAGTCTTAATTAATACGGACCTTAGATCCCAATCTTAGAAAAGTTTTGACTGTTGTTTGTATTGAAACTACAAGACGGAGTTTAAAAAATATTTCACAATAAGAATCCTACAAAATTCCTGATGAACATGGGCGGTATAAAGTTCGCCGTATCAACTAGTACCTTACCGTTCTGCGAATTCAGTTGTTTACGAGTTGATAAATAAATATCTAGGTTAGGTTTACATATTTTTCCTTCTAGTTTTATTTTGTGTAGGGTTTGAACGTACAGACGATGATATGTCAAGTGAAACGTTGTGGTTTCTTATGTAGTTGAAATAAGATCGAATTTCCACCGAAAATTGTAGCTTCAAGTGCTGTACAATGCAGAACTATACAGTGCAGGCAACAGAATACAAATGCATGAATGAGCCAATTTGGCCCGGGTCAATTGTCGGATGGCAGGTGACGCCCTGTGCTAGGTGCTACTCTGTTCTCTACGTCATTCAAAGTTTCGAATATACCCATCTCTTTCACGCGAAGCTAGATGCTAGCATGAGGGATAGTAAAAGGTAGACCCGATAATTCATTACGGATTTGCTTGTGGTGCTACTTCACTTTCTATAAAGTCATCCAAAGTTTAGCATCCATCCCCTTTGTGCGAAGCAAGATGCCAGCATGAGTGATAGTGACAGATAGACCTGAAAATACACACTGATTTGGGAGTAGGTCCACCTTTGAGGTTTAAGACATAAGATAAGGGATCGAGTAATGCACTTTTTTGACGGTTGAAATTTTGAAAATAAAGCTACGGAATCAGGACTTGTGACATACCTTATTAAATAAAAAGTTAAGGTCAGCTCCGTGAAGGTATGTCAGTGAAGATTGAGGAGATAGTTCATTGGTAAGATGGTGGTCAGCGCAGGACCTTTTATTGTGGAAATCCATTGTCCAGCTGTGGACGTCATTTGGCTGAAACAAACGAAGATGGTGGTAGCTAGCTAGTGGACTTAGTATAAGCCCTACCAAATGAGCAGAAAATTTTCCCCCCACAGGGAAAACCCGGAACCTTTAGAGTCATTATTTGCCGCTTTTGATTATTATGGTTGTATTTTGTTAATTATGAAAAATGTAAAACGTTAAAATAACGGTATAGTTGTGGCCAATGAGTTGCTGTCATAGTGACATTGACAATACGTCAATGTCACGCTAGCATCAAACGTCAGAATAGAGGGACGCGCGGAGACGACTCCGCGCGCTTTTGTGCTAAGTGATGAATTGTATTTAAATTAAGGCAATATACTGTGAAAGTTAAGTATCCAGTGTTTTATTTATGAGAATAGATCGACCGGCCTCTAATAATTTCAATATAGACTAATTTTTAATGGCAAGATTGAATATAAGTTGGACATTATTTTATAACATAGACTTGAGATTTTGAACTAAATTATAGTTGTCGGTACCTATTAGTATTGTGAAAATAGGCTCATTAATAGCTTTCTTGTTTCATCTAAAAACAAATCGCTTGAACTCCTAACACAGACGGATTTCACTCCACAATCAAGTGCATGGACGCCAAAGCTAACCCGTTTGTATGGGAGAGCGTGCGACCCGTTGAAGACAATACGTAGCGCTATCGTACATTATAATCCTGACTTGCAGGTAAACACTGGTACTTTATCTTGTTGTAATAGAGGCCATTTTGCAACAAAAATGTAGCCTGATGTCATCGAGTTATAGGATAGAGAAGCTATCGTAAGCAAAATTCTTGCTCCATTTTGGAAATTAAAACGAAAGTCTGTCATCTATTCAGACTGTTGAAGCATGCAGCGCTAGATAGCTTACAGAGTTATACACTACGTTTTCCAATCCGTGGTCGCCACTCGAGAACTTGTCTGACCCAACGGTTATCAGTTCTACGAGCTATGTGCCCTGTCCACTGCCACTTAAGTTTAACAATTCTTGGTCACTTTGTTTTTCCTGTGGATCTCATTTCTGATTCGATCACGCAGGAAAACTCTAAGCATAGCAACCTCCATCGCCGTTTAGGTGACCTTGAGCCTTAGGTCCATAGTAAGCGACTACGTATTCCGTACTTATGTCATCACTGGCAACATACACTGTTAAGACTTTTTTTCTAAGAAGGTGCTTACTGTTTTTTGGCCACCTTGGTAAACTTTTTTTGCTTCTTGGTGGCTTTAATGGCTTGATCTCTTTAAGCCTTGCGTATTCAGGTACCATGTTCCTTTTGGTCATTACATAGCTGAGGGACTTAAGGTCCTATGTGCCCTAGATTGAGGGTGTCCACAGCAGTCCTCTATAGCTGAGGGAGTAAGGTCATTACTGTCTGATCCGCATATAAACTTATGCTTATGATGTTGTTTACTTACCAAGAGCGAATCCATCCTTAGCCCACTGCACCTGGCCCGCCAGGTTGGCCACCGAGCACTCTAGCACGGCCTCAGAGCCCTCCTGCACTCGCAGGCTTCGAGGGACTACCCTGAAGTACTGCTGCTGGAAGCCAGCGGCGCAGGACAGACCTGGAACAAGAAAAGATTGTGTAAACTGCAGGTCAAATCATAATTTATTTTCTTAAGTCAAACGTGATATTTTATCTTATTTCATCGTTTCTAAAAATCAAATATAGTAAACCAGAATGAGCTATTTAAAATATTTTGCCATACACTTGGTACATTCACAATTTATTTTTTATTTATTTGTATTTGATTTGATTTAATTGTGTGTGACCACAGAACAGCCTCGAATAGTGCAATAATTTAACATTTATTTCTATTAATGTTAGCTTACATAAGTCATTTGATTGCAATAAAACATCAATGCAAAATACCAATCACAAAATCATTCCTACCCACTGATGACAGATTGAGTTTTAACACTCGTGTGGGTGAGTGGTGACACTTATCACGATTTTCAATTCGGATCAATAAATCGATCGAAGCGAAACCAATCGATCCTCGTTAGCCTCCTTTTAAGGCCAATGTGAATGCTAAGGCTGGCTACTCATTAACGACTATTTACCCGACTGCGCCAGAAGGAAGGTTAAGCTTTATGTTATTTTTGTCTAGATCACATAACATCAAGGGCGACTGCAGTCAAATACCTGCCTTGTTCTACATAAAGAACAGATAAGAGAAATAAATCATCATCATGATAATTTCAGCTACATGAAGTCCATTGCTAATCAAGTCTTCCCCCAATCATTCATAGTTAAAAATAATTAAAGAGAAAAAGACGCATGAAAAATTGGCCATTTCAAGCCAAAATTATCAATAATTATTTTAATAATTAACACGAACACGACACGAACATGCTCGTACGAAACATCAAGCCAATATTAAGTATCCTCGAATTAATTACAATTTTAAAATATGATCGTATTGTTTTTATTAAACTAAAGAGTTTATTATATGATCATGTTATTTTGTTAATAATACAAAAATACTAATTAAATGCTTTCATAAATGAATATTTCATTTAACCAATCCAGCTCGGACTTCATTTTACTGTCGGTGTCTCGAAATATTTTTACAGGCAGTTCGTTTAAAATAATATCGTAGGCTGAGTTGCACCACACCGAACTTTAACAGTGACTTTAACGATAACCGATGTTTTTTGTATAGACTAACAGATTTTTGACATTTGTTAAAGTTAAAGTAAGATGGTGTAACCGATCCTTAAAAAGGTCTGTCATAATTCTTGGTAAGACAATCGTAAATTCGTTACAATCTGTCCGCTAACCGCGCCATCTGTCGGCCGTGTGTGGCGTCCCTAAAAGGAGCGCCTAAAAATAAAATTGGACATCTCTGTGTTTTATTGATACGACATTTGGTCAAGTTTTAAAAAATATTTTTTGTGTAAAGGTTCCGCCGTGTTGAATATCGTTAAGTTAGCAAATATGCCAGTTTTAACTACTTTAACCCTTGCATTATTTTACTGTAACTTTAGTCAAACGTCAAAAGTCTGTCAAACCATTAAAAAAACACTCGTTTTTATCCTGAGTTGCTGTTAAAGTCGATTTGTGTTAGTGACTTTAGTCACAGAATAATTAATAATAGTAGTACCATTAGTTTCTTGCGCTGCTTCTTCTCAGCACTGGCCCATTTACTGTCCCGAAGCAGTGGTAGGGTTAATACTGGGACGTATAAAAGTGCCTTTTAAAAGCCTACTTGCAAAAATAAATGAGTTTTAGTTTTTATAACAATATACAACTCATTCTAAGAGTAGGTACTCGTATTGTATCTACTTGAGCCTGTAATATCATTGAAAGTTAATAGCTTCTTACAATTTTTGCTACTAATTGGTCTAAATATGAAGTTCAACTACAAAGGTCACCGTTTTAGAATGTACAAACCTTGGTCAGGATCACTCAAATCATAAAATACTTTGATAGAATCAGGTACTCAAGTAAACCCAGATCAAGTAGAGCATTTAAAACAGAGCCCTTGACGAGTTCCTAAACTTAACGATTCAAATGGGAGAAATTAAATTCGCGGTAGAATTAAGTGATAATTATTTATTACAAGCAGCTAGTTCTAGTTAATGTTTGTGATTAAATAAACAGACCAACTCATAGACACTTGCTTGTCCCGAATAATGATTGCGTTAAGAATATTCAAATTCATAATAGAAGCGTGGGAAGCGTACAGTCTTGTAATTTGCAACTTTCAAAGCGTTACTTAAATTATTACGCGAATTATAATTCTGTCCAATTTAAATCCATTTCAACATTCATTTATTCGAGTGTTGAAATCGATTCGATAATTTTAATATCGGTTGAGTCCTTTTGCGGTGAGGACCTAACTACTGATTTTATGTTTTTTGTCCTAAGTTATAGTGTAGAATTAATGTATTTGTAATTTGGTATTACTTAATTAAAATGTAATAGTAAATTATAAAGAGGGTCGTGCTCTTGCAGACGAGATTAAATGACATTATAATGATGATGATGATGATGATTGGGGTATACGGATACGGTAAGGCTTCTAAACAGGCTGACAAAAACAGGTCAGCTGCTGCTTCTAATTAAAAATTCAAATGTATCAAGTACGAGATAATTACCGCCCACATGATGATCATAAAACAAATTCAAAGTAATTAATAAATCAAAATTATGCACGACTATTGACGTGACCTTATTAATCAAATACGTATCATTATAAGCTGATCTTAAGCCTCTTAGGGCTGATTTTTCAATCGTCGGATAACTGAAGAATATGTTTGGCACATTGACAGTTTGTATAGGAAATACGTATTTTATGTCAAAATGACAAGGTTATTCTTCAGTTAAAAGATATCTGACGATTGAAAAATCTGCCCTTAAACGAGAATAAATCTTTATGAATTAGTACCGTCGAATTAAACGTAACAAACCTAAACCCAGAAGCACTCGGATCGAGAGCACTAGTTTTAGACCCATTCCTCCACGAGGGTACTGTGCTCAAAGCGCGGGAGATTCTTACGCTCCGACACCCTGCAGGGTTGCCATCTGTCGGGGAAACACGAATTTTCCCACAACATTAAGCTTGAGGGAGCTAAATTACATTTCTGCGACGATATCCGGACTTTTTTGCGTCTGTCATATCTTGTATGGAGGAAGAAAGAAACAAAAACGAAACAGTCTTTTGTTAATCAACGGCAAAGGGTTCTATTTTCAAATTTGAAATTGCCAAATTCGCGAATACACATGAAGTTCGTTGCCAACGGTCGTTTTCGTGTATTCTCGAACAATTCAAAATTGAGTTGTCGCTGGTAGCAAACACGCCGGTGTTTTTAGCAGAGGATTTTCTGGGACTCAAACGTCACTGGCCGCGTTTTATTGACTGGAATGACAGTGGATAGATTCTTACTGGTGAATAGGAAAAACTGTAACATATTAGCTTTTGCCAGCGGCTTTACCCCGGCTTGGGCTACAACAAAAATACAATTTTGTTCCCTTTTTAAAAAACCAGGATAAAAACTATCTCAAGTTTTCCCTTGGTCTATTACTTTCTCTATATACCTTTCATCTAAATTGGTTCAGCCTGAAAGGGTGACAGACACACAGAGTTACATTCGCATTTATAATATTAATAAGATAGGAACTCAAGACAAAGAAATTGTAAGGTGTTGTAACTAAATTAATTATTTAACCTGTTCAGTGCCAGCCCTGCTAATGCAGCTATTTTCAACGGATTTAGTTCATTCTCCGACAGCGTGTTTAATTCGACATCTGCACCTAGATCCTAGATTTTGGATTTAAATGCATCTAGGTTAGCTGTATTTACTACAATGAAGTGCTAGACTTAATTACCTAGACTAGGTACTTCTATGTAATTATAAATTCATTCATCATCTTCTTTTATAGTCTTTCTATACTAATATTAAATTTTTACTCTAGCACCTGCCCCCAGCAGACCTCAAACTTGCAACCGTCTTTGACGTCACTAAGGGACGCCGTCAACTCACCTGAGATTCCTGTCAACTTTTTTCATTATTTTTTTATTTTTTTACCAGAAACAAGGAGCGTCGATCGCAAATAATAGGAAGAAGGGCTAGGGCAAAGAAGATTTTTTTTACAGTTTTCCAAATGTAATTTTATTAACAGAGGGGATCTCTAAAAGACGAAGCCCATCGGAGGCTAATGCGCCGCCAAACAAGTGGGCGACGAGTGGACCGAACACTTCAGAGGTTGACGCACTCCCGCGTTTGAGGGTTAAGTGACGAGACGCAGCGGTTAACTGGTTAACATCATCATTTCAGCCATAGGACGTTCACTGCTGAACATAGGCAACCTCCAATGATTTCCACATAAAGGTAGCTGAAAGGCGTTGGATGCAGGCCGCCACCAACCGGCCATTGTGGTTAACTGTCATTTCAGCCATAGGACGTCCACTGCTGAACATTGGCCCAATGATTTCCATATTGCCCGTTTGGTAGTGGCCTGCATCCAGCGCCTTCCAAATGCTTAATTCTTCATTTCCCAAATAAGACAATAAGAGAGGGTTGTCTTCACTCTCTTATTGCTCGGGAACATAAACAATCAAGAATAAAATTGAATGACTGCCTCACAGTTTGAAACCCTAATACGACTAAATACTTCCCGTTAAACCTTTAATTCCTTGAAAAAAAAAACACATTATTTTCATCAATCATCATCATTTCAGCCATAGGACGTCCACTGCTGAACATAGGCCTCCCCAATAATTTCCAAGGTCGGTTGGTAGCGGCTTGCATCCAGCGCCTTCCCGTTACCTTTATGAGGCCTACGTGGCCTCCACTCCATTATTTTATCACTTAAAAATCAACAGAAAACAACAAATCCTGTTAACCCTTAACCCGCCAGCCCGCGCTCACTCATCACTCAACCCAAACTAGTGCACATGACTCAGAGCAAGGACACTGCATGAGCAGAGCGCGTGAAAACTAACACGACAGGACTTGTTACCTACGTCTGAGTGGCAATGAGGGTTTGCTGTTTAGTGGAACACAACTCGAGTTTACTAAGGATAGTAGCAGGAAGAAGAATAACGAAGAATACTTGCAAAACAACTACAACGAGCCGCAGAGAAATAGGATCGGTTAGAAAATCTACTATATCTTCGAAAATCTGACTGAAAATAACTTTATTATGAATGTGAATTTAGGTAAACAATAGCAGATGCACGGTTTAGTAATAGAAACGCTCTAAATTCTACCTTTTCAGGCGTATTCACAAACTTAGCTTTATGAAACGAAACATAGTGAAAAAGCTACGCAATTTTATTAGTATTAGAGTAGGCGCACACCGTTGATTTTTCGTCGGCCGATAGTTTAGTCGGGCAATTGATCAGTATGGGCATGTATGGGAGTGCGCACACTACGCCGATTCGATTAGGCCGATTCTTCATACAAATTAAAATCGGGCACAACTATCGGCCAACGGTGTGCGCCTACTCTTAAAAAAAAAGCTTAAATTAATTTAGTCCTTATTTTATAAATCTAGCTTATTACTAGGTACTTTTGAAGATATTGAAGATTTTCTAACCTACCCTTTTTCTTTGCGGTTGAAGTTTCAAAAAACTCCAAAACTCTTTGATCCATTAACGAATTTTATAATGATTAAAGTTTTTGATTAGCTAAAAGTTTCAATCAATAAGTAGACAGTAACTATTCGTTTTAATTAGAACAACAAATTAAAGATTTTTTAAACTGAAGAAGCTATTGGCCTCCGTCTCACCTGATGAAAAGTAATGATTGGGCTGAAGGTGGACATAGAAAATCTAGTTAAAAAAAAGATTTTTTTACTTATTTTGAATTGAGAGACGCTAAACGTATTGTTGTTTTGGTATTTTAAAAGTCATCTCATCATCATCATAATCATCATTTCAGCCACAGGACGTCCACTGCTGAACATAGGCCTCCCCCAATGATTTCCACAATGGCCGGTTGATGGCAGCCTGCATCCAGCGCCTTCCGTCAGAGGTCGTCGGTCCATCTTAAATAGTCGGTCAAAAGTCATCTGTGATAAATTACTCAGTAAAGACAAAGCCTAAAAACTACAAAATACCCACTTCGAAGGTGTTAAATGCGTTACCACATTCCGAGAAATAAAGTAAAGCTATAATTTTCTTCGACCACTTAAGGGTTAAATCTTTTACTTATCATTTTAAATTCAACCTTATTAGAGTGAAAATAAGACTCGAAACTTCCATTGAAGGTACGATTAGCCGGTTTCTAGGGACCGATAATTAAACTGCCTCGATGTATGCATTCCATACAACTTATAATCCGTCATTAAAAAGCTGGAACAACAATTATTTGGTGTAGGAAGTATTTAAATTGCTATCTCAATCGAAAACTGACTTTAACTCAATAGACATAACATCGAAAACAAATTGACAAACTTTTCTCCGGATTATAAGAAACTTGACGCGTTCTAATATTGACGCTGTAGATATGGGAATAAAGTCTAAAATAAAATTAAGAGCGTTNATAAAACCGTTTCATGGATTTGCGTTTTATTATCAAAAAAACATTTGCTAAAACTCATTGTCTTTAACAAATAATAAATCAAATTCATGTTTAAATGCAGTTTATGACATAATTTTTAAATTGTCACTATTAATATTTTTACTGAATAACCTGTAAAAGTTAATTCTACAATTTCTGAAAAATCACCTAAAAGTAACCTTTTCATTAGTGTAACCAATGCAGTTCAAAAGTAACCTAAAAGGTTACAAAAGTAACCTTCTGGCAACACTGATTATTTGCTCCATGCGTATGACAGTTTAACGCAAGTTTGTAACAAACAAAAAACAAACTTGATACTTCATCTTTGAAACATAGCGCAAAATGCAAACTTGCTTCAAAATTAAAAAAGCCTTGAAACATCATACCTAAATCAAAAAGCTTACAGCAATATTGCCACAAACTTGATTTGTCATATTTGACGTGACAATCTAATTTCAAATAAAAATCATGTTTGCAGCAAGTTCGCTTGCTATCTGGGCAAGCAGCCTTCTAGAATAAATAAATAAATAAATAAATATACTTACTGGAAGAAATGTAACATAACTATCCTCGTCCTCTCTCCTAGCTAGAGTGAATGCCTGTCATCCACTTTGCAATGGGAGGGAAGTCTAGCCTTAATTTCGAACTCCTACTTTATCAGAAGAACATAGGAATGTTCTTCTGATTAATTTCGTTGCGGGTCCAATAACAGTTTAAACTCGACCTTCACTGGTTGGGTTTTATTGGCGGTCAAGCTGTAGATCCTGGCTACGCAGGAGTTGCAGCGGGGGAAATAGTCTAAGAGTGAAACAATTTCTGGACTCCTCCTGTTTAGGTTTGCTTGACCAAGCTATAGTGTGGATGATATGACAATATTCCCCAGCGCAAAATCTACACCATTTTTTCCATAAGCTATCGTATGATTTTAAAAAATACCGTCTTAATTGGATTCCTTCTCAACCCCCCAGCGTTTCCCGACCCAGCCAGACGGCATCACCCGACGTAAGGTCGAGGTCACCCACGAGAGGTCCACCGCCCGGGACAACGCCGCGCCCGGGGCCAAACCGGCGCCCCCTGTCGGCTCCAGCCGCAACGTGACCGGCCCGGCGGTGTACTACCCGCCCGGACACACGCCGTTTGCGAAGAAAGACACGCCTGTATCGGCTGGGTATCAAAGCAGCGTGAGTAGTTTTTTTTAGCTCTTGGCCTGTATCTCACCTGATGGTAAGTGACGATCAGTGTGCTTACCATGAGTTTACGTTAGGCGTGCTCGCTAGCGACTGCGTAAAAAAATGACATTTAATTGTATGACATATTGTGCAGCGCCCCTAGCGGCTACTTTCAAGAAACAAAATCTTCATAGAGATTTTTGACATACTCGCTAGCGAGCACACCTAACGTAAACTCATGGTAAGTACACAGGCCGAAGGTGGAAGCGAGCTTCACCCGGAATCCTCAACCACGGAGGAACTGGCTATCTTACCTCTAACTGCCGGAACACAATAATGCTGTTAACATTGTTGTTATGGCGACAGACTTAGGTAAGATGGTGGTAGCTAGCCAGGCGGACTTAGAACAAGCCCACCAACCATACTGAACAGAAAAATCTGCCCCCACTGGGAATCGAACCCGGGACCTCTGCGTCTGAAGCAGGTGGTAAGTCTAGCAAAGTACCCAACAGTTCCAAACTACGATAATAATAAAAGTTCAAATTCACATGAGAATAAAAATATTACCCTAACCCTCCATTTGGGGTTATGGTAATATTTTTTTAAAGATGGTATTTCTTAAGGCAATAGTAGAGCCATAAGAAATACCAGTTTCCATCCTGGATCTATGTTCAGAAATTCTACTATGGCTACACATAGACAACATACCTACTCAAATAGAAAATTAAGCCAATGAAGAACATTCCTTATATTAGAAAAGACCATTCTGTGACTTCGTTGACGTGAAACTAAAGCCTTAAGTTATTTTGATATTAATAAGCTATACATTGATAAGATAATGACAGGGAAATATATTTCATGAAAATCACTTGGTTTTGTTATTTGCAGGCGATGCAAGGCGGCGGCGCGTACGCATCTGGACGCGGCATGTACGAGTATGAATCCGGGGCTCGCAGCAAGGAAAAGCACTCTGAGACCAAGACCGCCGTCCCAGTCTGCCTGCCTCTCTGCTGTGCTATGCCCTGCGTTATTATGTAAAACTCACGCTAAAACACCTTGTTTTACGTCAAATAAGACACGCTACCGCGGTCTAATGGACAGCCAGCGCCATCTATTGGCGAGATAGTTGTAATTTTTAGTTATTTATAATCTGTGGATCAGTTTTTACAAGTTTTGTATCAAATATACGGTGACAATCGACGTCATGCGTATTGAAATCTATACCTACAAAAATCATTGACATTCTTAGATCTTTTACCTCTTTGATATTAAAATTGTTTACACCCTGTATACAAATATGTATTCTCAAAAGGTGCCATATTGCAGATAAGTCTCATTACTTCTATAAGAAAAGTTATATGAGAACTTGCAGAACTAAGGGTGTTAGTAAAGTTCAAAATTAGTTTTCACCCCTTATGCTAAATTATATTTTTGAAACCCTTCCAGTCCCATGGTGCCTTGTCTTAGAAGATAAATGAACCAAACCTGTATTTATTACTTTTCTTTTACCAAAATACGTTTTTTACTTTAGATCCTAATTTTAATTTGTATAATTGGTTAATTTTGGATATTCAAAAAGTAAAAGTATAACATTATATTGTGAAGCTTAACTGTGTATAATCTCTAACGAATCTCAACGAATGTTGTACCTTTTTGATTTGTTTTGAGTAAATATTTTAAAATCCGACAAATAAACTAACAAAGTGCCATTAATGATATTATAAGTGAGCGGGACATTGCCTTGTGTATAAAGTAAGTAATTTTATTATTATTAATAAAAATATTAACTGAATTTGGCATTTTTAATTAAAGTATAACCCATAGATTAGGTTTAAAAGGTATAGAAATAAAGATACAAGCATTTAATTAGTCACGTTTCCTAAAAGCCAACTTTTGTTATTGAAAATGAGACAAGGTCGTCCTTATTCTGGCTAATACAAAACATTTTAAGTTTCCTTATGCGCTCACTAGTATGCGCCACTATCTGCAATGTATTATCACTCGCCAGTGGCGCCTGGTAAGCGTAATTGAGGAGACTCTCATTCCAATATGTTTAGTAATAGACTTGAAACTATTGAACATAAATTCATATAAAAGTATAGTTTCATCTGTTTCATAATACTAGTCTAGAGACTTTGCACTAATTTACCTGGTAATTCCTCACCTCAACTCAAAATTGTGAAAAATATGGTGAAAATGAAAACATGTTGTCGTAATAAAAACACATATATTTTGCTTTTTACCAAAATTTTGGATCAAGTCCAAGAAGGCAGTCTGCGGGTTACATAACCGTCACTCTAACACTATACAAGCTCGGCGCCCGGCGTCGTCCGCGCTCCACTAAGGCCTTTATCGCCACCGCACTGGATCTGTCCTCGACATACAACAGAAACATACAGAGAGCGAGTAACAAACTAAAATCAACTCAAATAAGATATTTTGTCTTATATTACTTCAATGCACGCCTAAATCGTCTCCCACGTCTTTGGTCCTAGTGCATCAATACCCAAAGCATCATGCGGTTTGATCTAACCGTAGAAAAATAAATCGACTGGATATTACTATTTAATACAACATGATGCTCTTGGTATTACAATCAGTATCTTTATGACATAATAGTAACTTTTGATTTCAGTTTTAGTTTTTGTAGTAACAGTATCTAAACATAGCGAAATATCTCTATAGTAAATCAATTTGAACTAAACATGAGGTTATCCAGATATACACCGATACAACGGCTACTGTACAGTCGACAATACTTTTTAGTTATTTTTATTTATTTTCTCGTAATGTTAAATAAAACAAAACAATGTTATTTGTTAATTAAATATTTCGATATTATTAGCACTTTGATAAATCTAATTAGGATAACTACATCAATATATAGAGGTACTAATTTTATGTACAACTTGCATGTACCTCAAGTATGCAATTATCAGTGAATTATACCAATAAATGATATTCTTATAACCGACTCATTTTGAACAATAATTTACAAATTGAACTAAGTTTTTTAGAATAAAACAATAGATTGCAGTTTATTCATTCTTTACATTGGCACCTTATAGTATAGTTTTTGTTATTATTAATGAATTTTTTATATTTGTGAAAGTAATAATTAAACCCATAGTATTTAAGGACTTATGAAGTTTTAAATAATTAAAATTGTAACCAATATCACGGATTTTTAAATATATTTATGATATGGTCAGATTTCAGTAGATATACCGATATTAACGTATGCTCTGGGGAAAAAAGGATGGAATGAGTCTATTTTTTAAAAAACGTTCCTTACCATCTACGAATATGTACATTGTTTGAAGCTCTAGTTAATAGTTTACACTTAAATTACGATAGTAACATAAAACAACAACATATTACTCCTAGCGACTGTACATTTCAATTTAACACTAACAAAACAACAATCAATCAGATGTCTGACTAAAACTAAACGCTTCTTCGTTGGAACCATTGCTATTTCTCTTTGGATATGTTCGTAATAATCGATATTAGGATGTTTTGATATTAATTATCTAATCTAATTGGTTCTGATTTTGTGGGGAATTAATTGAAATTGGAGGTATATTTAATCAACAATTACGCGAAAGGGGAAAGCGCTCTCAAACATAAACAAAATTAATTTTGTGGTATTTGTGGACAGACCCAGTAATGGCAGTCGGTACGCGCCTCCCAAACGAGTAACAAAAAAACAATATACATTATATACCGACACGGCGCGACCGACTCTCGCTGCTTGTCTGTATAACGAGAAAAATATTTCCTAAAACAAAGTTTCGTCTCATCGCCAGACACTAACGGCCTTATTAATAAAAGTTACACCCTAGTTGAACTCTGGCTTAAGTTGTCATTTAGTATGGAAATGTCATTTTAATCCAAGGTTCATCCTAGGTGTAACTTTTTATTAATAAGGGGGCTAAAGTGTATACAGATACTATGGCAAATAATCATGTACACAATTGGCTGACGTTTGAAACTGAGCAATAATTTTGAGCACAACAATGTATTTACGTTTCCTAAACGAATAGGTCGCGTTTGACTAGGAATGTGAATCAGGAACAGAAATCCAATTAGATTTTACATGGCAAAGACGTTGACAATACATCGTGTCCCAAAATTCAATGATAAGACCGGCGCCGTAAAGTGGACATGATTGGACGGACATCAATAAAAATAAAGTACTTTAAAGGGTGTAAATTTCATCGAAGAATTTCATAATTTAGGTATTGTGTAATTAAAAAAAAAATAAGATAGATTTTTCTTATTTTTCCTAAAGTAGTCATGACCATGCCCATCCTACGGCGCTGGTTTATCGTCGAATTTTGGGACACGTTGTATATTTTATTATTACATAATGTTATACAGACAGAGCTAGCGAGCAAACACACCCTTCGCAACAATACATGCACCGAGACAACGTATGCTCACAATGTGTGATGCTGATTAAACATTTGAGTATTCATTACAATGTATACTTATACCAGAGTAAATACAAATGAGTAAGTCATCTTCATAGAAACGCACCGAGCGCGGTTTGTATGTGAGCGCGCCAATACGTATGCGGCGCGCACGCACACACTGACAAAATTTAGCGGGGATTAGCGGGGTGTTGCGCCGTTCTATGAAGATGACCTACTCATTTGTATTTACTCTGCTTATACATACTTTAACATGTCGCATCGATCGAAACAGTCACGCCTAAAGCCTGGTTTGGGCCAATTATGTACCTTATTAAATATGTATTAGCCAATGACATAAGTTGTTGTGTGTGTTGGTTACACCCAATCTGGTCGGTTAACATTGTCACCGATTGTGTATGAACCTATTTTTGAAGAATAAAGGGTAGACTTTTTCTATGTTTCAAAAGACTGACATTTCTATTGGCACGGACTGTAATTCAGATGTTCGTGGTACTATTTTTCATAATTTATAGCCTAACCAGCTTAATGCAAACCGTTGAGTTTTGATAAAACTAGCTACCGCAATTTAATGAACAGTCAACGCCATCTCTCGGTGCGCAGTTCAAACTTTCAATTGTTTATAATCAGTGGATCAGTTTTTACTTATTTACACATGATATACTTGTATGGTGTCTTAATCGAGTTAATACGTATTAAATTTTGACTTATAAAATCTAGGTACTTTTTAAAATGTTGAGAATATCTGTCTATATTTTGTAGACATTCTGTTTACCAATATTCCAGATCATTGAATACTTCATGATTTTTGTAGACTACTGTTTTTTTGTGATTTGACTCATAGAGACTAGGATATCCTAAAACTATCGTAATTATTGATTCAAAGCGACTATTTTCAAATCGCACGAATGTTTCGTTCGATACGACGTTTGTACAGAAATATTGTGAATATGAAGATTCTAAACTAACATATTTTACCACTGAACGTTGCATAGCACGTGAATGGCATCTCTTTCTGACAAGCGCAATTTTACGTTGTACTGAAAGAGACAAAAACTAATAACACTGTTCTGTTTAAAGTGTAGGAAATATACTAAATCCCTTTCTCAGTGAACTACAGAAAAATATCATAAAAATCGGATCCACCTGATCAACCTACATCACAAATTGCGTCATTGGAACATGACTAATATGGAAAATAGTTTATTTAAAGTACTTTAAATATTATGAAACAATCATCATATTGTACAATGGTCATTTTAGATATATACGCTGCATTTATCATTTCAATTGATATTTGACAGAGTGATATAGCAATATATACGTTTAATATACAATTGGAACTCCTATTATTATTAATTACCTAATTTTCTCATAAATCACAATCGGTAACAATATTATAATCAAGTAATAACAGTCTAGAGATTTTATTTTCATATAATATAGCGGAATTCGTTTTTCTATACAAATATGTGGCGGGCCGCGTTATGGAACTCGCTGGCACATCTGGAAACCCATTGACAGGACATAGAAATATACCCCACATTTACTCAACACGTTCAACGTTTTTAATCGAGCAAGTAAATGCATATAACACCTATATACATCCTTGTGGGATACTAATTAGGAACATAATGAGAATGACGACGAAAATTGAAAAGATACTTAAGAACTCTACAGACAAAAAGTGGTTTCGATACATTTTTATAATCAACTGACATAGCCCAACGGATTAGCAAGCTGAAGTGGCAATTGGCAGGGCATATAGTACGCAGAACTGACGGCCGATGGGGCAGCAAGGTTCTGGAATGGAGGCCGCGTACCGGAAAACGCAGCGTGGGACGTCCACCTACAAGGTGGACTGACGACATCGTAAAGGTAGCAGGGAAGCGCTGGATGCAGGCTGCTACCAATCGATCAACATGGAAAGCATTAGGGGAGGCCTATGTTCAGCAGTGGACGTCCTATGGCTGAAATGATGATGATGATGATGATACATTTTTAATATGGGAGTCACTTTGGGACGCATCATTAGTGAAAGAAGGATATATCATAATATAACATCGAAATCTATGTATCAGCGAGCTAGGCAATTTGCATCATAAGTCTGTGAGCCTAAAAGGAGAAAAAGGTCAAAACTTTCATTGATTCTGTATAGGTAAATAACAGGAAAAATAACGGGCGTTAAGATTAGAGTATCGATTGTATTCGTGCGTCACTCTCGACTTTTCAAATGTTTCGATTGACAGAGAAATCAATTAAAACATTAAAAATAGGCAGCAATCGATCCATACAAGTCCTACTAATAGACGTTTCCTCAACATTGAATTCAACAACCATAGAACTCGCAATGCGCGTGCGCACCGCCTTTTGATTCCAAAAATAACGGGTTATTTCGAACTAAATATTATTATGAAGTATTATTAATTGCTGTATTACATAGATAAAGCACGAAATTGTATTATGTGCGAAACGTCTACTTTGGGACTCAGATTTGGAAAGATTGCTTGATAAAATTATCAAAAAAGATACCCGACTAGAGAAACTGTTTGACTGGGAATTCTGTTGCAAAAGTCATTAAGCTAAGGCTTGTAGCAACGCTCAAAAATCGCAAAGATTCTACGCTTACAATCTTGTCGAGTTAACTGCGCACCTGACGGTGTGACGTCATATCCACGCTCTGGTACGGACGGGGCAAACGCCGGAAGGTATGCGAGGGAGAGTCGCATTCTAGCGAGTTAGCTCGAACGGGTAGTAACTTTGAATCGAGATATTAATCGCATGATTACAGAATATGCCCCTCAATCAGGTTGTCAGCAACATCGAATTTGAGAGACTTGGTAATAAACGAAAATATCAAGTGATTTACTTTAGTGAGATTAATGAGCCGCACCGCACCGCCTACTAAATATCTCTGTTTTGCTCAAGGTCAGCTGGTAGAGAATGACGTATGGCATTAAGCTCGCCTTTTTGTACAGAACATTGTTGTGTGTGCAATAAAGTCTTTAAATAAATAAATAAATGAAAAAGAATATTTTCCAAAATTATGAACTAGCTAAATATTAACCAGTGATTGATACCCGGCTAATTTGAGTTTGACATACAGCGAAAGTATCCCTAGAATATGGCCCAGGGGGACTATTTTGAAACATTCACTTCCAAAACGCGTGCTATATCTCACAAATCTTTATACGATTAGTGCAATATCGTGCGCGATTCCGGTTTCGAATGCTCCACAAAGACCTCTTTTTAAAAGAGATGGAAATATTTTTTGTCGGGTACCGAATTTCTAAGATTCCTGTCTGGGTGTAGATTGTGCCTGTAGAGTCACAAGGACGTGTGTTGTCGGAATAAACTTATAAATGAATATATCACAACAGGGACAGTGAGGCGTCCCATGTGAGACCCATTTATAAATTGGTTACAGCTTTGCAAGACATTTATGTAATTGTAAAGATTTTGGATACTGGGGTCGTACAGTACATTCAGCGTCAAATAGTTCGTCACACCCAAAGTGGACAAAATGTTGACAACACAACCTTATTCCAATTGTAACAGAGATGTGTTGCGAAGTTTTTGGATACTTTTGGTGTCACCAAGTAGCTATTTGACTGTACATAAATAGTGGTAGATGATTGGAGAGATCTTAACCTATATTCGGTTAATATTTATAAGAGGCAAGTGAAATTTTAAATCCAGACTAGGTTGTAAAATGATGCAGAGAAACGAAAAACTTTCAAGCTAATGACCGTAGTGGATTGCCTGCTTTTTTAAGAGGGGTAGGTATTTTTATAATTACTGGCGCCAGACAAGATGGGGAGCGAAACTTTGTATCTGCCTACCTTGTCATCAAATAATGCCTGTTATTTTTCTTACAATTACACTCGCTTGCAAAGCCAGATTTCCCTACCTACGTCATTGGGCCCGCCACGTACAAAATTCGTACCCGCTTACAATAAATACATGACTAAGATCAGTCGACAGTTCGCCAGCACTGCTTATTCTATAAGGACACTTGGGCGCCGCAGCGCTTGGCACGAGGCATCCGGGACGCTTGGCAAAAGGCCTCTAAGCCACTTAGCAAAAGGCCTCAGGGCCAAATGGCACGAGAACCTCAGGCGCTTGGAATAAGGCCTCCTACCAGACCGCTTGGCAAGAGACCTCCTAGCTTCCGGGCAGCTTGGCAAGAAGCCTCCGGGCAGCTTGGCACGAAGTCCCCAAGCGCTTGGCAAGGGGCCTTCAGGCGCTTGACACGAGACCTCTAGGTCGCTTGGCAAGAGACCACGCCTCAGGGCAGCTTGGCAAGATGAAGAAGAAGCCCCCAGACCCTTGGTCAAGAGGCATCCATGCAGCTTGGCACGAGGCACTCAGGCGCTTGGATTGAGACCTCCAGAGGCTTCGCAAAAGGCCTCCGGGCCGCTTGGCAAGAGGCCTCCAGGAAGCTTGGTAGAAAACTCTAGGCTCTTGGCAAGAGGCCTCTATGTCGCTTGATAAGAGACCTTCAGGCCGTTTGGCACAAAACCTCACGCTCTTGGAACGAAACCTTCGGGCCGTTTGGCGAGAGGCCTCGATGTCGCTTGGCACGAAGCCTCCAGGCGTTTGGTATGAGGCTACCAGGCCGCTTGGCATAAGGCCTCACAAGGCGCTTGGTAAGAGACCTCCAGGCCGCTTGGCACGATACCTCCAGGCGCTTGGCAAAGGGCCTCTGGGCGTTTGGCACGAGGCCTCCAGGCCGCATGTGACTTGCTCTTACAAACGGTATACGACACATTGTTTAGTGAAGTGTGAATACCTCCTAATTGACATCAAGTAAGTTAAAGGAAATTGGTTCTTATTAATTTGTGTTAAAATTCAAGTTTGTTCAAACATAAACCTATTATCTGAAAGACCTAAATGTACGTGTATTTTTGTTAATAAATGGATTTGAATTTGAAATCATGTGCAAAAAGGAGGTATTGATACTTCACCGTTATGTTTTTTGCACTTGACGAAAATAATATCATAGCTAATAGTATTTATTTATTATGGATTCAATAGAAGGTAGTATCAAAACAAATAGTTATTTGGAGTAACTGACTTAGAGTATTGTATTACAAAATTGAATTAATGAAGTTTACTGCATTATTTTCGTCAAATACAGTTACGGAGACAAAATAATTAAAAACACTGACATTTCACACATGTTCGCATTGTTTATGGCAATCGGTCTCGCTCGCACATGTATTGCTTTCCTTTTCTACCCTTCGATATCAATAATTTCATTGTACGTCATCGATTTGTCTATGGATTTACGTGATAAGTTTGTATTTTTATGAACATTATGCATACTTTTGAGGCAATATGTTATAATAATGTGTATTATCTGTTTTAGAGTAAAAACAAAAAGATTTAAGGTGTAACATACACTTTTATTGTTTTAATCATTCTTCTTCATAGTTATTTATGGATTTGAAAAGTTCTCTCCCACCGAATATAAATTTCATTCTGAATCATTCAACTCAATCGGACTACAGATGAGAATATAATACTTTAACTCTTTACGCGTATATTCATACATTCTAACTATAACCTTGTATTTCAAGCTCATCGAATTCCGGTAACGTCACAAAACAAAAACCAAGAACTGCAAACGAACAATCACAATAATCACTTCGGGGCTTACGGCTAACTTAATCACATCACATTGAGCAAATCACATGGGCGGGGCGGGGCCGGCCTCAGTCGATGACGTAGGGCGGGGCCGGGTCGTCAGTCGATGACGTAGGGCGGGGCCGGGTCGTCAGTCGATGACGTAGGGCGGGGCCGGGCCGTCAGTCGATGACGTAGGGCGGGGCCGGGCCGTCAGTCGACGACGTAGGGCGGGGCCGGGCCGTCAGTCGATGACGTAGGGCGGGGCCGGGCCGTCAGTCGATGACGACATAAGGCAGCGCCACCAGGCCCCCCAGTCGAGCACACTCGTGCCACTCGGCGAAGCGTCGCGGGCGCACCGGCCTCCCCAATTCGTCCCTTTCATCCTCCCTCTCCGCTTCCAATTCATTATCCACCATCGCCTGGGCCTCCTCCTCATTGTCCACTCCTACAGGCAGCGTTATCTCCGGAGCTGTTCTTAACTGCGCGTAATCGTAGGGTATTGAATCGATCGCGCGGCGACACTGGTCGTACAACGCGCGACCGTCTAACTCGGGCTCTTCTTTCGTCTTCTCGACGGTTCTGTGTGCGGGGGGCTGGTTGGCTGGCGGGGGGCAGGCCGGGGGGTCGGGGGCCGCGGGGGCCTCGTCGGGGGCCAGCAGAGGGGCCTTCAGCCGCTCGCTCGGCTCTAAGGGCGGAGCGCCCACCGCTTCCGGCTCGATCTTGATCGACTCGTACTTTATTGGCGAGGTCTCCTCCTGTGAACAGAATGAAGGTTTAGGAGCGCGATACACTACAACAGGCAGTTGATGGGTATAATATGGTTTGCCTACCTGGCGAAAGTGACAATTGAAGGGGCTAACAAAATGAGTTATGAGTGTTTGAAAATGTTAATCTGCTCATACCACATTTGAATCCTGAAATGTATGAATGCTAGTCAGATAACACCTTTGTTAAGGTTTGACACGTAACAAAATTGCGTGTTTTGAGCTCATTAGTCGATTTTCTCATCACTTAAAACCTATGTTCATGCAAAAAAGTCGATTCTTCAGTTTTGTCAGATAACACCTTTGTCCACTCACCCCTTCAATTCATAAGCGCCAAATGAAATAAATAATTAAGCGCCAAATATTGGTCAAAATTTAGTAAATTCATTTTCATTGGTGTTCATGACAGTATCTTACTGGAAGTATGCCTCAACTGGTCACGTCTAGCGGTGTTTCAAATGAGTAAAACTATACAACACCTTATCAGGAATTTCAATGAAATTATTGCAAACAAGATGCGATCTCAGATATTATTTTTATACTGCTTAATGCACATAGGTTTCGCCAATGTTGAGTATTTAAAGAGACACGGTGAACAGTGGAAAAAAAATACAGGAGCAAACAAACAGTGTCACTTATAAGTGTCAATTTCTACAAAGTTATGACATAAAGCTAGCAATAGCAGCTAAAAATTTATCACCGAAAAAACATAACACTTTCAACTTACAAGAAGGCACTTCTCCGGACTGCGGTCGACGTCCATCTCCTCCCCCTCCCCTTTCCCCGGGGCATCGGGGTCGGGGTCGAGCGGGTAGGGCCGCGGCGGCGGCGGCGACGGCGGCGGCGGCGGCGACAGCGGCGGCGGCGCAAACGTACACATTGGTATGCTCTCGCAGATCGGCACCTGGTGATGTGATGTCGTCGATGTAGATGTTGTTATTGATAAGGTCGTAAGTCAAGGGAATATTAGTTTAAAAGGTATTTGAAGCTCTTGGCGCGTCTTGAGGTCCAAAAGGTAATGAAAAATGTTTACTTGCTATCACTGTTAAAAGGTTTAAGAGGAACATAGTCAATTTGTTACATGACACGTATAGGATAGTCACCCTACCCTATCGTATACTGTATCCAAAAAGGAGGTATTTTATTTTCGATAACATAACTGGTGGTTATACATATACCTACGTGGCACTGGACTAAATACTTACGTTTTCAAATGAAAAATGGGAATAGATTTATTAAGAAACGCTTCTGGCGCTTCTTTCCAATGGTACTTGCCATTTTTTGTTTCGAGACGCATGTAGGGTTTAAAAATGGAGTCTTTTCAGTCAATCATCATCGAGTCACCTTTGTTAAATTTTAATTTTTGATATTTTTAAGTTTCAAATCTTGGTCAACATTTCACTCCAGATCGGCTACGTTCTTTCACTTGAGCATACAACAAGTAGTACTTTAATAAAAGGTAAAAACTGTACCGACCTTGTACATGTTCTTAGCGCAGTAGTCGTCGGCGTAGTCGGAGTAGTTGTACAGCGGGACGACGGACGCGAACAGCGACGGGTCGTCCGCCCGCGCCGCCGCGCGCACCGCGAACTTGTGCGGGTACAGCGGAGCCCTGGAATACACAAAACAATAATTGTACACAGAAGACACAGTCATAGTTAAGATTAGGTGTAGTTCATTGTACTTTAGTTTAACTGGGCTTTTTTTGCACTGTGTGGGCCACTTTGCGTACTATTCCAACTAACGTTTTTTTTGTCGTCAGAAAAATACATTAATTTGTATACCCGGCAGCCGCGGAGGCAGCTAATGGGTTATGTTGGATTCTCCATGTCAAAATGGCAGGGGATACCCACTAAAAACCTTACGCTGTTCTCGGTGAGCTATATGAGTCGGAACTCGGGAACGCGGGACATCACTACACGCGTTTGCTTCAAGCATTTCTGCGTTCCCTGCTCGGCATTCGGCTCGTTTAGTGCGGAGCCCAAACCAGGGTAGGCGTCACACGCCTACAGCCTGAGAACGCTGACCTGTTGCCTGGGAAAGCGCGGCGACGGCTCCTCGTCGCACGTGCACTCGCTGTATACTCGCTTTTATAAGGCCCTACTCTACACCAAAAGGTCTAGCCAAGACTGCAGAACAGCCCCTCCCGCTCTCATCGACAGGAAGTCTACCTTTAGGCATATAAAACAAGAAAGTCGTAGCCAAAGAACACTTACAAGGCAGAGCATTTATCGTGCCGCGCAAGTTATGTATCGACGCCTCTTCATCGCAAATGTGTTCTCTCTCTCTCTAACAAAACCGAAGAGCGTAACAATGAAACTGACCTAGTGCCATTGACCCCAGGCAGGTAGGCGTGGTGTAGCGCCGTCACGTGGTGCGGCCTCACTCGCGAGGCGACGCCACCTCGCCGCACGTGCCGTCGCCATACTTGTACGGAAAGGGTACAAGTATGGCGGCACGTGCACTCGCTATACTTCTACCCTTTCCAGTTACACAAGAAGTATCCTCAAGAAGAACACTGACCTGGTGCCATTGACCCCAGGCAGGTAGGCGTGGTGTAGCGCCGTCACATGATGCGGCCTTACTCGCGCGCGACGCTTCTTCGCCGCACGTGCACTCGCTATACTTGTATCTTCTAGTAACACAAGAAGTACACTCAAGGTCGAAGAACACTGACCTGGTGCCGTTGACCCCAGGCAGGTAGGCGTGGTGTAGCGCCGTCACGTGGTGCGGCCTCACTCGCGCGGCGGCGGCGGCGGGACAGCGCGGCGACGGCTCCTCGCCGCACGTGCACTCGCTGTTTTCTCGCTCTTACTAGACCCACATTCTACCCAAGACTAAACAATAACCCCGCCTCTTATTGTTAAGGAGTCTACCCATAAACAAGAAAATCGCAGGACAAGAACACTAACCGAGCACTAAGGCATCATGCAGCGACGCCTCTTCACTGGTTCACTACTCTCGCTCCTTCTAGTATATAACTTAACTACCATACATCTATAAGAAGGTATAGTCTGGTCGCCGAGCACGTAGAATTTTGTCCAATGACCCCAAGCTACCCATCCTTATCGCTCGCGCGTAATTATATTGCTGTCGCGACTGTGCGACGGGCGCCCGCAGTGAGTGTGCGAGCGCAACAGCAACATAATTACACGCGAGCTATAAGGATGGGTAGCCTGGGGTCATTGGACAAAATTCTACGTGCTCAGAGACCGGGCTTTAGAAGAACACTGACCTGGTGCCATTGACCCCAGGCAGGTAGGCGTGGTGTAGCGCCGTCACGTGGTGCGGCCTCACTCGCGCGGCGACGCCTCTTTGCCGCACGTGCACTCGCTGTATTCTCGCTGTTACTACTCAAACTACCCTACGCTAGAACTGACCTGGTGCCATTGACCCCAGGCAGGTAGGCGTGGTGTAGCGCCGTCACGTGGTGCGGCCTCACTCGCGCGGCGACGCCTCTTTGCCGCACGTGCACTCGCTGTATTCTCGCTGTTACTACTCAAACTACCCTACGCTAGAACTGACCTGGTGCCATTGACCCCAGGCAGGTAGGCGTGGTGTAGCGCCGTCACGTGGTGCGGCCTCACTCGCGCGGCGGCGGCGGCGGGACAGCGCGGCGACGGCTCCTCGCCGCACGTGCACTCGCTGTTTTCTCGCTCTTACTAGACCCACATTCTACCCAAGACTAAACAATAACCCCGCCTCTTATTGTTAAGGAGTCTACCCATAAACAAGAAAATCGCAGGACAAGAACACTAACCGAGCACTAAGGCATCATGCAGCGACGCCTCTTCACTGGTTCACTACTCTCGCTCCTTCTAGTATATAACTTAACTACCATACATCTATAAGAAGGTATAGTCTGGTCGCCGAGCACGTAGAATTTTGTCCAATGACCCCAAGCTACCCATCCTTATCGCTCGCGCGTAATTATATTGCTGTCGCGACTGTGCGACGGGCGCCCGCAGTGAGTGTGCGAGCGCAACAGCAACATAATTACACGCGAGCTATAAGGATGGGTAGCCTGGGGTCATTGGACAAAATTCTACGTGCTCAGAGACCGGGCTTTAGAAGAAAACTGACCTGGTGCCATTGACCCCAGGCAGGTAGGCGTGGTGTAGCGCCGTCACGTGGTGCGGCCTCACTCGCGCGGCGACGCCTCTTTGCCGCACGTGCACTCGCTGTATTCTCGCTGTTACTACTCAAACTACCCTACGCTAGAACTGACCTGGTGCCATTGACCCCAGGCAGGTAGGCGTGGTGTAGCGCCGTCACGTGGTGCGGCCTCACTCGCGCGGCGACGCCTCTTTGCCGCACGTGCACTCGCTGTATTCTCGCTGTTACTACTCAAACTACCCTACGCTAGAACTGACCTGGTGCCATTGACCCCAGGCAGGTAGGCGTGGTGTAGCGCCGTCACGTGGTGCGGCCTCACTCGCGCGGCGGCGGCGGCGGGACAGCGCGGCGACGGCTCCTCGCCGCACGTGCACTCGCTGTATTCTCGCTGTTACTACTCAAACTACCCTACGCTAGAACTGACCTGGTGCCATTGACCCCAGGCAGGTAGGCGTGGTGTAGCGCCGTCACGTGGTGCGGCCTCACTCGCGCGGCGGCGGCGGTGGGACAGCACGGCGACGACTCCTCGCCGCACGTGCACTCGCTGTATTCTCGCTGTTACTACTCAAACTACCCAAGACTGAAGAACAGCCCTCCCCCCCTCTTATCGATAAGGAGTCTACCCACAAACAAGAAAATCGCAGGAAAAGAACACTAACCGAGCACTAAAGCATCATGCAGCGACACCTCTTCATTGGTTCAATACTGTCGCTCCTTCTAGTCTATAACTTAACTACCCTACATCCACAAGATGTGGCAAAGAAACTGACCTGGTGCCATTGACCCCAGGCAGGTAGGCGTGGTGTAGCGCCGTCACGTGGTGTGGCCTCACTCTCGCTATACTTGTACTCTTTCCAGTTACACAAGAAGTATACTGAAGGTATAGTCTGGTCGCCGAGCACGTAGAATTTTGTCCAATGACCCCAAGCTACCCATCCTTATCGCTCGCGCGTAATTATATTGCTGTCGCGACTGTGCGACGGGCGCCCGCAGTGAGTGTGCGAGCGCGATAGCAACATAATTACACGCGAACTATAAGGATGGGTAGCCTGGGGTCATTGGACGGGATTCTACGTGCTCACGGACCAGGCTTTAGAAGAACACTGACCTGGTGCCATTGACCCCAGGCAGGTAGGCGTGGTGTAGCGCCGTCACGTGGTGCGGCCTCACTCGCGCGGCGACGCCTCCTCGCCGCACGTGCACTCGCTATACTCTTGATCTTATTAGGCCCTAATCTACACCAAAAGACGGTCTAGCCAAGACTGAAGAACAGCACCTCCCGCTGCTCTTATCAACAGGAAGTCTACTCTCAGGCAAGAAAAACGCAAGAAAGTCGTAACAAAATAACACTTACAGGATAGGGCATTTATCGTGCCGCGCCAGATATGTATCGACGCCTCTTCATCGCAAATGTGTTATCTCTCGCTCTAACAAAACCGAAGAGCGTAACAAAGAAACTGACCTGGTGCCATTGACCCCAGGCAGGTAGGCGTGGTGTAGCGCCGTCACGTGGTGCGGCCTCACTCGCGCGGCGGCGGCGGTGGGACAGCACGGCGACGACTCCTCGCCGCACGTGCACTCGCTGTATTCTCGCTGTTACTACTCAAACTACCCAAGACTGAAGAACAGCCCTCCCCCCCTCTTATCGATAAGGAGTCTACCCACAAACAAGAATATCGCAGGACAAGAACACTAACCGAGCACTAAGGCATCATGCAGCGACGCCTCTTCACTGGTTCACTACTCTCGCTCCTTCTAGTATATAACTTAACTACCATACATCTATAAGAAGGTATAGTCTGGTCACCGAGCACGTAGAATTTTGTCCAATGACCCCAAGCTACCCATCCTTATCGCTCGCGCGTAATTATATTGCTGTCGCGACTGTGCGACGGGCGCCCGCAGTGAGTGTGCGAGCGCGACAGCGACATAATTACACGCGAGCTATAAGGATGGGTAGCCTGGGGTCATTGGACAAAATTCTACGTGCTCAGAGACCGGGCTTTAGAAGAACACTGACCTGGTGCCATTGACCCCAGGCAGGTAGGCGTGGTGTAGCGCCGTCACATGATGCGGCCTCACTCGCGCGGCGGCGGCGGCCTGAGTACTCACTATACTCGCACTCTTTCTAGTCTAACTACCCTACATCCACAAGGTGTGGTAAAGAAACTGACCTGGTGCCATTGACCCCAGGCAGGTAGGCGTGGTGTAGCGCCGTCACGTGGTGCGGCCTCACTCGCGCGCGACGCTTCTTCGCCGCACGTGCACTCGCTATACTTGTACCCTTTCTAGTGACACTAGAAGTACACTCAAGGTCGAACACTGACCTGGTGCCGTTGACCCCAGGCAGGTAGGCGTGGTGTAGCGCCGTCACGTGGTGCGGCCTCACTCGCGCGGCGGCGGCGGCGGGACAGCGCGGCGACGGCTCCTCGCCGCACGTGCACTCGCTGTATTCTCGCTCGTCTTCGAGCGGGACGAAGGGGGAGCCGGGCGGGGAGGGGGAGCCCCCGTTGCGGAGAGGGGAGTCCGCCTTGATGGGGCAGGCTGGAATAGAAAGTTGGGGTTTTGGTGGTGGTTTATAATGTTCAAAATGGTCAGATCATCATTATTAGGTTCTCTTTCATACACCACACAATAGTGAGTTTACTCTTTAAACTGCTGAAGAAGCCTCGTCCAAAATTCGTTAGGCTATTTGGAAAATAGTTAATAAATCCAAATCCTGGGTCATAGATCCAAAAACATATTTATTTTCTCCATAAATACAACATAAATGTTCAATCTTTAAGCTAAATTATGATGACATCACAATGAGACCACGTCTCAGCAAAGTTGGCTCCTTTGCTCAATATGATGAATACAAGAAAACAGTTGCCTGTGGAAAAGCCTTGAGATCTTGCTCAATGACATTCCTTTCTACATCCAACTGAGTGACATTATGTGGGCGAAGACTTACGTCCACCAGTGGATTGTTATTGGCTGTAATGATATGTAACTCCTTGGCTATGACTCTCAAGGGCCGAAATGATGTATAACTAACACCGTGGCTATGAATACAAGGTACAGTCAGCGTCAAATAGTTAGTGACACCCAAAGTAGTCAAAAAGTTCGCAACACGTCTTTGTTTCAATGAGGGCTATCGTTTTAGCGCTCACCAGTTGGCGCCACTGTAGAGTAAGGTCCTGTCACTTGCTAGTAGCGAAGACAGTGGCGCCAACTGGTGAGCGCTAAAGTGGTAGGAGGACTATCGCAATTGCACTCATCAAGATGGCGCCACTGTAGAGTAAGGTCCTGTCAATCGCCAGGGGTGCCAACTGTTAAGAATAAAAACGATAGCCCTCATTGGATTTGAATATTGTTACTTCCCAAAAATCTTTTACAAGACTAAGGTCAAGTTACGCCAGATCCAACCGTTACCGAATGTGTAACAAGGCTTGTTGAGATTGGATCTGCATTACTAATTTCATAGAAATCCAAAAAGTAGCTAGTCTGCATATCTGCCACGTCTTGAATACAACTACGTCTCGCCTTAAGTAGTATAGCAGCCAAAAGATACCTCACAGGTGCCCCTTTACTACCGACTACCGTTGGCTTAAATGACAAGTCATCATCATCATCATCATCATCATTTCAGCCATAGGACGTCCACTGCTGAACATAGGCCTTGTTGAGGCCAATTACTAAATTCTCAGTGCCGAAACTTCGCACAGAAAAAGGTACAACACTATTGTCTATGAACACACTTCAATTTACGAAACCTAACGTTCTTCTGTACAAATTTTTATCATCATCATGATTAGTACCATTAGTTTTCCGCAACATGGCGAGGGTTTTTATGTTCCTGGTCAGGCTATACAGATCCAATTAAATCCAATTAAATGGATTAAAATCAAGAAAGTTAGTTTCAATACTACATATTACACAAACAGGCCTCCCCCAATGATTTTCATGTTGCCCGGTTGGTCCAGCGTCCAGCGCCTTCCTGCTACCTTTATGATGTCGTCGGTCCACCTTGTGGCTATATTGACTGCGAGGGTACTCACGCGCCGGCTCCACGAGCATGACGTCGTTGTCAACGGACTCGGGCGGCGCGGCGGGCGCGGGCGCTGAGGCGCCGCGCGACTGGATCTCTTCTAACAACTCTTTAGTTGTTTTCACCTGCAAACATGTTTAAAATAACACTTCATACCACACATAACAATAAGATACATAAATAACACTATTGTACACCACACATAAAACGAAAAGAAACAAATACCTACATGAAAGAGACGCACAGTGTTTTAGAAACCCTCAAAATCGGACATGATTAAGTTAATGCCATGAGTCGATAGCGTCTTATGTTTCAATTACAAGAGTTCAACTCACGTGTGCTCATTTTACTTGGTTTATGAGAAAAAAATTGTGAAAGTTGGTCGTTTTTAAAATTCCTAAAAATGAAAAAAAAAAATTTTTTTATAATTAAGAGGGTTTGTAAACTTGTGATAAAGCTGATTCGATTGCTCATTAAAATACGCATGTATTGTACTTTATTTCATTTCTACAAGTCGTTCCAGAGATTTTAATTATTTTTCATTATTTAGACATTATTTTTTTCTTCCATCCTAAATGGAATCCGCAATTTTTTTTATTTTCGCCTAAACAATTTTTTATAGCAAATTTTTCATCGACGAATTTATTAAAATCAAAACTCACAAACCNTTGTCTCGCCTGTACCCGTTGCGATGGCGCTCGGAGGCCCCGTTACGCTCCAGTGGCCCCCGGGGTTTTATTAAAAAACACTCAATAAAACACTAACCTTCTTAGCCCCGGCCGGCGGCAGCTTGTTGACGAGCGCCGCGTACGGGTCGAGCTTGTCTCGTCTGTACCCGTTGCGGCGGCGCTCGGACGCCCCGTTGCGTCCCAGTGGCCCCCGGGGCTTTATTGAAATAAAAACTCAATTAAAACACTAACCTTCTTAGCCCCAGCCGGCGGCAGCTTGTTGACGAGCGCCGCGTACGGGTCCAGCTTGTCTCGTCTGTACCCGTTGCGGCGGCGCTCGGACGCCCCGTTGCCCCCCGGGGGCTTTATTGAAATAAAAACTCAATAAAATACTAACCTTCTTAGCCCCAGCCGGCGGAAGCTTGTTGACGAGCGCCGCGTACGGGTCGAGCTTGTCTCGTCTGTACCCGTTGCGACGACGCTCGGACGCCCCGTTGCGCGCGCCCCAGGGCCCCCCCGGGGCAGACGCAGCGGGGGCGGGGCTGGGCGGCGCGGGGGCAGGCGGGGCCCCCGGCGCTTCTGTGCCGGAGCCCGCTCGGCTGTGGCCCCTGCGGGTAGTTGGATATTGTGGTTATTAAAGTACCTTTATTTTGTGTTTCATAGAAAGTTTGTTGTTACATAATTTGTCAAAACTATTTAGCTGTAGCTGAAATTTTATCTAGACATAATAGCTTATTTATTATCCATTTAAAAAAAGTTTTAATAAACTAAAAGTGAAAATCTAAACTTGATGTGATAATAATATAAAAAAGTGTATAAATAAATATTGAACGGGTATTGATGAAGAAAATGCATTCCTATATTGTCTACAGATGATTTCACTTTTAAAGATATCGTAGACTTTTCGAAACGGGGCCCAAAGATATAATATTACCATAGTGCTTCAAGTCAAGTAAGTCATAGTGCTTTGATAGTCGACATTAATTTTATTATCAGACTTAGAAAAATAAAGAACGAAAGGTTCAAGTTCATTTCAAGAGTAAGAAGTTAAATGTTATAACTTTAAAAGTTGTACACAGAAGGAGTGTGGAATAGTTTAGCCAGGTTTACACATTTCTTAACAAATAAAGCCAGTAGAGGAGAAAATATAGACATGTTATTCGGTGACTTTACATTACGTATTTAATCACCTTTTTATACAAGCTGCTACTAATATATTTTTTAACTAAGTAGCTTTGTCCTATTTACTTCTGCTAGTGTAAACTTGGCTTGTAACATACCTTCTTCTCTTAGGTTTTTTGTCCCGTTTTGCTTTCTTCTCGTCGTGCAATCCCACGGGAGAAGTCGGCCTTTTTACAGCTAAAAAAGACAGTCACTGTTTAATGGAGATGGTGTTTTCTCTATTAAATTATCTTGATAACGTGCAGACTGTGATTATACCAAAACTAAACAAGCTACTAAGTAAGTTTTTTTCTATAATATTCTGGTCTGCGAGCATGTAGAATTTTGTCCAATGACCCCAAGCTACCCATCCTTATCGCTCGCGCGTAATTATATTGCTGTCTCAACTGTGTCCCGCAGTGAGTGTGCGAGCGCGACAGCAACATAATTACACGCGAGGATAAGGATGGGTAGCTTGGGGTCATTGGACAAAATTCTACATGCTCGCAGACCGGGCTTTAGTAAGAGCGATCTCATAAATTAGATTTGAATTTGTTTTGATTCATTCGTTCGTTTCAGTCAAATGACGTCCATTGCTGGACAAGGATTTCCTCAACGACCGGTCCTGCACTGGGGGCATCCAGGTTCTTCCAGCGACCTTCACCAGATCGTCGGTGCCTTTAGAATGTTATGTAAATCAGTCGAATCCAAATCCAATATACCAGACCGCTCTTAGGCAAAGTTGCACCATCTAACTCAACCATTACTGTAACGATAACCAATGTTCTTTCTATGGAGTTGGACAGTTGACGTTTGTTAAAGTACATAAGGCGGTGCAACACAACCTAAGGCTAGGTTGCAAGTCTGTCAAACTAAAAAAAAGACCGGTTATCATCATAGTTACGGTTAAAGTTAGATGCTGCAGCACAGCTTCAGAATACTCTGTACAGTGTCAATGTCGATGGGTGCCTGGAACAAAGCCGCAATAGCCATAGCAGCAGTTTTCCGATTAAGTGATTTTAGTAAACTGCGGGTCCCTATACACCTTTTGAATTTTTTTCAGAATTTTATCTTTGAAACTGCCTGATTTACCAAAAGCACTATGGATATTGAATCGTTATTCCCATTCACCATTTAAAATTTGTTGACCGGAATAATCGTGCCATATACAATGTTAAAACTTTCATTTAAATCTTCTACAAGCAAACGGCTATTACTGTATCCTTCAGATCAGCGCCCGAGGCTGCAATACACTATTGCTGTTTGATTAATTGCACACTTTTTACCGGAATAAAACCACAATGGACTCTTACGGAACCGACTTTCAATGTATGAAGCGGCAATATGTATTTCTACCTTTTTTAAAGTATATTCTAAGCACTATAACCTTATGCACATTCAATGTTACTCCAGAAAAAATAATGCATCGTTTGATATACAAACCGTTTTGATACGCCTCGTAGTTTAGAATTATTCAAAATTGACACTAAATCTCTTCTCCTGTAAAATTGTGTTTTGTCGATTGCGGCTTTGTTCCAGGCACCCATCGATGTGTAAGTTATAATATAAAAATATCTACTTAGTAAGTAGTACTTACGTGGCGTTAACGGCTTGTGCGGCGTAGTGGGCGGGGCGAGTGAAGTGGGCGGGGCCAGAAGAGGCGCGGGCGGCGGGTCGTCGTCCACCAGGATGACGTCCTGCGAGTCCGACTCGTAGCCGCCCCATGCTGCACAGAAATATGGTGTGAAATTGCGCCGTCTTACTTTTTTTTCCATCCACAACGAGGACGGATTAGCAAGCTGAAGTGGCAATGGGCAGGGCACATAGTACGCAGAACTGACGGCCGATGGGGCAGGTTCTGGAATGGAGGCCGCGTACCGGAAAAGGCAGCGTGGGACGTCCACCTACAAGGTGGACCGACGACATCGTAAAGGCAGCAGGGAAGCGCTGGACGCAGGCCGCTACCAATCGATCAACATGGAAAGCATTAGGGGAGGCCTATGTTCAGCAGTGGGACTTCCACTGCTGAACATAGGCCTCTATGGCTGAAATGATGAACGAGGAAGCTCTTGGCCTGTATCTCACCTGATGGTAAGTGACGATTAGGCCGAAGGTGGAAGCGAGCTTCACCCGGAATCCTCAACCACGGAGGAACTGGCTATCTTACCTCTAACTGCCGGAATACAACAATGCTGTTAACATTGTTGTTATGGCGACAGACTTAGGTAAGATGGTGGTAGCCAGGCGGACTTAGAACAAGCCCCACCACCAATCAAACCGAACAGAAAAATCTGCCCCCACTGGGAATCGAACCCGGGACCTCTGCGTCTGAAGCAGGTGGTCATACCACTAGACCACAGAGGCGGTAGATAGATAATAATATGGTGTAAATTACGCCATCTTTTAAACCTTTGTAGGGATTTGACACAGACCGATCCATTCGTAAAATGGTCACACTTATTCAAACTAAAAATTGAATTATTTTTTCAAAAATGGTTTATCTGAATGTGACCATTTTGCGAATGGGACCGTTTTTTAATTCGTGACGAAATGCGAATGGGACGGTCTGCGTCAAACCCCTTCATAGGGCTCCCAGGCGATAGAAGATTGACTTACCCGGACGCGACGGCGGTCGGGGACTATTGACTGCCGGGCTCACCACCTGTGGGCCAAAACAATACATGTCAATGTATACGTTGAAAGTTATTTACTCACGACCTTCTACTTAAAAATTGATAAAATTTAAGAAAGTAGAACTAAGAAGTTGAGGCAGTTTATTTAAATGTTTTAAACTAGGATGAAAATGAAACAAGTTTATAGAGGCAGATAAATAGAGAAATATTTTATAGAATGTGTAGATATTGTCATGTAGGATGCTTTAGCACCCATATTTTCATGAGCGAAATGTGGAAAAAAATATCTCTTTATTTGTTTCAAGGTAGAAGTTCTTTTTCTTAATAAACAGACCCGTACCACGAGCCCTACGAATTAAGTCGTCACTTAATGTTGCAATGCCTTGCATTTATTTATTGCCCTAATTATTTATTTCTAAAAAGTAATTAGTCAAATCAAAGCCAACGACTTTATGACGGTAATACAATTTCGCCACCAGTCGTTAGTCGCAAGCGCCATCTTAGCCAATTATTATAATAATGATGATGATGATGACGTCACTCACCCTGGACAGCGCGGGCGAGGTGAGCGGTGTGCCCCCAAGGCGGCGCATCTGTCGCTCCGCCGACGACCGGTTCGAACCTGAAGGGAGTGACGTAAGTTGAATTAAAGTACGCATAACTATGGTAGAAGGTGCTACTAAAGCCTGGTCCATGAGCACGTAGAATCCCGTCCAATGACCCTAGCTACCCATCCCTATCGCACGCGCGTAACAACATAATTACGGGGTCATTGGACGGGATTCTACGTGCTCATTGACCAGGCTTTAGTACAATAAAATTAGGCCGCAAAAAGTCTACGCAATGGATGTTTTTTCTATTTTAAATTAAATTATTTTGTGATTTTAATCATACTTTGAGCGACTTGCAACATTGATGACCCTTGAAGGTTTGCATTTTTGGGCACTAGATGGAGCAGTGTTAATATTGCCTCTAATTTGAGGGCACCTTTAACATTTTTATAAGTTTTGTCATTTTTCTTGCACGGTGGTGCAAGAGGGCAGACCTCTTTTCGTAATGTTTAGGAGGCGTTTAACTCTCTTCATACTTTTTTTATGGATAACAAGGCAGTTATTTGACCACAATCGCACCTGATGTTAAGTGGGATGTAGTCTAGGATGGTACATATCTGCCCTATAAGAGCCTATTCACTCTCGCCTTGAAAAGGCCCGAATTATAGTCTTCGGGAAAGATAGACGTCTGGCCAGCTTGGCGAGTGTATGCCAAATCCTTCATTTGCTTCTAGTAGTCTTGACTTGTAGCTACAGTGAAGACAACAAATGTAAGCTTACCACGGGACTATTCCCACCTCTCGTTCCCACCGCTGCAACTCTTGTGTATCCAGAATCTACAGCTTGACCGCCATAAAAACCCAACCAATGAAGATCAAGTTTGTCCCGGGGGAAAGTTAAATTGTCATAGGAGGTCGCTTACCAGTGTGTCCCGGCGAAGCGACGGTCATAGGAGGTCTCTTACCAGTGTGTCCCGGCGAAGCGACGGTCATAGGGGGTTGCTTACCAGTGTGTCCCGGCGAAGCGACGGTCATAGGAGGTCGCTTACCAGGTGTTCCGGCGAAGCGACGGTCATAGGAGGTCGCTTACCAGTGTGTCCCGGCGAAACGACGGTCATAGGAGGTCACTTACCAGTGTGTCCCGGCGAAGCGACGGTCATAGGGGGTTTCTTACCAGTGTGTCCCGGCGAAGCGACGGTCATAGGGGGTTTCTTACCAGTGTGTCCCGGCTCAGCGACGGTCATAGAGGGTTTCTTACCAGTGTGTCCCGGCTCAGCGACGGTCATAGGGGGTTTCTTACCAGTGTGTCCCGGCTCAGCGACGGTCATAGGAGGTAGCTTACCAGTGTGTCCCGGCTCAGCGACGGTCATAGGGGCTTTCTTACCAGTGTGTCCCGGCGAAGCAACGGTTGGGATGACAAGGTCTCGCCAGCGCTTCACCAACACCTTGGCGCGGCGCGCGAGCGTCGGGTCTGTGGTCTTCCGTCTTAACTCGTTCACATGCTTGCCGAGTCTGGTGGTCTGGAAGAATTTGGGAAAACAATACAGGAGCTGAAGAAATATGGGCTTTATGACGAGGCTTTGAGGGTTTATTTTGCTAGGAGTAATAAAAAAAATCGTATCCAAATCACTTCACTATAAACTAGCCTCTCTTTATTGCAAAAGGCTGATAAGTTACGAGTCACAAGAGCAAAAGGCAGGCATGTAGAAAATGAATCATATTATTACTAGTAAAATAATATTATCGGAAACCAAACCTAATATGTTTGGCAAATATTTGTTAAGAAGAAGTGAACTAGAAAGTTATCTTTAATTTTTGCTTTTGTCCACTAGTGTGTGTGACTAGCATTGAACCCAAAGACAAATTGAGTAATTTTAAGTTATTAAATAATTCTCATGTCATGTCTTTTACTGGAATCTTAAATCTCAAAAAAATCAAGTCAGTTTAGCATGACAGTAAAAACATTATCTAAATTCGTTTCTCCATGATTGAGTACTCAACATTCAAACTTTCACATTTACAATATAAAAAATAAAAATGTTTTATTAACCACTTAAACTATAAGTAGCCAAATAATATCTGTTCAATAATGTAAATTGGGATACTAACAAAATAATAAAACTGTTTAACATCGTAACGGAAGCGCTTGTTATTATTTATTTACTAGCTTTTGCCCGCGACTTCACCCCATGTGAAATTTAGTTTGTCACAGATCGTCATAAATTATAGCCTTATGTTATTCTGGGTGATAAACAATAATACTGTAAAGTTTCATCAAAATCTGTTCAGTAGTTTTTGCGTGAAAGAGTAAGACCCATAACAGACGGTGAAACGCAACTGCAACGAAACTGCAACTTTGTGATGATTCTGATGAATGAAACTGAAACTGATAGTTTCAAACTGGTCGTGTCTTGTGTGGTCTCTTAACGGACACTATGGCAGAAACTTAGATGCAACTCAAAAGTAACTAGCAGTTACAGTTTCGTTGCAGTTGCGGTTCACCGTCTGTTCTGGGCCTAACCAACATCTAGACATTAATACAAACTTTCGCCTTTATAATATTAGTAGGATATTTAACTCACCTCCAGCAACTCTTTTGTGATATTGAATTTCTCCAAAATGGAAATGATTTCATTGACGGCCTGCATGTCGACAACCTGAAATTAATTAATCCAAAATTAGTTCGGTAAAATTAAATTAATTAAAGACAAAATATGCCCTATAAAAGGAGTACCAAATAAGGGAATTAGTAACATTATAACACTTAAATATGCACCTATTTACTCGATGAGGCTAAGTGCCACTTGTATGCCCTGCAAAAACAACTAAGCACCTATTTACTATAGGTGTTATAGACAGCTCACAATACAGAGGATGCATGGTAGCAGAAGAATCGTCACAGCACATGCTCATATAATGCAAGAGTAAGACAGAGCAATGTGCTCAAATCAATAAAATATTATCATAATCTGTATTACACAGACACACATAATATGTTTGTATTACAAACTAGCTGACCCGGCGAACTCTGTTCCGCCTTAAAGGCAATAAATAAGCCATCACAATTTTTCCTTATTTGCTCACCGTTTAGACCTACCCTGGACTACGACAAACATTTAAAACCAAAATCAGCTAAATCGGCCCAGCCGTTCTCGAGTTTTAATCAGACTAATGAACATCAATTCATTTTTATTTATATAGAAGAAGATAGAAGATAATATCACAATTACTAAAAAAATACATAGTTTATTTGCTAATATACCACCTCTATTAATTTAAGAACTTGTAACTTGCAAAGAGATACCTAATAAATAAATACTAGATAGTAAAGAAAAACAGAAAAAGAACTAGCGCCTAAAATCGCAATAGTTAACTTAAAATAACACCAAGTAGCTAATTATGTTGTTAATCTAGCTCCGTGCTGTAGAAATGTAATATTACAATACCAAACATCAACAAAAAACAATTTCCAACAAAATTCTACTTGCATTTTTCATTCATTTTATGGTTGCAACACTTTTACGATCACAATCAATTCAGTGAAGTGAAATCATTGTAAGAGTAAAAATAATATAAGAGTACACTTCCTACTATTGTGATTCACTTTCAGGTGGGCATTTTAAGGGTCAATGTTACCAAATGGAGTAGGGACAATTTAGGGTTAAATAACGACTATTAAATTACTCTAAAAGGGAAGGCACAGGAGTAGCCAAAATGATTTAAGATAAAGGCAATAATCCGTTATAAAAAATTGGTCAATGACCCAGCAGTTTAAACGCTTGAACATGCATTCATAGCTATAAATAGAATGAGAATATTCTAGAGAAAATATCAAATATCTATACATAATAAATCTGTAGAGAGGTCAATTCTGTACATGAAATATATTTTCAAAATAACTATCAGGGGGTGATTAGTGATCGATACTGATGCCAAAAATGCAATCAGAAAAAATTTTGTCTGTTTGTCTGTCTGTCCGTCTGTATGTTCCTTATAGAAACAAAAACTACTTGACGGATTTTAACGAAACTTTGTACAATTACTCTTCATACTCCTGGGCAGGTTATAGTATACTTAGGAATTCCCACGGGAACAGGAATAAGCGGGAAAATCCTTATGTATGAAAAATCTAAACCGCTTAAGTTAGACGCTTGAAATTTGCTATGTAGGTACCTTAATAAACTTAAAGCTTAGTTACAACAAGGAATTCCCGAAATTCCCACGGGGACGGGAATTAGCGGGAAAATCCTTTTTATGAGAAATCTAAACCGCTTAAGTTAGACGCTTGAAATTTGGCATGCAGGTACCTTAGTAAAATTAAAGCTTAGTTACATAAGGATATTGCAAAATTCCCACGGGAACGGGAGTTAGTGGGAAAAAACATTTGTACGAAAAAATCTAAACCGCGTAAGATAAATGAAGGGGTTAAAACGGGATCCACGCGTACGAAGTCGCGGGCGGCCGCTAGTTGGAAATAAATGCAAGACAGTAATTCATCACACAAATTGGTTACTACTTCTCTGTTCATAATGTGTATTATTTTGCACTACAAAATATAGGGTGTAAGAACAGGAGCAGTAATCATGCTAGATAACACCTTACACAAGAATTCATTTAAATAATATTTCTAATAATGGATTGTAATGTCCAATGTAGTATTTATAACCATTTTCTTGCAAAACTATCTTTTAGTGTGTGTCCTAATTAAGTTTAAACCACTAAAAAACCTTCTTGAAGACCAGGGCCGGACTGTGAGTTTAAGGGCCCACCTACTATACTCTTTCGCATTATCATCTATTTTTGGCTTTGACTTGACTTAGCTGGGGGGCCCTTGATCCCACGGGGCCATATGGCATTGTTGTCTTCAGCCCAGGGCTGAAGACAACAATGCCATATGGCAGATCCGGCCCTGTTGAAGACATACTGTAAGAGAACCACACAAACTAACTTGCAGGGAACCTAATTGAAGGTAGTAGGACGGACAGATGACGGCATAATATCCCTTTCTTTTGAACGTAAATAAATCCAATATAGTTAAGTTCAATGGGCTTATAACTCAATTTAATTTAACTATTCATAAAAGCAACAAGTTCTAAAAAGGCTAACGCATAGACTATCCCTAACAGGCCTAACATCAACCTCTTGCATTAAAATCTTTTTTAGTTTCCATATAATTTTTCTATCTATTATAATCTCTAACTCCGATAACATGAAAATGCAGCTGTAATTTGTGATATTTTTCTATAACACCTGAGTCAACTTATATTTGGTAATTTGTAACCATAAAGCTGTGAATGGTGGTGATAAAAATTATACTATTCCGTTCAAGTTCAATGCCCTTTAAAATAAGACAAGTAGACAAATAAAACTTAGGTTAAAACCTGTATCGAACTAGCTACATTGTAGCCAATGAGGTATTTTGCCAGCAGGTTATTCTATGTGAGCCTATAAAACTTAATTCCCATAAGACAACCATAGTTTACATATCTTAGAGTGCTAGGATAATGAAATAGTCTAAAACTTTAAAAAAAATTGTAAGAACAGATGGCTAAAACTACAGCAATTTTTATCTACTTTGCATAATACTGTAGCAAGTTCACATTGACCATGTGGTCTTTTTCAATACATCCCAAATGACCATACAATTCTGAAGGAATAAGAACATACTCCAATTCAAGTCCTAACCTCTTTGAAAAGGAATTCCAAATATTCTAATAGATGTTGTAATCTTAATTTTAAGAAAAATAACAGCAAATACAATAGAATAGTTTAGATTGTACTATTCTGTTGTAGTAATAGTACCCAAGTTATCTAGTTAAGCTTTGCAAATAGATGAAGTATCAATATCAGGAATGGAAAAGTAGGGCTCAAAAAAAGTACCATAGCAACATACCAATGCCTTCAAAAATAGCACGAACTCGCTAACTGTTGCGAAAACTGAATTGGCCTGAGGTTGCACAACCAAAAACGGTTTTAGTGCCACTGAAATATCACCAATCTGGAACCGTCAGATCCCATACAAGCTCGATCTGCCCGCACGAGGTCTCCTCTGCGGCTAACAGCTAATATAAGTACTCACGTAAGGTCAAAAGGTACAAAAAACGCATTTTCGTTGGATCCCCGACGCCGTCTCATATCACCGAGAAAATCTACGGGAAAGGTCACGCGTGGCACAATTCCATACTTTCACATTGCAAAACATTTGGCACTAAGGACGGAGGGACGACGGGCGGCTGGCGACGTCAGTGGCCCCACAGCCCGCACAGCTCACGTACCCACCACGACACCACATTTCCACGCGTATCTTCGCACTAAACCAGAAACTTTTACTTGCACGGGCACCGACTTGCCCAATTAGAGGCACATGACACCAGGAAACTGAAGAGCCAACCTCCCAAGTGGCCAAATCGCAACATCGAATCGGGTGTCACAGGCTCGTGGGGACCGTTTTCATATCTCAGCTTCGCTTATCAGCTTTATGATCTTTAAAACTCGCAAACTTACATTGTAATTGTTATCCAACGCATTCAGAAGTCGATTACTTAGATCATGAGCGTTATTACTCATTTATAAACCAAAATATTTAACTAAATACGACGAACGTGTCTCGGCTGCGTCGTAATGGCGGACCGACGACTACGTATGCCCGTGCCAGGGCATTTTAGCCGAATAATTCAGCTGATAACTACTGAGGCGACGCACACTCGTGTTTTTCCGTTTCTTTTGACGGAACAACTTTATTTTGGCATCAGTATGCACTAGATGGCGCTATAATCTTTATGTATAAAATATGTTTTCGTGGTTAAATTTACGTAAATGTGATTGTATTCTTTATAAATAATAACTTAATGAACATTACAATGCAAACAAATTCAAATTTCTTTCAATTTGAAGAAAAAAATCTATTTACAATATTTCTGTTCCTGGCAACATATTCATCATTAAACTTTCGAAAATAGCAACATTTTTAGTAAGTTTGACACATACGTCAATAGATGTCGCTATTTAGATGTAAAAACAAAGACAAAAAATATTGCTGTCTCGCTTGTTTTTATCCAGTATTACCAATAATAAAATAATATAATTGGAAATGGGAAAAAGCACAAGTTGGTAACCTATCATTTTCAAAAACATACAATACCGTTCCGGGTAATCGGTCGTGCAACAAGAGTTGAGGCCATGAATTTAAGCAAAGAGATTTATAACTGTATACGCTGTCTGTGTCGACGTCTTGCATAGTTGAAATGAGTGCTTTTTGTCTCGTGATCAAGAGTGAGGTAGCGAGTTAATTCGGGTTTCCAGCGCGTATTATGTATGCCCGACACAATCAACAAAAATATTTCAACATTCAACAAAATTACCCACAATAATGTTGAATGTTGACATGTTTTTGTTGATGATGTTTGTATTTTTTATTCAAATATTTCACACGTATTCGACAGTTTCGCCTCAACTTTCGTTCAGTGACTTATAAATAACTTAGTTACAATAAATAACTCTACTTACACTCAATTTATTTTAATAAATCAATAAGTAAATTTTTAACCGCCAGCATGACTGCCATTAAAACCATAAAACATTAATTTTTTACGGCAGGAAATGCTTTGCATAAACCTATATACCTACCCACTTGGCTGGCTGGTGGGAACGTCTGGTCTACGAGCACGTAGAATTTTGTCCAATGACCCCAAGCTACCCATCCTTATCGCTCGCGCGTAATTGTTTCTGTTGCGCTCGCACACTCACTGCGAGCGCCCGTTGCACAGTTGCGACAGGCCAGCAATTTAATTACGCGCGAGCGATAAGAATGGGTAGCTTGGGGTCATTGGACAAAATTCTACGTGCTCACAGACCGGGCTTTAGTGGGTTATGTGAATGTGGGACCCTCCTAAAGGAGCCAAGCTGAATCAGAAACTTTGACTTTTATACTTACTGTTGCTTGTGATTGCGCTAATGTGTAATGTCTCCAATTCATTCGCGTTTCATCTCCAGTCGCATGCGACTGGCACTTCATTTTCATTCCAGCTGATGTGCAATTCGGTATCATGGTAAAGTTCACGCGCTAATGAAGATGAAACAACAGATTTATGCACTTTCCAATAAAAGTCCGAACATGTAATTTTTTAAACTAAAATTACTAAAACACAGCAGCACTAGTGGTTTTTAAAGCTATCTATAATGTAATTGTCTCAATGTAACTGTCTTTAAGTTGTTAAATAAATTTAAAAAAAAAAGATACGTGAAGCATTTGCCCGCGTTTGAAAAAAAGTTACTTTTTGTTAGCAAAAGCTAATAACGTAAAGGTCCAGTTGCGCTTAAGATTCAGTTCACGTTCCAGCTTCGTTTGAACTAGTTGTCAAAACGGTACCGCGGATACGGATTTGTCAAAAAGCTGATTTTGGTTGCGTCGTCCAATAGCGTCTTAGTTGAAATTTTTAGCGCAATCGATGATGAACCAGATGAGCTCAGCAACCATAATTTGTTTATTTATTTATTTATTTATTTATTTATTTATTTATTTAATTAGGACAACCAACAAGACAGACACAAATTCAAGCAAAGGGGTTTACATACATAATTTTGTCTTAGGACTAGGTGCTATCTTAATTACAGGCTGCCACGGCATGCAAAAGTGGACTTTGACAGAATATTAAACTTAAACGTACAGCTGATTTTGACACAATATTCAATTTAATTTAATTTATTTCCATTCTGAACAATTTTAAACCTCAAATTTAACTGGCAGATCTTGGCTAAACGGACACATGTGCAAATGAGAGTTGTATTTTTTTCTTAAATTTCCCCAGCGAGTCAGAAAAGATATCTATATCTCCCTCCTTACTGCACCTATTATATTGCCTCTGAAGCCTATTCATGGTGGCATGATGACCCAGGTTGCTTTTGGAACCCTGCACTAAAAAGGGTACGTATCTTGCGCGTCGAGGTAACTTGAAAGGGGCATTTAGGTTGATGGATTCCAACAACTTTGGACAGTCCACCACGCCGTTTATGATCTTGTGCAGAAGTATCTGATCCAAGAGTTGTCTGCGATCTTGCAAGCTGTGCAGTCCGAAATGAGCCAAACGTTCCCCATACTTCGGAAGACTCCTGGCCTTCCCGGTCTGATATGAGAGATGCCACATGAACCGCTTCTGGATGCGCTCAATTCGCTTCACATGAACATCATAGTGAGGAGACCAAACCTGACTACAGTACTCAAGACCTGAACGAACAAGAGTCACGTACAGCAGTATTTTAGAGGAAGACTTTTTAAATTCCTTTGCGTTTCGCAATACAAAACCAAGCATCCTAAACCCTCTTGTGACGACATGATCGATATGCTTGTGAAAGCGCAGGTTCTTATCCATAATGACCCCCAGGTCGCGAATCGACTCCACTTCCTGCAAAATTTGCCCGTTGACACTGTATACCGGCGATGGACTTTCCCTACTTCTCGTGAAACGAATAAATTTACATTTCTCCGTGTTTAGGTACAATTTATTTAAACTACACCACTGAGACAACCTATCAAGATCTTTTTGCAAAAGATGTGAGTCGCTAACATCTTTGATCTGCATACAGAGTTTCATGTCGTCTGCATAAAGGAAGCAAGAGGCATGGTCGAACACTGTAGTCATGTCGTTTACAAATATATTAAAGAGTATTGGCCCAAGATGCGAACCCTGCGGCACTCCTGAAGTAGCATGAAACGACTCCGATGAGAAACCTCTCATGACGACTCTTGACTCCCGCTGTCCGAGATATGATTCAAACCACTCAAGAAGACTGCCAGTAATGCCAAAGTTAGATAGTTTATTTAGTAAAATTTTGTGATCGACTGTGTCAAAAGCTTTGCTTATGTCAGTGTAGATAGTATCGACCGGGATACGGGAGTCGAGAGACCCAGCAACCAGTTGGACAAACGGGATGAGATTTGTTGCAGTGGAACGTGATACCATGAAGCCAGATTGCTGAGGTGAAATCAAGTGTTTTATGTGGCACGATAAATAAGGGCAGACTAAGGACTCGAATACCTTGCTAAAAACTGACAGTATAGAGATGGGTCGGTAGTTTTTCACAGAAGCAGCGTCACCGGACTTGAAAATCGGAATGATTCTTGCTTCCTTCCAGATAGAGGGAAATACTCCCGTGGACAGAGAAGCGTTAAATATGATGGTCAACGGCAAAGACAAACAGTCGTAGCATTGGGCCGCAAACAAAGAAGGAATGCCGTCGGGACCTGCACCTTTAGTTCTATCTAAATATTTCAAATTATATTTAACTTCCCTTTGGCTCAAAGATAGGCGTCCGAAGGAACCCGAGTTAATATTTTGTATCCCAACCATGGTGTTATGGGGCAAACTTGGTCTGTATACAGATGCGAAGAAGGACGCAAAGAGATTGCAGATCCCAGTCCCACTGGACTCCTCCCTGACATCAGATCTCATAGTAGAAGGATAGGGATTACTGTTTACTTTTTTACCTTTCAGAAAGGTCCAGAATCTTTTGGGGTTGGTTGATAGTGAGTCCTCGATTTTGGAAATGTAACTATGATAGCAGGAGTCGATCATGTCCGAACATCGTTTTTTTAATGTTTTAAAGGCTAGCTCATCTAAGGGGTTTTTATACTTTTGATAATTTAATCTGAGTTTATATTTTTCGCGTATGAGGCGAATCAGATCCTTAGTGTACCAAGGGGGAAACTTCTTCGTGGCAGGCTTACATTTGGGGACGTGCGTAGAGATAGCTTCCTTCAAAATACTGTAAAACTTATCTGTCATTTCATCGACAGAGTTGCAAGCTGCCAGATTGCCCTCCCATGGAATTGAATTTAAATATGACTTAATTTTGGTAATGTCCGCTTTAAAAAAGTTTGGTCTTTCCGAGATGGTGCATGAAGACATAGTAGCAGAGTTACTAATAGACACTTCAAACTCAAGAGGCGGGTGATACTGGTCAATATTTGTAAGCAATGAACTACAGCGTAAAACATTCAAAGGACCAAGATTAGAGAGAACCAAATCCAAAATCTTGCACTTATCATTTATAACCATGTTGTGTTGCTTCAAATTATTCAGAGCCAAAAAATCAAGCAGGGCAATTTCCAAAGGGGGTTTTAGTTGATTAGCAGAGGGCTTAGTTTCATCGGTCCAATCTATGCAGCTGAGATTAAAGTCCCCGAGAATTAATGTATTCGAGCTTGATTCTAAGACTCTGTTAGTGTTATCTAAGAAGTGGTCTAATATACTTTTATTAATTGGAGGTGGAAGGTACACACTGCAGATTAAAAGTTTGCTGACAGTTTTTTTATCCTTAGAAATGGTTAATTCTATCCAAAGATCCTCGCATTGGCTCTCGAACCGATGCATCCGGAGGGAATGCAGACGCTTGGTCACAGCAATGAGTACCCCACCACCCGATTTGTGCCTATGAAAACCGCTAGTTTCGCGATCCCGCCTGTATACCACGAATCGATCGTCCAAAATTTCTGAGTCAAATATTGTGCTATTTAGCCAAGTCTCGCACATAACTAAGATATCATAGTCACAGCCAATTACACTTTTATATAACTCAGTTGTCTTCGTTCGAAGACCCCTAACATTTTGAAAATATATATTTGTTTGTTTGTTTGTTTGAAATGTTTTACTCAAAAATATATTCAGGGATACCAATTAACGTTTATGCCTTTGCACCGTGATTCTGTTTAAAAAAGCAAAACTACAGGGTTGCAATAATACAAATTAAAGTTCCCCTAAAATATAAATCATGAGAAAATTTTAAAAATCTGTTTCTGAACGTTTCTTAGAAGCGTAGTAGTATGGCAACACCGAAACTTGACTTTCAAAAAATGACACTTTTTCGATTTGTGGTGAAGCCGTGTGTCGCGTTATTTATCATGGCATAGAAAAATACACTGATTAAATCTTTGATACAGATCGATTTAGTACTCTATTTACAATCGCGCGATATCAACGTTGACATGTAAATAGATTGCGTAGTCGGAACGCATACGGAAAGTGGTGATAAATGGCGAAAAATATAGTGCATTTGTGTGTTGTGTGATAGTGGAAATGGATCGTCGGTGTTCACAGTCGGTCCGGACGCTGGTTTTCGACGATTCAGACTCTGATCCGCCGAAAACTGGGCAGAAGAAGGATTTGTCTTCTTCTGTGGTGCCACCGTCGTTGAACCAGAGCGCTGAAGGTAAGAGAAACGAGGGTTATGGGTATATTTTGATTTGTATGTGTGTTGGTTTGCGAATTCGAGCGCGTTTTAGTATTGTTTTCAAGGTTTATCTGTTCAGCTGTCAATTTAATTGCGAAGGCGTGAATGAACGGCCCTCTCCCATTGGCTCTCTCGCGCGTGAGCCGTATAAATATGATGTATTCTATCGCCTACATAGAACTGTGCCATGTTATTCTTGCGAAAGTTGAGCCAGATGGCTGGTTGGTAATTAATGTGCATTAACTAACAGTCCATATACTTTCTTGATTACAGCACTGACCTTTGCCTTATGTGCATCAGCATTTGTTACCATTGACCTTAATAGAACTGAGGTTACATAAGGTTTATTTGTTTAACTTTTGTTTGAACTACCTACATAAAGTTTTCTTTTTGTAAAAAATAAATTTTGTAAAACAAATACTGTAATTGCAGTTGCCTAGATTTTATACTGATAACCAATAATTAATCTAAATAAAGATACAGATAAATAAATATCAACATTATACAGATAAGATTAAAAAGTGGGACAGCTGTTGCATGTCAATATTTAAACTAATTTGGTGTGTTTGTGTACACTCAAATGTAGTAGGTAATTTAATATTATCACCTTTTAGGAATGTTTCCTAATAGCGTAATTTTGTTTTGAAATATTTAATAAAATATTAAACTAAGTAGGTACAAGATTTTTAGTTAATATTTCATAAAGTAATTAATAATAGGTGAGTGCAATTAGTTTGTTGGTTTTGAAATAATTGATAGGTATGTAAGCTATTAGATTCAAGTTCATTATTAAATTAAAAATAAAAAGTTTTTATTTCCACAAAACATAGTTTTAGCTACAATATACATTTGTTAAGATATTTGTTTTTTTAAGTTAGTTGTGTTGTGGCACCCTGTATATGGGTAAAAGCCTCCTCCATCTTTCTCCACTTTTGCTATTAATTGAGTTTATCTAATAAGAAGTGATCCAAAATAATTGGAACACAGAGCCAACTTGAAAACCACATTAATTCCAACTTACGCTTGTAAACATAATAATTATCAAGAGACGGTGTTAATGAACATTGATAATGTCAACAAATCTAATTATAGCGAGCCTAATCACAGAATACACAGACGTGCCCACAGTATGCGATGTTTGACATCTGTTAATTGGGTGATTGATAGCTCACGGTAATAAAACTGTTTTTATAAGTAAAATAAATTTGTAAAATATGCGTTCTTGGGTGATTGATAGCTTGCGGTAATGAAACTGTTTTTTATAGACGGTAGAATAAATTTGTTAAATGGGCGGTTCTTGGTCTACAATCTCGTGTAGAGATCTAATCCAGTAGCTTATCATGTTATGAAGGCCAGTTATAAATTAATAAGATGTCTGTGTGAGTTTTAATAACAATATTTTTCCTAATACAGTACATTGGTATGATTATGTTTTATTAGTTATGATGCCCTAAATTGATAGATTTGGATAAAATTTTCATAGTAAGACAGACTCATATTGATTTCAATTTGAAAAACAATAATATTGTTCTGTTCATTGTGAATGTGAGGTTGTATTTATTGTGGACAATAATATCATTATTGACACACCTGCACTGAAGGACAGCCTTTGATAAATGTCCTACTTGAATTATCTGCCAGGTATTCATTCAAGTATTGCACTGGTGTCTATAACTTTTATCTGAGGGGAAAAGATGATATTTTTATTTATATTACAGATTATGATCTGCACTGTGATTTTTTTATCAAGTAGCCCTTATGTAAGTAGCAATGTTTTCAAATTATTTCCAATTATAAATCTCCTCTTCTACATAGCAAAGATTTAGGTAAAGGTGTGACACAGTAAAATGCATAACAATATGCAGTTACTCATTTATAATGATGTCATAAAACTGAGTGTTCATTCATGGAAGTTAGTGTAGTGTTGTAAAGATATTAGGAATACTTTCAACTTCTAAAACTTATTACCAACATTCTTACTTTTCTTACAATGTTTACAGCTTTTAACCTATTTCTTATACACGTAAAATCATACAAGCCAGCCAGTAATATAATTTCAAGGCAGGTAAAATGTACAAACTAAAAGAATCTCATCAATAAACCATGGCCATGGCCTAAGGCTGGTTTTAGTGTCACGCGGACTGTCAGTGCGGATCGCTCCGCACAGCCGATCTGTATGAACTGCTAGGGAGCGGCAGAGCGGTTACTACGCTCCCTAGAAGTTCATACAGATTGGCCGTGCGGAGCGGGTCCGCACCGGACGGTCCTCGTGACACTAAAACCAGCCTAATGCCTCTGTACACCACAGAATACCAACTGAGATATCAATCACTAAGTTTGTGACATAAATAACAAGTTAACATCTCACAAAGTTGATGAGGAGTGAGCAAGAGCAGCGTGTGCCGCAAGGCCAGACTTTTTCTCGGTTGTGGTCGACTAATTACCACTTACTCATCACCTAACTAATGAGACCGATAAAACATTATCATTATTAAAAAAAAAGATTAGTATTAGTAATTTGTTATTATTTATTATTTACGTGTTAGCTTGACGTACTGTCGTCTGCTGTACATACCTCTCCTATTCGGCGCACACCTGCGCTGAGATTCAATTATAATTAACAGCTTCTCCCGAATTATTTGCAACCTGAGACACAGAATAAGTAATAGTACCCTGAGATTAGTAATATTCAGATCTAGAGTGTAGGCGAGATTGAATATACAGGGCAGATATCCATCCTAGACTCAATCCATCTCACCTAATAGCAGGTGCGATTGCGTTCAAATACCAGCCTTGTAATGCATAAAAAAAAATCGACGCCTATTTTGATTTCAAAGTCGTCCAAAGTCTACGTTTCTTTATGTTACTGATGTTTTATTTACATTTTTATTGATGCATTGCAAATGGGGGCAGTCAACGATCGCCCTGAATTTTGCCCTTTAGGCTGGCTGCATACCGTCGACCAGTTTAGAGCGAGAGTATAGCGTATAGCACAGTACATTACCATTACTTACGGTGTTATTATGTTATGATATGCTATAGGATAGACTTGATAAGCCGCCATAGACGTTTGAATAAATAGGATTAATGCGATTGTGTGAATCCCATGTACGGAATCATTTCTGGAACGACGTAAAGCAGGAGTCGGCAACCCGCGACTCTTTCGACTATTTGTTGCATCAATTTGCTTCTCAGAGCAGACAAAGGGCTCGTAAATGTCTGGAAAATATTGTATGTAATTGTTGCACTTCTCTGTTTTCCACCTCAAAAAGTTTCCGACCCCTAACTTGAGTTTGATTCAAGCCTGTATTATTCAAACTGAGAAAGATCAGCTAACCGCCCTTGTGGTCTAGTGGTAAGACCACCTGCTTCAGACGCAGAGGTCGTGGGTTTGATTCCCAGCGGGGGCAGATTTTTCTGTTCGGTTTAGTTGGTGGTAGGGCTTGTTCTAAGTCCGTCTGGCTAGCTACCACCATCTTACCTAAGTCTGTCGCCATAGCAACAATGTTAACAGCATTGTTGTGTTCTGGCAGTTAGAGTTCCTCCGTGGTTGAGGATTCCGGGTGAAGCTCGCTTCCACCTTCGCCCTGATCATCACTTACCATCAGATGAGATATAGTATAGGCCAAGAGCTTCCTCGTTGTGGATAAAAAAAATGATTCGCTTATTCACTACACTATAATATTTGCATTTATGTGCACCACTTGGAAATCGAACCCAATACCTTCTAAGCAAATATTTTGAATGTTGCACATGAAATAAACGAGAATACGCAGCCAGCCTTACAACAATTTCCCTCAACAGACAAAAGGCATGTCTCGTATCAACACAATGAACTAATTAAATTCACTTTTTATTGCTTTCGAGGTCCGCGAGCTAAGCTGCAAGTGTTCTCGGTCGCTGTAGGAAATTAAATTTGCATTATTTAGGTATTATGAGTAAAGTAAGTAAACACTGCCTACATTTATCATTGTTTAAACTATTTACACGGTGCGCAGCTTGAAGGACGGATTTTGGCGAAACTTTACAATGTCATCTCCTTATCAGATAAAACACAGGCTGATAAAGTGATAAATCGAAGGTAGCGCGGCAGCCTAAAAGTGGTTTGTTTATCAAGGAAAAATTAGCTTACTTTGGCATAAACTGTAACACTGAGCATAGGTAGCAGATTCCCTAGTTTTGAAATTAATAAATATGTTACACAACACGCATTATCTCAGTAAATAAATTGTAAGATTTATCAAGTATGTATTGCTTGCACCAATTAGTAATAAATAGAGTAAGTAATCCCGTTGACCCCTCATGCCTACTAAGCTAAAATGCTAGTGATACTAGTGGATTCACCAGAATAGTCCGGCGGTGGCGGGGTTCGAACCAGCAATCATTGGATTTCGTATCGACCAATCTGACACCTTGATCATTCTACTATTGTCTCTTTTTATTTTATAAATTACCAGAGAGACCAGTCTGCGCTGCCTGCATCCAGGTTATGGAGATCCTTAGGGGAGGCCTTTGTCCAGCAGTGGACGTCATTTGGCTGAAACGACTACCAGAGACGGAGAGAGTGAGAAAACAAACAAACAAACTGTTAGTAAACTCCAATCGTTACTTTTCAATTAACTAATGAACAAAACAGTGGCCCACATTCTCAAGCATTATCGCATAATTGGTGGAAACTAGGCTGCCATAGAAAAACTCCATTATCTCTGCAATCAAACAACTTTCTAATGTGCCCCTTATTGTTAACGACATAAAGCTGAATTGCTGATTCATACAAAAATTAAGTTAGTTCTAATGACGTAGGTACACTATGTGGGAAATTAATTAGTGTAAACACACGCTTCAGTTTGTTTCGCCGTGCGTCGCCCATACTTCGGTGTGTCTCGCGCTTCGTCTCGGTCAATTTACCGCATAGTGTACCTGCGCCACAATACATCTGCCAAAATACACGAGTTTTTATTGGGTCAGTAGGCGTTAGTAGTGCTTAGCAATCTGATGTTTGCGACAAGACGTTATTTCGAAGTGAATTAACGTCTTGTGTAAATGATAATAGGATTATGTTTGAGGCTGTGTTACTTAGTCTAAAGTTACTTAATCTAAATACAGTAACAGACAGACAAAACTGCACTAATTGCATGTCCATTGAGTGACCAATTAATAAGTCTGTTTGCGCTCTTTTAGGAAAAAAATACAGGTCAAATTCGAGTCTGACTCACGTACCGAAGGTTCCTTACATCGATCGATCGCGATTAGTTTACCAACATTAATTTAGCATGGTATTAGTTTACCACAGTATAACGCACGTATTCACAAACGACGACAAGGTGGACCGACGCCATCATAAAGGTAGCAGGGAAGCGCCGGATGCAGGCCGCTACCAATCGCGATTAACATGGAAAGCATCGGGGGAGGCCTATGAATGTTCAGCAGTGACTGTGGACGTCCTATGGCTGAAATGATGATGATGATTCACAAACGATGCTTGCTTAAGTGAAGCAGCAAATCGAACGCACAGCGTTGAATAGAGCTCTGTGGTTGGTTCGTGTGTCACCCTGTGCGTCCGCGCGCACTGTGAGACCTCATAGTAATGTTTGTGAGTACGGAACGGACGTTAGTTTCGCGCAAAATCGCATCTATTCAACTACTTAAAGATGCCAGTGTTTAGTTTGATAATATAGGTACTTGCAAATATTTTTTTGATTTTAGACCTATTGTCTAAGTCTGGGACTGGATGTGAACGCTCTGATTGCCTGCAGACATGTTTGGTTCTAGTCTGCCGGCATTCAGGCTTTGTCTTAGACCTGTATTAAACCTTTAAAAGTCAGTGGGAATATATTTCCCACCATATTTTGAGCCTTATTTGCTTGTCTTAAGGTCCAAAAACAATGAAAATTTTGATTATGTTATGACTGTTAAAGTATGAATCCTGTACATTTGAGAATAGATCCTATAGTCCAAGGGTTCTTCGAACTCCTCCTATGTTCTTCTGATTAATTTCGTTGTGGGTCCAATGACAGTTTAATTTTCCGCGGGACAAACTGGACCTTCACTGGTTGCGTTTTTATTGGCGGTCAAGCTGTAGATCCTGGCTACGCAGGAGTTGCAGCGGTGGGAACGAGAGGTGCGAATAGTCCCGTATAGTCCAGGGTAACGAATCAATGGTAGGTGACAGAATATTTTGGGCACGCCCACCGATCGAATATAATTTAGTTCTAAACTAATTGGTAATAACGTTAGGACGTGTTTGGATCCTTACTAAGTTATTGTGACTTATGCTGACAGCATAAATAATACAAGAAAAGAAAGACCAGCCAAGTAAAATTACGTGAAGGTTTTGTTTCAAAATCACTTTGCGTACGTAAATATTACTTTGCTTCGGGAAGCAATTTCTAAATCGAAATAGAATCTATAGGGAAGCTCGTGATGGTTTCACGAAGACAAGAAATGTGGTAGAATCTTTGTCTAGAGGGGCAGGTTAAGTTTTATCTCAAATAACCCTAACACCTATTTGCGTCATTGCATTATTTATTTACTATTTACGAGGTATTTATCTGTCTGTTTTCAATGTTTTTCTGCACAATCATTATCATATCTCATGAATATAGGTTAAAAACTTAGGTCTAGGTATGTACATAATTTTGTATTTGTCATTTGGTTTGGGAGAGAAATAAGAACGAGTACAATTACTTACTTAACTACATCGTTCGTTCGTTTCAGCCAAATGACGTCCACTGCTGGACATAGGCCTCCTCCAAGGATTTCCGTAACATGCGCCAACGCATGGGCGGGGCAGATAGCTCATTGAGATGATGGCCATTGGGGCAGAAAAGTTATCTAGTGGCGACCACGGGTATACGTAGCGTGGGCAGGCCTCCCACTAGGTCAGTGGTTCTTAACCGGTGGTCCGCGGACCAATGGTGGTCCCTGGAGACATTCCAAGTGGTCCACGAAGTGCACTTGCACACCTTGGTTAAAACCACTTTTAACTGATTTTTGCAGGAAAACTGGTTTTGACCGATCGTGAGGTGGTCCCTGACAAGACAGACATTTGGTAAAATGGTCCCTCATGACTTAAAGGTTAAGAACCATTGCACTAGGTGGATCGACGTTCTGGTGAAGTTCGCGGGAAGAGCCTGGATGCGGGCAGCGCCGGACCAGTCGTTATGGAAACCCTTAGGGGAGGCCTTTGTCCAGCTGTGGACGTCATTTGGCTGAAACGAACGAACATAATATTAAACAGTAATAATATAGAAACAAATCCTTTTGCAATTTCGATCGTAACATCTGACAGACAGAAGTATGCAAATGATGACGTCTGTGACTAATAGACAACCAAATGACACACAGACCGGAGAGGCGAAGGCCTAGATCTTAGGCATTGTCATTCGAGATTCAAGCTGTTTTGCAATACTTACTGTACAGCGAAAGTGTACCTTTCCCCTGCTGTATATTCAGAGAATGTTAAGTCTACGTAAAGTTATAGGTTTAGCTCTTAACTCAGACAATGTCTGAGGTAAACAGGGTTCGTAAGGATAATAACAGATGGATAATTATCGGTTGATAATAACAAAAAAATGCGCTCGTGAAAGTGAACTGTATTCGAAGTTTTCGAACGTGTATTTCCGCACTTGCGTCTAGTGGTGGGCGTTAATCAACATAGATAGTTATAAAACCTATCTATTTAGCTCCAAAATGATCACTAGTTATCTAGCGTCACAATATTTATTTTCCAAGCTTTATGTGACTAGCAATGGATAACTTGACAACAATCAGCAACTAAAACTATAAAGTAACATTTCTTGTAAAACAATGACAAATGTATCTTAAAATATTGTTGATAATTATCATGAAGCGTAATTATCTTGATAATTTCGAACCCTGGAGGTATGGAAGCGGCACGGGAGGGCGTTTTTGGGACGTCTAACGGCAGACTTCAGTGGGTCTAGACAAAGTGCAAATTATAATCGCAAACCAGTCGAAAAGTGGTCGAAAAGCCCCNCGGAAAGCTAGTTTTGACATATTTCCCATACTGAAACTGTCAATGTGCCAGTTACCCACGAATTATTTTCGGATAAAAGTTTGGTCGAATCGGGCCTTAAGATAAGTACTTTTGAAATATAATAGGGATGCGCCCAACGAAGTTTTTCTGTGACAGACAAAATTCGTGGGCAAAGCCGCGGAATAAATCTAGTTAGGTACCTATATTTTATGCTTATGAAAATAAAACATTTTGCTTTTCATTTATTGATTTAATCACTGTAATTTGAAAAAGTCGTAGGTATCTCAGAACAATAGATATGTATTTATGTATCAGCAGACAGTACTAACTTAACCTTTTTGTTCCTAATTTTATGTTAAAAATATTCAAAAGTGTAAAGTTTCCAAGAAATAAATCTACTTAGGTTTTTGTAAATTGCCTGGAAACAGATTAAAGTCATAAAATTTACCTACTGCAACGATTTATGGAATATTTAATTGAAGCGACACGTTTAAACCGACGATGACATAATTTAATGCTGTGGCATCTTAATACATTTTTTGTAATAATCTGCGATTTTGTAACAAATAGCCACGATAGCCCAACGGTGAAGTGGTCGTCGGACCGGCCGACTCGAGATCCGAGGAACGCGGGTTCGAATCCCACCGGCGCCGCTCGACTATTATGGTGAGCCCACTCGTAACACAAGCTTATACAGGGTGGAAACGATAAGTGATCTCACTCGATTATTTCTAAACTATACAAGATATCAATAAACTAGTTACTGATCCTGAAAGTGCTTCATGAGCTCTATTAAAAGGTATTAATAATAGGTTACAGAATAAACTGGATCTATCCGAAAATTCAATGTTTCCAGCTTCCATACATTTGGTAAAGTCACATTATTTTAAAAACTACACATGATATCGTAAAACTAATTATCCCAACTAATATTATAAATGCGAAAGTAACTCTGTCTGTCTGTCTGTCTGTCTGTCTGTCTGTCTGTCTGTCTGTTACGCTTTCCCGCTTAAACCTCGCAACCGATTTTGATGAAATTTGGCATAGAGATAGTTTGAGTCCCGGGAAAGAACATAGGATAGTTTTTATCCCGGTTTTTGAAACAGGGACGCGCGCGATAAAGTTTTTCTGTGACAGACAAAATTCCACGCGGGCGAAGCCGCGGGCGGAAAGCTAGTTACTAATAATAATACATAACATATTATTTTGCTTAAATTTATACGAAGCGCTTGTGTGAATACTATCCATCTAGGCTTTATTAATCTAAGTATCTGGCCATCTTTTCAAGATGCCACTAACTAAGATGTTTTTTGGCCATTAGTTCAAGATTCAACACACGGTGCTGACTGTACACCTACGTGTATCGCTGGTAAACACTTGGTTCGTGCGTTAGACTAGCGTAGGTAGCTGCAACTGGCACCACTAGCTGCAGGCTCCATAGCAAACCTTATTCACTTTGAACATCATTTACTGTGCAAACAAACTTACTGCTAGTATCTTTTTGCATATTATATTCTAGAATACACACTCATGTATGTAAGAGGCGGGATTGCAAAGAGTTAAGCGATGAAACTTTTTATTTTCCCAGACCAAAGAGAATAGGTAACTAAACCTTTTACATTTTTTTTAATATAATACTTATTGCATGATAAAAGTTAACTAGCAAATATAATTGAAAACTCCAAAACAATAGATTTCCGTGTCATTATTGTGAATGAAAATAATTGGGCTGAGTTGCACCACCTTAATTTAACCATAACAATAACAATAACCGGTGCATTTTGTATAGAGTTTGACAGATTTTTTACGTTTGTCAAAGTTAAAGTAGACGGTGCAACTCAGCCTAAGAGTACCTAATTAATAAAATTTACCAAAGCCGACGGATTTTAGGTACCGACCTAAAGGTAGCATTCGGATCAAGACGACCGCGACGCGAGACCGCGACTCGAGACCGCGACCGGCGACCGCGACCCACTGCTTTATATGAATTAATAGGAAGTACTGACGGATGCAAGCAACCGAGTCGCGCGACGTGTGGGCGTGGCCTGCCGGCTACTTGCGTCGCGCGACTCGGTCGCTCACAAGGCAGTGCCGTGACGCGACAGATGCAAAATGGCCGTGTTTTAATAGAATTAGTAAGTTTCGTATGGGTCGCACGACTCGTGTCGCGAAGATTCGTATGTAGCTGTCGCCCTGCGACCTGCGACCGGTTGCCTGTCGCGGTCTCGGGTCGTGGTCTCTCGTCGCGGTCGTCTTGATCCGAATGCTATCTTAATACATAAAAGTCTAGCGCTAACTCAGTTAGTGCCTGAGGTGTGGAAGCTGTACGGGAGGGTGTTTTGAGACTTCAGATGTGCTTCAGTGGGTCTAGACAAAGTGCAAATTATAATCGCAAACCAGTCGAAAAGTGGTCGAAAAGCCCCTTTTTCAACCGACTTAAAAAAAGGAGGAGGTTCTCAATTCGACCCGTATGTTTTTTTTTCTATGTTTGTTACGCGATAACTCCGCCAATTATGAACCGATTTGAACAAATCTTTTTTCGGCGTATAGGTAATACCTCAAGGGTGGTCCCATTTAAATTTAATAATAGACAAAACAACCCCCAAGGGTGGAAAATTGGGGATGAACTTTTTTATACGCAATATCTCCGCCGATTATAAATCAATTTGAACGATTATTTTTTTGTTGAATAGGTATTATCAAAAGTGTGGTTTCATGCTAATTTGAAGAAAATATTTCACCCCCAAGGGTGGAAAATTGCGGATGAACTTTTTTATACGCAATATTTTTAATTTTTAATTTTTTTTTGTGTTCACGCATTTGAAGTCGGTTTTATTTTTTTTTAAAGTTAATTATTGTATGGAGTTTTGACGGATTCGATTTTCGATTCGATCAAAAGTGCGTTTTGTCTAGGGGGGCAGATTTGTATGCTCTGTCACGTCATGATGTCAATGTCACCCCTCCGTGCAGTTTCCATACCTCAGGCATTGACTGACTCGCTACACCTATAAATCTATCTACGACATCTCTGTAATTACCTGTTTGTAATAAGAGCATTCACCAGTTAAACCACAAAGCGGTACCTAATTGAGATCGACATAATCGAAATCGAGTTATAATCGTTATTGATAATGTCAGGTCCGTATAATCTCATTTGATACATTAGCAACTGTAATCTGTTCTAGACATCTAATAAATTGCCTCTACTCTAATTATATTGGCTGCACTTTGATTCGATTTAGACTGTTTGTGTAGCTACGCCTTGAATCGGCCTTTAGCTCCTAAAGGCCGATTCACACATATCAGTGAAGTCACAGTTCAGACTCAGTACCGGCACAGTGCGAAATATTCTTTCATACAGTTTCTATGAACGCATCCCCACTTGTCAGTGTCAGTGACGACACAGTGCTCAGTGTCAGTGCCGGCAATCACGGACGTATTCCGACGAAACGTTGACGACGAAATTTTGTGTGGGATCACGGACGCCGCCGCAGCATCAAAAACAAAATAACTTACTTCATAGTTTCTGAACAAGAATATTGAAACAGCTCTCTGACATTTTAAAATATTCAAAATATTTCGCTGACGCTACACTGTAGCACTGATACTGAACTGAGCGGACACTGTGACGGAACTGTGACTTCACTGATATGTATCGGCCTTAAAGCGGAACCACAGAATACGCGGAACTTAAAGCGGATGGGAAGCTTAGAAACTCTGGACTGTAAAAGCAAAAGTAGCCATGTCTATTTAATTCTTAAACATCTACAACAATTTTGATAAATTTTGGTGTCTAGGTATATAGATTTTAAACATAAAGAAGATCGGTCGAAGAGTAAAACTTAAAGTTGATGCTAAGGAGACAGAAGTTAGTTTTAAAGTGATTTTAAACAGGAGATGCTTGTGATATTAATGTTTTCCGTGATTAGGCAGAAATATATAAAATAAAAGCTAAGTAGGTACTATGTTGTTGTATGTAATTTGCTACTTTTAAGTCGAGTTAAAAATGAGTTGACACAAAAAATGAGCATCCATTTTTATTCTCTTGAAAAACTCTGCATGGTTATGAGTAATTTAAGGACTTAGTAGGACTTTTTTTCTGCCATTTGCGTACACTTCAACCTCGCCATTATTTGCTAGATCAAACCCTCGTGCAAACTCCTAACCAGTGATAGTTAGTGAGGCTTTACTAACATACTCGTACCTGATTCACTCGGATCGTAACGAAGTAGTTTTAACAATGGTTCAAATCCACATACAAAGTTATGCACGAGAATATGCTTGTGAAATGGAATTACACGTGCAGAGAATATTGAAATCCAATTTTATGCTCACGTGCTATCGAAGAGGAAATCTGGACATGGTTTTAATTAATTTCAGTACAGACCAGTACTGAGCTCATCGTTATGTCCTATTTATTTCCAATGGTGGTTAATTAAGAGGGCTGGGGTGAGACAAAAGGGGCAAAAAATATACCTATACCTGAGATTTTTTCGCTTGGCAATTTCCACCAGTCTTGATTGCGTTAGGCTTAATCGCGCACTTTTTTGTAGTAGACGCAAGCATACTTATTTATTTCATTTATAGCACTGCAGCACACATTCAATATATTGCGTTATGCGACAGTAGTCACCAACCCTGTATATTATGTTTGTAGTAATAAAAAAATGCATTACAAGACACTTTTACCATTTCTTCTCGACGCTATATTCACGATGTTTTCAGCAGAAAATGTCACATGGCAAAATACAACTTAAGGCTGTGTTGCACCACCTAACTTTGCCCGTAACTATAAAGTTAACCGGCGTTTTTTGTATGGAATTTGACAGATTTTGGACGTTTGTCAAAGTTAAAGTAAGAGGGTGCAACCCAGCTTAACATTTTACTACATTTCTGTCTGTCATGAGTACCTAATACTCGTATTAACTTACCTCTTACTAAGGCTGGGTTGCACCATCATAATTTAACTTTAACAATCGTCAAAAATCTGTTAAACTCCATACAAAAAGCAACGGTTATCGTTATAGTTACCGTAGTTAGGTGGCCTAAGTTTACCTTCATTCGCTCAATGGCTGCTGGGTATAAATTCATTCATATTTTCCTGAATTAATTAGTACCAGTTTTCTAGCCATACTCGTAAATGCATTTTGCCGTAAGAGCATAAACACCAGCCTAGCAATATCGTCTCTCTATTGGTGAATAAGCATTATTGATTTTCTATTGAGTTTCTCACTAGTGTGCTCGTTCGTATGTCGTAGGAGGTAGGTAATATGCACTAACAAAATTATAGGCAGCATACTCAGTTAATTGACAAAGTGGTTTCATGCTCCCTTAGTTTAGTTAGAAACCACTTTGCATTATAGCCTGACCAGGAACATAAAAACCCTGGCATAGAGGCGCGTCAATTGCATTTGATAGTGCAACACTGAGTACAGTCGTACCTGTGTTAAATTAATAGGCTAACTTTATGTATCACGATTCAGGATTACGGGCTAATTTGATATTTTCATAAGTTAACGAAAAAATATTATTATAGGTAACCTGGATTNGGTGACATGGCAATGAAGTTTTCAGTTACTGTTTCCATTAAAAGAAATTAGTACCATTAGTTTTCCGCAACATGGCGAGGGTTTTTATGTTCCTGGTCGGGCTATAAGTAGCTAGTTCAGGGGAACAATTTTCATACTAAAATCTTAAATTCATACAACATCACATTAACTAGGTGCCAAAACTAGATCCTCTGAGGGTTTATTTTACCGAACAAATCCTCCCATAATAATATTAAGTATAACTGTATACTTACTCGTAAATGTGAAAGTTTGGGTGGATATACCTACTTGTCTATGTATGTTACTCTTTCACGCAAAAACTGCTGAACGGATTTTGATGAAACTTTAGTGTAGGTAATATTATTTATACATCAGAATAACATATAAGATATAATTAATAAAGATCTGTGACAAGCTAAATTTCACGCGGGCAATAGCTAGCATAAATAATAGCATTATAGCTTACAATACTTAATTAAAATCGGACTCCATAGCAAGAGAACGGTCCTTTCTAATAATTCGACTGCGCCAAAAGGAGGGTTATGTTTTTTTCCAAAGGAAATTGGAGTATTTGGTCTACACTACTGTTGCCGGCCAGACAAGATGGCGAGGCTGATGTTTTTACCCGATTGCGCGACGAAAAGGAGTGGTAATGTGTTTACTAGTCGCCTTATTACAACACCCACGGGAAGAGTGGGAGTTGCCTTCTTACTCAATGGGAACCACAAGGCACAGCTGGATTCTCACAACGCCTATAAGAAACGTCTTTAGTTCGTTTTCTTAAATGATGCTATAATTGTATTAAGTAAATCTTTATAGCCCTTTAATTGTAATCCTTGTTCAACTTTATACTCGATTAGAACAGCATTCAAAGATAAATCGCTATAAAGCAAAATGAGATGTAAATTAATTGTTGTGATACAAACGTTCCTAGAATCGTTCCTTTGTAATCGCCGAGGAATATGACTTTAACAAGCATTATCGATATAAATTTCCTTTGTTCCGGTATCGGAAAAACATAATTTCTCAAAAGAATCATTCTCTTTGTGATCTTTTAATTACGTAACAAATAATTGCACCAGTTGCCTTTTCCACTGAAAATTTTTCTTCGTAAGTGTAAAAGGAAAATAATAAGCAACAGGTCAAATAACAATCTATACTTATGTTAGAAAGCTGAAGAGTTTAATTGTTTGTTTGAACGCTCTAATCTCAGGAACTAACGATTGAAAAATTTTATTGTATTATATAGCCCATTTATCGAGGAAGACTTAGGCTACATAACATCACTAGGTATACATCACTACAGCCAATAGGGACGGAGCAGTAAAGAAAAATGTTGCACAGACGGGAAATATTATTCAAACTATTTTCACGCGCATGAAGTCGCAGGTATAACTAGTACTTTTATGTTGTGCTATTTCATCCAATTGGATGAAAAATTGGGTACGTTGCAACGGAAATCTAAAGTGAATTTTACTACTTCGTTTGTGCTCCTCACCTGGGAATAGAACCGAGAATCAGGTAGAAAGTGTAACATAAAGCAACGGAGCAAGGGCGTGCACTGTGCAAGTGTGCATATGAGGTAGTGCTTTCCTGAAAATCGGTGTCTCCTTGATGAAAAACATACGAGGTAGGTACTTGTGTTGTCCATACTATTGATTATTCTTATGATTAATTTAAAAAAAACAAAGAGTGTACGAACGTAGTGTACTTACCAGATGTCTCGTAAAAAATAGATTACTATTGATTATTTCTTTTAATGGAAATTTTTATAAAAAGTATTTACAATTAGGAAGGCCTATTATTTGTAGGTACTACTATTCTGTCATTGCTTACTTTCCAACCACGGACAGATGATATCAGTCCGAAGTATTCATGAATAATATTTGTATTACAAGTCTATAATTTTCATTTCACAATACATAATTGCGGGTTCGTGTCGTCGTTACCTAGATAAAGACTATATTATTATGATGGTATAGACATAGCTATAGTAGGAATAGTCCTTCAGCGTTTGACCGCCCTTTACCCAACCCTTTGACCTTTTTATACGTGGGTGCAGCAATGTACTATTTATAAAACAAATTTGTTCTTTATTGTCTTTTCACCTAATTTTATCAAATCAAAATTCAAATCAAATAGTTTATTCAGTACATAGGTTCTTGCCAGGGCACTTATACATACACGTCCCAAGTATAGCTTGCCCTATCACCACTTCGGAACAAAAAATGGGCTGGTGCTGGGAAGAATTGGCGGAAGAAACTCAGTCATCTTTTTATATTACGCATATGTATTTACGTAGTTGTATTTTGAAACAAAAATGTATAATATTCGGGTTCTTCGGTTGGCAACTGAAGTTATATACGAAGTGAGTGAAAGGGAGAAAATGAATAGAAAAATTGGCTTTTTCCGGGAAATACATACACGAGTACTAATGATATCGAATTTGACATATGAGTATTGGTATCCATAATATCCATCCATCAGTGTACGCGAATAATAGGCATATTTTGTGGCAAATAATGTGTTGGATCAAAATAAAAGTATCAATGGTAATTTTACTGTAGGTATATTTTATGTATAACATTATTTGGAGAAAAACTTCAGATGAAAATCTGTATATTAATCCTCTAAGTCAAGCTCTATTGGTCTGCCAATTTTCACTTCAAAAGTGAATAGAACGTACAAAGTACATACTTCTAAATATACAGGGTGTTTGGCGGAAGGTTAGACAAACTTCGTGAGTGTATAGATAAGGTAATTTTAAGAATGACAAGACATTCAGCCCAAACCACTGGACGGATCGGGCTGAAATTTGGCATGCAGGTAGATGTTATGACGTAGGCATCCGCTAAGAAAGGATTTTACATAACCCCTAAGGGTGTAAAACGGGATCCACGCGTACGAAGTCGCGGGCGGCCGCTAGTAGATAATAAACATAAGGGTTTTCTAATTACATTTGGCTGCAACCTCGAACGTACGTGTGATCTAAGTCGCTGGGAGCTAATACAGTACAGAATATACTAAATATTATATTATCGTACATGTCACCTATAATCAATTTACTCGAGAAATGGCGGTCTCGAGCTAGAAGCTAAGCTATGTAGAGATACGAGTAACTACATTAATGTTTATTTTACAACGCTAGCTACGAGTATGTTGGTGTTCTAAGCTTCTGCTAAACATATTTGTAGATATTTTCTTAATTAAGTCAAATAAACAATGTGTCTAGTTCTTGGTGAATGGTTTTTTTCGTAATTACCTAATTTAATCCAGACGTTTTGAACGTATCTTTAAATAAGTATTATAAAGTCGCTCCTGCTGTGTTATGTGCTTAGATCTTTGAAACTGATTTTAGTGCGGTTTTCAGCAATAGTCAGAGTGATTCAAGAGGAAGGTTTATAAGTAGGTGCACATTATTACTGCTTTAAATATTTATTAGTTAATATCTTCTTTTATCCTCTCTCTCACTTCCTCTTTCATCTATTGCTTATGAAGACCCGGTTTCTCTCGATCATAAAGTCCCACGTTCGATTGTTGGTAATTGACAGAGTGATATTTCAATTTGTGCAATTTGACCCACTTTGGTTTGGACAGGGAGGGATTAAATTAGGCTGACTGCCTGAAAGTAAAGCAATGTACGCTGATTCATCGATGAAACGATGAAAATAATTGACTGCTTTATTAGTTTAATTGCTTTGACGTTAAGAATTAATACCTAGGGGAGACTCAGGAGAGTTGTGACATTGTGGATTTTTATACATTGTGGAACTTATGAATAACTACTTGCGAGCACGTGACAGTGCGCGTTTTTTAGTTCAAGTGTCGAGCTAACCAATACGCGCTGTTGCGATAATTCCACAAAGCGACAATGTCACAACTCTCCTCGGTCTCCCCTACTCGTATGTTTTCATTATGCTCGTAACTATGTATATGTATATTATTGTCACTGCACTGAAAAATACACGGAACTATTTCATAAGTAAAACTGCTAAAGTTTCTTTATTTGTCTTTTCAGGCTTAAACCACTAAACTGATTTGGGTAAAACTTAGACAGAGATAGCTGGAGACCCAGTGAAGAAGATAGACTGATTGTATCTCGATTTTCCAAAGAGGGAGAAGCGCACGTTGGTTTTCTATTAGACTGATATTCACAAGGGTGAAGCAAGTGGTCATAGAGTGCTCAAATTGAAACTTTAGCCCACGTAAAGCTGGTCTGAAATAAACGGAAATAAGACGGTTTTTTACCCGACTGCGCCAGAAGGAGGGTTGTTTTTCGAGTGTATTTATAATAAATCTTAGTTGTATTTCAGTCCCCTACCACGCAATTCGCCAGCCACACGACACTGCACATCGCCGCCGCGTGCGTAGGTTTTCTGTAAGAACTAGTACCTACGCAGCACGACCACGCGTCCCGCACGCCTCGTAGCAATTTCGTAGCAATTATTATTATGAAACCGTCAATCACAATTTATAGTTGGTAGGGACCTACTAGTCAGTAAAGGCTAATTTACACGTCTTAAGTTGTTACGAGTAAGTAGGTAATCAACTTTTAACTTAATTTTAAGTGATTAAATTACATGTAAACACAAGCTCCAAGTTAAAATTTAGTTACGTTTGCTACTACTAAATTCTGTGTTTACATTCAATCACTTATAAAATTAAGTTAAAATTTACTTTACTTAATACGTGTAAATCGGTCATCAGTAAGAGCCCAAATTAATATAGAGTAGTTTTCACTAGTTTCAATAGTCAAGAACTTTTTTTAAATTTTCCACTGCATTCTAAGTATTCGTCACGGTAGCGCATTTTCTTACATAACTTTTCAATTCCTATCATTGGAGGTCCGAAAATATTTCTCATAAAATTTGATACCATAATGATCATTCTTCATAAACAATTTAAAACCTACATATTTAAAACATAATCATTGATATTCATAATATCACTAATCATACACTTAGTTTTTACTAATATTTGTTTTCATAAATTTATTACTCATAAGTGTATTTATCCATATTATTGAAAATCATGATGTCTATATTCGTATTAAATCGTATTTTAACATTAAATTAATTTGAAATGGTCCAAAACAGGCAATATTTTGTGCCACAAAACTAACGTGACAGAAACGAATCGCTGCAAAACCGACTCCACGTAGTCTTGTCTGCGCTACCCCTAGAGTGTAATTTAAAAGCCGGAGGCGCGGAGTGAGGGCAGCCCTCACCCGCTGTAACGAGGCTCAGGCGCCCGGGTGAGCTGGAGCGGCTGAGGCTGGTCCAAAAAGCCGAAGCTGCGGAAGCAAGCGTGGGTGCTTGAGCCTCGTTACGCAAGGGCGGAAGGCCATCCTGCAGCGCCGGAGACGAGGAGAGACCGATGCATGCTGCATGCTCTGCATGCTTATCTACTCTATTAATATGATTTTTTTAAAGATACGAGTATGTCTGTTATAAAGTAAATTATTCTGAACAACAACATTATGAGTTGAAGTATGTTCTTAGTAACAACATTATTAATTAAAACAATATGATCAATGAATGTTATGAAAACAAAAGATCTGAAAATAAAAATTATGTATTTTAAATGGTTCTTAGTAGTAACAGTATTGATAAAAAAAATATGATTACTAACTGTTATGAGCTCCGATGGTAGTAATAAAAATGTATGAATAAAAAAAGTATGAAAAATAAAATTATGAAGAGAGATTATTATGAACACAAATCGGTAGTAAGACAAAGAATAGGATTTAGAATTTTATGTGAGCCAATATAGAACCATTCGTCACACTTTTGTATGTTTCATACGTTGAAAAATCATAATAAGTAAACGCGAATAAGTAGGTAGGTACGCGTCAATTTGTCACACGAATTTACACGTACTTTTCCCTGTGACGAGTTGACTCTGTGTCCAATCGACAATAACCCCAAGCCAACTGAGCAAGCTGTTCAGAATAAAATCCATGGTACAGAGTACACATAAATAATAATGAAACGGTTATTTCGGTCTTTAACGATATAAGTAAGTGTTCGTTTGACAAACTATGTAGGTAGTTCACTACTCTCTCTTCTCAGCAATCGACTAGATAAATAACTAGTTTATCACAGCAATCAGAACCTCAGTTCCATATTTACAGAGCGACGCTGAAAATTAGATTCAATCTCAGTGAGGAGGCCTCCGATTGATTGAATTTCAATATTTATGTACAACAACCACAGAACAAAATATTACAGCATGACTGAAATTGAATCGAATTAACGTTGTTTTGTTAGGCTTATGCCCGTATTCACCATCAATCCCTAATTTTTAAGTGATCCCTATGAAAACAAAATGCCTGTAATATGTCACCATATGGGTCACTTTAAAATAAGGGATTGATGGTGAAAACGGGCATTAGGCTGGGAGATGTACCACCTAACTTCAACCGTAATTATAACGATAACGGGTGTTTTTTATGAATTTTGACAGATTTTTGGCGTTTGTTACAGTTAAAGTAAGATAGTGCAACCCAGCCTTAGTGTGTATAGTAGGTATTAGCTCTTGGTCAGGATAATCTTCCAGGAGTACCTAGAAGTGGATATTTTAATGACACGGACATATCCTTAAAATCCTTAAAGTCGTTTAGTTGGCTGAAAGCAATAAAGGCCTGTTTTCAGAACTTAAGAAGATTTAAGAAGACACAAGAAGTTAAACTATGCCAGGCTTAAACCAGACCAGTTTTGGAATTAATTTATTTTAGATAGCATATGTACCTACCTTGTAAGCAACCTATGCTAATAGTGTACCTACCTACCGGACAATTTGAAGTACAACGCCAGTAGACCCAGGGTTTGAATGGGTGGTAGTGGATACCACCACATTTTCACTATTGTTTGTTAGGTATCCAATGTTATTTTATGTTCCTCTTATAATCAAGAAATATCACAGTTCGATCGACATTTAGGCTGAGTTGCACCATCTTTCATTAACTTTGAAAAACGTCAAAAATCTGTCAAACTCCATACAAAAAGCACCGGTTATCGTCAATATTACCGTTAAAATTGTGAACAAACAACCTAAAAAGTAAATGTAAATCATAAACATGATCTTAAAAAGATTTTAATAACTATCTCGCTTTTGTGTGGGTTTAATACTTCAGTCGGTGCGCTATTAAGCTCGAATGGAACCCTATCCTATAACCCTTTGATACGAAACACCTTGCTCGAATTCATCAACATGAATGAATCTATAGGGCATGGCATTCCAAACTTTTCAACTTATAAATGAGTGCCCAGTTCTGAAATTTTAATAGATAGGTATAATCTTTTCGTAATCTACTCATTTTAATAACACCCCTTTCTTTTTGCGTCGGGGATTAAGAAGGGCTATTTTTGGTCTCTAGGTCAAATATGTCTGTAAAACTAGTAAAGTTAGAAGCGAATCTGGGGGCATCGAGTCAAAAAAGCGGCACGGCCGTACCATCCTTTTCTCGAAGCAATCTGGGGGCACGGCAGTGCCCCCACCAAGTCGAGCAAAAAAGCGGCACGGCCGTACCATCCTTTTCTCGAAGCAATTCAGGCCATTTTCGACCGCCTGTAACTTCGTTGTGGATAAAACTAGAAGGCTGAATTTTCATTAGCTATGCAGGCATTGTAAAGACACGGTATATTTAAAATTTCATTCAATTTGAACCAGTAGTTTAAGAATTATAACGGGTCAAAGTTACTTAATTTTGTCACTCACTGACTGACTCACTGACTCACCGATCATCAAAACTCTAAGGCACTTCTAGCAGACCTAGAAGCTTCAAATTTGGAATATAAGTAGTGTTTGGTGTATGAATCAAGGAAAAACTAAAATATTTGGGGGCACGGTAGTGCAACCGCCAAGTCGAGTAAAATTTTTCAATTTCGGTCCAGTTTTCTAGATACATAAAGAAAAAAAAAAAGAAAAACATAAATATATTGACTTGGCCATCGCATGAAAACACGTGTAAATTAAATTATTTAGTGCGATGGCCAAGTCAATAATTTATGTAAAACGTTAATAATTAAAGATTTCCTGGCCTGGACTTGGTATTACATAGATCTCACAACTTTTTACCGTAGAACAACTGAGTTGCGAGACTTGGTTTTTTTGACAAGTATTGTTTTTGATGGGATGGTTTTATTCTTAAACATTTCTGTTTCATTACATAACGCTATATATCTACTTGTACAAAGCATTATTTATATCCCAACTTCCACCCACGGTTTTGTAAAATAAAAACTTTTAATCTTATAGAAATTTGTATCTTTTTAATCTGCGAAATATTGAAAATTACTCTTTCATTGGAGTATGTTTTAATGCAGCCTTTCATCTTCTACTTCAGTATCGCCTAATTAACATTCAACATTTCTAAGTAAAACAATTATCTAAGATAATTTTATTCTGTGAATTGAACTGATATAACCAAATTCTATTCATAATGTAATTAAGAAATAGCAGTACAATATTTTGAACAATTTGATGTGATTCTGTGATTAAGCTCCATAAATAATTAAGTTCTTTAGACTCTGTGATGAGGCCCGTTCCTGGTATTCATTTGAGCCCACGTTTCATAGTGGTGGATTGAGTCGGATAGTTAGCTAAGTATGAATAGGACGCTTTTAGTAAAAATCTGACTTAACTTAATTTTGCAGGTGACTTAATTTAGCCGGAGATTTAAAAAAACTTAAGAGTTGATTTAAAAAATTACATTTAAATTTCAAACATCCTGTGCCCTCGTGAAAATCGTTTGAGTATTTTTTCCCATTTTCTCGTAGCGTGATGTTGCTTTCCGCAGAAAATGGATCATCCATTACAAAAGCATTTTTTCATACAAACTACCTAACTGTAAATCACCAAAACACTATCTATAAATTAAAGTAAATACTTGTAGATTTAATCATCTAAGCCTTGTTGAGAACTCGTGGCAGGTTTTTTTCCAAACTCTGTTTACCCTGCGCACCCACAAAAGGTTTTTAGGACATAGGAGAACGCAAATACTATCAAATTTTGCGAGCCTATTACAGGTCCAGCTCGACTGAACAAGAGGCGCAAACAACCATTTTACAAACACCTTTGTGAAATATTTTGTTACGTATTTTGTAAAAGCTTTGTCATGAAAGGTATTATTACAAAGTACTTATTCGTTTCAAAACAAATACGAACTCAGCCGCCTACGTTAAACAACCAAAATTATACATTTGATATTCTTATCTATGTTGTTTTTTCGCTGGCACGTATGTGGATGCTTCCTATGTTTGTTAGAGTTAATACTATGCTACAATACCTATCACTCTTTATTGACCATGAAAAACAGCTATACTGGCTATAGTATTCAGAAGGTACTGACTCACTGAATCGCCAACCTTTATGAAAATATTTTTTATTTATAGAGAAAACCTGTCCCATTCGTTATCTTATTAGATGGAAAGAGAAAGAAAGAATACCACATAATAAATTTTGTAAAAATGTACTCGCACCTTATTTATTTTTGTTTTTGTACGTTACATTAAATAAAAAAATGACGTGATTCATATTAATCTGCGTTAAGAAAGCTGCGGTTTTTTTCATCCCTTCTCATTGTTCGCTCCCAAATCGGGTAGCATAAGTGGTCGAAAGTTTTGCTTTCGGGCGCGCTTAGCGTATGTTTAAGCAGGCTGCGCTCGCGGGCTTCGCCTTTGACAACTGTTGAGCACATCTGCTCCACGCACGCCTATATCTGAACCCGGCGGGCTGCGGCGCCTTCATTCCGTTCCCGACCGTCCCCCGAGGCAGGCGTCCGACCGCCACCGCCTATACTCTCGCGCCGAACTCTTAACTCTGACGAACTCAGCCAGCGCCAAGATGAAGTGTATAAAAACTGTGCTAATGACTTTAATATGTATACTTATAAACGTGAACGCTGCCGAGATGAGACTCCGCGAAGAAATGCAGGCCATGGCAGAACAGTTAGAAATCCTGAAAACAAACCACCTGACCGATGTCACCCGCCTGAAGAGAGAAGTAGCAGAACTGAAGTAAGTGTTTAAGTTTAATACACTTTTAATGTAATTTTAAAAGTTCTAAACGGCGTGGATCCAGCCCATAAACTTGGCTCGAAGCAGCTTTTGGTATTGTTGCCGGCGATTCGAAAATTTAAATGTTTTGATGAGTTTAAAAGTATTTACAGAGCTAAAATTGTGAATTAAAAAGTTGAGGTTTCATAATGTAAAAAAGTTATTTAAACTAATTCTACTGATACTGGTGGCTTGGCTTCTAACTGTTCTAATTATTAACTGCTTAGCTACAAAACTTTTAAAAGCTTATCTTACGCGAAGGAAGCAATGTGCACAGCGAATTTTTTACAAGTAATAGGACAGGAAAAAATAATAATAAAGAAGAATTATTTTGTTTCGTTTTTTGTTTTTTACTGTTTCGTGGGAAATTACTTACCTATTTGTAATAAATAACAAAAAGCTATTGAAAATTATTTCACCCAAAGATTTGTGTTAACCTTGCAAAAATTTAATCAAGTAGGTACTCGTAGGTACCTAACTAGTATGTTTTTTGCCAATAGGAATATCATTTTTATAAAACTGAAAATTCTTAATTAAATAAACTTTTGTAGCAACAGAAGCCTGTTTTAAAAGTTTAATTTAAAAATGCTCAATATCGCTACAAAAATACAGTTGTTTCTTGAAATTATCAGTGTCATAACTTTGTATGTACCTACTTCTCTTTGGTATCGCGAAGCTCGTAATTGAATTTTCGCTACGAAAACACTTGTTTATTGATAGATACTTTTATACTTAGCGGAACAATGGGAAAGATTTAAATGGGCTCAAATAAATTGGGTTCGGTCGCCTCTCAAGTTGGTGACGAGGTTTTCTCGCATCTGCACTTCTGTAGTCGAGTAGGTGCTTTCGCTTTAGCTGCCTCTTCATTCGCAAAACCTGGGCGTTGACAATTTGAGGAGGACAAATCAAGAGGATTTGTCCTCCTCAAATTGTTGGAATATTACAGCCTACAGGAACTGGTTATTTTCCATCTCGTGAATAAATCACACAATTCATTTATTTAGATTTACGCGAGCCGTTATTTCTTTGAACGCGCCGCTTTAGGTACGTGAGAATGTGGTAGGCAATTTTATGAGTATACTTGCATCAATTATTATAGAACCAGCTAAGTACTAATCTGATTCGCACGTGAAGGTTCCGTACCTACTACTCTACAAGAGCACTGTAATAATTCAATTTTATTTATTTAACAAAAACACTTTAAAAAATCAATTTTTCGTACCTATTTAGGTGAGGGTTTAAGGATCTTTTTACTTCAACGGCATTCACATGTTTTATCGATAGCTTAAATAAGTAATAAGACATGTTCTTACCTCGCCCTTTGTCGTGTAATTTGGTTCGCCACTGAAAGACAATAAGAGTTATTTTTACCTCGAAATTATACGGAAAAAAATATGAATGGTATAACCACCTAATATTGCCTTAAGAAAAAGGTTTAATTAACTTTTGTTATCCCGTTAGTGCTATTTTTATGAAACATTGAGGAAGAAACGAGTATCTGTTTTAAATTACTTTAAAACAATGCTTTGTGAGTTCCGATCCCGGGTATCAGGTACATCGAATAAGATCCCACAAGTGCCACTGGCAGTTCAAAGGATAAATGGTTATTTTTCTTTAATTACAACTTGAAACAGAGCTATAGATTATCAAAGTTTAATATAAGATGGTTTACTTGTAAAGTGAAGATGCTCGATACGAAAAGTTGATCTCGAACGTTGTGGTGACTCGACATAATCTGAAAACCTTTTTAAAGACAAGGGGTAGATTTAAAGACGGCTCTACTTATGAAGAATTAAATTAGAAAATCGTTAATTTCTATAAAGCACTGCATTAAGCGAATGTGTCTGACGCTACAGAATAGTATGCATAATGAATAAAGCCGTTGACATAAATACCGAAGTTTTTCATAAAGGTGTTTAAAATTGAACAATCAAACATATTTAGGCATTCCGACTTTTAAGTACCTACATGAATAATGAGGAACATACAAAGTCCATACTCTCCATTATGATTTTCATTAACCTAATGGACATTATACTGATGGAGAAAAAAGCTTTAAACCTATTATTTTCACAACGTTTTGAGGCAAAGCGATACGTGTACGAAAAAGTTTTAATTTAGTTCTCTAGTTCGTTACTGGGGACTTTTGCAAGCTGGATTTCGGTCAAGTGAGTTTCAAAAGCCAATATTGTAAATTGGCTTATCGCTTGCATTTTTCGCAATCACCTAACTTCAAGTCTTTTTAAAAGTTCCATTTATGTAACGTTCCTAGTTCGCTGAGAAAGAACGAAAGAACTTTACATATTTTGGCAATTAAAAACTTGAAAATGACCAAAAAGAACAAAACTTTTTTCTAAGGATAGCAGTAGGTACTTTCTGCAATCGTTAGTCTCAGGACATTTACTAACAGTTTAAAAAGCTTCACGTATTCAAAACCGGATCTCCGATAATTATATCCTTAAACTCCATTCATTTACAAGACAATGCATACAGTTATAATTGTAAACATATTATCTAGTTAGAGAATCCGTATTCTTATCATACATGAGTAAAAAAATTCGCAAATTCAGATCAAAATGTGCCGCCCTAGGGAGCGTTTAGGCCGTCCCCGCGGCACTCGGCCGTTAAACGTGCCGTAATATACAACAAAAAAGCCTTAACTCCCGAGTGTTGCTCGCGATCGAGGCACGAGGGCCCTCCACGGAACCAGGCCAGATCGACACGATTACTCCGGCCTCCCTCCTCCTGGATTGTCATTTCATTTCACTCTTGAAATGATTCTTGACATCTCGCTGATGATTTTCGTACACTCTTCGCATTGTTACATTCGGCGTAGGTCAAGTGCCCGATAATAAGGGAGTCTGAAGTCTGAAGGATCGTACTTTGTTTTCCGCCCTTTGAAGTGGGAGGTATTTTGTGTATTCTTTGCGGGATGCATTCACGCGGATGCAATCAGTCAATCTTTGTTAACGCGCGACCTCCGAGCTGTCTGCGTCGATTATAATTTGAGATGCAATGTATGTGCGTTAGTTTTTATGATACGAAAATAGTATCTAGTAATATCTATCACATTTTAAAACGTGTTTAAGTTTAAAAATAACAAATTACTACTCCGATATAAAAGCTAATCAAAACAAAAACCTATCCGTTAAAGTTACCGACTGGTATGTAACATTCAATTTAGAGTAAATTTCAGACCGTTTCACTTCATCCCTATGAATACCTACTCGTAATTGGCACCAGCCATTATGCGACCTTCCAACTTAAAAATACTTTAATGAAAAAGAGCTTTAAATTAAAAGATAAAAAAAAAGAAAAAAGACAAGAATGTGTGGAATGTTAACTCACACGATATAATATACAAACCAAGAGGCCGACAATAGTGAGTTACCCACATTACTGTCCCGAGGCAATGAGAGCTTAAATTATACTGAAACTGTAAAAGCTCTTTTTCATTTAAAAGCTTAAACGCAAAAATAAATGAGTTTGGACTTTTTATGACAACAGCCTTTCAGCACTCATCGTATGACCGCGGCTTAACAGAATCTGACCACGTGGTTAACACATGTGGTTAAACCATAATTGAAATCAATTATGCACCAGAAACTTTACTTATTTTGTTTGTGAATGAGGTAAAGTTCTTACAGATGGTAGATTGGTGGTGAAATTAATATGCTTAGATACAACCCAAATTACTTAGCCGTTCGTTGATCCCGACTTTGCACGATCTAAATCGTGTTTTAAAAGATGATAATGGTTCAAGTTCTTTGAAGGGCTCTACGAATGAGGTTGTGTTAACCTAAAACGAAGTAGAAAGAATCTCTAGGATTCTCAAAATATCTCATCAACTTAAGAAGCCTTCTTATGAAAATTTAGCGGATAGAGGAAAATTCTCCGTATTTGAGAGAGCTTTTTGCATTACAGTGCCCCGGCGTGTCCATATAGGCTTAGCAAGGATAACTTAGTAATCTGTATTTTTAATTATTTAAAATAGCGGACAATTCGAATTTACAGTCAATATTTGAATTTAAAAATACCAACGGCTACCCATAATTGCGCGCTGGACAATTATAAAGGATTGAGTAGAAATGTCTTCGCTAGAAATTTTATTACATTCTATACTAAAAACTGGTTGTGGGCTCTGCACCGCGGGACACCTGCGCAGGCGCCGCGCTCGCCGCTCTTGCAGCTTGCACAAGAAACGTCACGCGATTTCAAACTTTGTACCCCCACAATAAAACCTCCAATCTATCCGCCTCAGAACATCGGTATAGTTGTTGGGATGCAGAACCAGGCTCGTGTTAAGATGAGTTTGCATACTTGAAATGCAACGACGCCAGCTGTTGCCACAACTTTTGCTCATCGATTTTTATTGAACTCGAGGTTTATTTTTGCGGCAAACATGGAAGTAAACTGGTCCGCGGCTAGAAAATTATCTTTAATCAATGAACGATGATCCAGCGCAGTTATTTTTGTATCATCTGGCGGTGCGTGGGCACAAAAATGGTTAATATGAGATGGCATTTAAAATATTGATTACGAAATCTTATAGACATGATCAAAGGACGTATTAATTTTAACTCAAACTTGCGGGGTATAATTTTCCATGGTAATAATCATCATTACAGACAGAAGCCTAGAGTTTTTTAGCTATCAATAGCAATTTCTTTTTCTGCAATTACTTCACTGACTTATTATTTTCTTCAATTATTATAATTCGACGCTCTGTGTCTGTCGAGAATTTACTCTATACTCATAATACTATATGGACCTGCAGGTAGAAATTCGGTTTCGGAGTTCATAAATAATTGATCTTATAAATTGATAGATAGATGAATATTTTCGTAATTGCTTGATGATAATGTCGAGCGAGTAAAAAATCTCTACCCTAACTACTTACATATTTTCAAAGGAAGTTTAAACAAATCAGGCCTGTTAACACGTTCGGTTCCGCGGGCGAGCAGCCGCATGGGGGCGACATCTGGCCGCCATGTTTATTTATACTCGTCCGGAAGTACCTCCCACATCCGGCTACGAAAAACATTGACGCGTGCGCGCACGCAAACTTTTACGTTTGATTGTTGGAAATACAAATCATGGAAATACAAACTTCTCATTCTTCGTCGTGTATACAAAGTTTGGAGTGAGAACACTATCACTAATAGCCTAGGTACGCTTTTAGATATGACGTATAAAAACTACCTATTATCTTAAACATTTGGTACAAATTAAAATGCTAAAAAAACCTAAGACTTCACATTACCGCTTCTTACAATGTGCTACGGGTTACCGATTAGCTATTCTCTATGTAGAGTCAAGCCTGGGTCTTTATTCGGTAGCTTTTAAAAGCATGATTGCTATAATGACGTAAATCAGTGGCTACTCCAATAAAAACTGTATATGGACCGTTATCTACCTTTTTATCCCAATAGTTATCGAGATACCTTAAACTTCAAGTCACGTACACATACATAACAGAAAATCAATTATCCCGAGCCCGGTGGTCCATAAAGTACGGTATCGCTTGTTATTTTGGACTGGCTTACTTCGTTACTCGCTTGTGACGTCGTTACTCTGCCATGCTATAATGACACCTAATAGTTGTCAACTACGCCTGAACTCTGCGTTCCAGTATTTACTAAAGAAATCAACACCAGTCGAACCGAACGAATTAGTTTCAGAAAGCTAAATTATTTCCTTTCGATTGCTAGGTAAATACGATTAGGAAATGTACACTTCACTGAGATTAACTATTAACTTCTGTGTGCTTACCATGAGTTTACGTTAGGTGTGCTCGCTAGCGACTACGTAAAAAAATGACATTAAATGTATGACATATTGTGCAGCGCCCCTAGCGGCTACTTTCAAGAAACAAAATCTTCATAGATTTTTTTGACGTACTCGCTAGCGAGCACTCGGAACGTAAACTCATGGTAAGCACACTGATGGTCGCTGGTTCAATAAATAAATAAAAACATTCGACGTATTTGCTCTCGAAGGCTCACTGCTCACATAGATAGCTCTATCTAGAGTTTAATTATTCACTAAAACAATTTCAAATACTACCGATGCCTCGTCTATTTACATGCTTCCCTGCTAATAACGTGTGGTAGGCCTAAGCTAAGTATGTATCTAGGCTGGATTAAGATTTGAAACAAGCCAATTTAGGTGTCAAGAGACGTTATTAATACGTAATAGGCTAGACCACATCCACTTACGAATGCTCAGAACTAACTGAGGTCCGACCACGATAAATCATCTCTCTCTTTCTTTGAATCTCGATACTGGCAGGAGAGAAAAAGGCGGATAAACCTGGCATATCAAATTGCTTTTGAGATAGGCCCTTTGGCTCTATGAATAGAGCAAATACCTGGATTTCAGAGCGCACTCCAGTATTTTATGCAACGGAACGTATGAACAAAATGAAGCCTAGTGCGATGCCATAATTGCATTCGGCTGAGCGTAGGTATTTTTGTCGACGCTATTTCGCAGCCGCAGTTCATTTACAAATGTGGGATTTAATCCTTCGAATGTTTTCAATTCCAGTTTGAATTAAGTAGTAATCTTATAACCACGGCCGTACTTACTTACTCGTACTCAATTGAAAACTATATCTCATATACTTACTTTACTATGCATTGATATACATAGAGTTTAGGAAAAATATATTATACATAGTTAGTATTAATAAAGTAAAAAGTAGATCTGTATTTTATTATTCTAAATTACTTACTAATTATGGGGGGTTTAATTATTTAAACATACCTAATATTTATACAAGAATTGAAAATAAACGCTCACTTTTTTTACAACACACTACCTAAAATGTGATTTCGATACACCAAATTAGATCCATTGATCCAATAATCCACTTACATGTCTAGGCCTTCTCTAATATTCTAGACAAAATGTAGCAGCCAATTTGTTTAGCTAGCTAGCTTTATTCTCCGTGTAATTTTAATGCCCGCATAAGGGACCTGTAGTACACGACCCCCGAAAAAACTCCGCCCGCGCGCGTTATCCGGGATCCTTAATGGCCATCACAAAAGGCAGGTGCTATTTCTAATGACGGTCTGCCTATTCCAACGCCATTTGGCAGATGTATTTTTAAACACGTAGGCTTATCAAATGCAACCTTATTACCAGCACTATAAACATCGATTGCCTCACCGCATGGTAAATTAACATTTTTTGGGTGGTGCAAGCTCGGAACACGACACATCTGCCGTCTGCCCGCGTCTGGCACAAGACCTTTGTCAAACTTTCCATTAATAAACGGTCGAACGTTTTTCGAAGCCTTTTACCGAATTCTATTAAAATTCATTCCCTTCAAAAGGGCGATGGCGAAATGACACACGGAATAAATGATGTCCATTCCATTTAGGTACCGTTCAGTTTTGGAGCGATTGCAAATATTTAGGTGTAACCGATTAGCTCGTGTCCACCTACCATTATTATGCAAATCAGATTAATTGAGCAGATGAATTTAATTGTCTTAATTACTTACTGATTGAGTATTCCAAATCAGTACCAAAATGTGCTACCTATATCACCCAACTTTAAGTGTAATTGATGGGTATCACCAAGGGGCATAAAGAATAAATTTCGGCACTTGGTAGGTTCTCGCAAACTGGCATCTGTTATTGTTAAATCGCGAAGGATTGGGAGAAATTGGTTCATTGTGAGTTCATTGGTTGCGATTGTGGTTTTTGCACTGCATTGTCGCTCGACCGGACCGGAATGCATTCACATCAATGACTACATCACAGACGGGTGATCCGACACAACTACCTGCATCATTGACATTGCGCATCTTTTGTAAGCATTCAATCTCCGGGCGTGTCCTCTAACAGTCCCACGTCGATCTAATGAAACCATTACAACTCTCCGATCACTCAATTGGAAATGGACTAGGCTATTTTTATTTCAGAAAAAAGACCTTTTCTGTGCAAATGAATTTTCGGCTCTCCTAGCTTAACTTTCTAGTTATTAGATCGAAACAATTTACTTTCATGAATATTTTTACTCTACTAACAATTTTGTTATTGTTATTATAATAGCGGCAAAAGTAGGAACTTCCTTTAGGACGCTGTAAAACTCAAACGTACCGCTTAAACAGAACGGTGAATTTAAACGAACTTGTTTCCAGCAAAATTGAAGCTAACAAGACAACATGTTAGTTTTAACGAGGATTTAATTTCTCTTTTACAATGTGTTTTCCAATAATGTTGACTGAAAATTCTAAAACATGGCGTTGTTTTCTGTTCGGAACAATACGTTGGTATTTTTTGTTTCATAAATGCAACGGACGTACAGCGGTGCCTATTAGATGAATAGAAATTTTCAAAGCGAATAAAAGTTCGTAAATATAGCTACCATTCGATTGTTATCGAAAAATATCTCACTTTTTCGGGAAACCATTTTTGCTCCATCCGAAATATGATTTTTATGCATAGGTGTGTTATTGATTTTCTTCCACTTTGGAAAAACAGCAAGCTTTTGTTTTTTGATATAGGTTTGAAAGTTATGTACAGCTCTATTTTGTTAGAAATCAAATAGGTACATAGGTATAATAGGAATAAATCACACGCAGTAATCCAGACAAATGTTCTCCAATTATTTTACCATCGAGTCTATGGTCTATGATAGACCATGAAGTAGGTACTTCCAATTAAAGCTCTATTAGGTCCTATGTAAGCGTTTTTTATCGTACACATGCAAAGTGGTGGACACAAATGTAATAATAGTATGTCACGGTTCACCACTATGGGGGTTGACCGTGGTGCATGGCCGTCGCCGCAGGATGCCGATACGCATCGCGACGCACCGCATCGCATGCCCACCCTTCCGGTTAGGCTGCACTATCAATTAATAAACACTAATACCCCAAACCACAGCGTATTGCTAAGGCTGATTTGCACCATCTATCTTTAACCGTATAAATAACCAGCGTATTTTGTATGGAGTTTGACAGATTTTTGACGTTTTTTAATGTCAAAGTAAGATGGTGCAACCCAGTCTAAGTGCTCGATTAATAATACGTTTACCTATGTAATGCAACTCAATACCGATACTTTAAATTATGTTACCTACTTAATTTACAATCTGGGCAGACAAAACATAAATACTTATGGTTGATTAAAGGTCAGAGAAAAAGCTAAAATTATCTTTAATTCAAATTAAGTTAGAATAATTAGTAAACAAGACTGTTTTGGGCTGACACTGTGTAGGTTTGTTGTCGATACGAAAAAAAGAAGAAGACTGTGACCACAGTATAATTATGTGCAGTGTGACGGTGGCGGGAGTTGTTTTATTTTTAGTATTCGTTAAAAATAAAATTCATGCTAAATAATGAGTATTTACTTAATAATTAACTATTTATGACATACACACACATATACATATTCTAATATACCGTAATATTGAATAAAGCAAATAATTATGTTTACTTCTACCAAGCCTTTGATGAAATAAATGTAATGTGAATGCGACCGGTATTAAATAACTCACTTCAAAGCATGCGATTCTTTTGAAAACACTTTTAACTTGTTTTTACTAAAGCAACGAATTTTAAATCGCTGAAATTGTATTTATCCATTGGCAATCTCATTCGATTTATAAATAAAAGACTTTCCTGTCTGTTATTTAACGGTCCAGTTCTGTGGTTTGTAAATTAACTTTAAAATTCCCCGGAACTTCGGGACTGAGGTCCATACAAGCGTCGATTTCTTCGTACATATACCTACCTACCGTAGCACTTTGTACATAATATACCTTTTCGGGTTCGATTCCCGGCCGGGCAGAAATTGAAATGATGAATTTTAATTTCTGTGACGGGTCTGGGGTTACTATGTATAATATGTATGTATTAAAAAAAAGTATATAAGTAGTATATCCGTTAAGCTAGCACCCATAACACAAGCATTAAGTTGCTTATTTTGGGGCTAACTGGCGCTGTGTGAAATTGTCCAAAGATTTATTATTATTATGTTTGTACGCNACTCAATACCGATACTTTAAATTATGTTACCTACTTAATTTACAATCTGGGCAGACAAAACATAAATACTTATGGTTGATTAAAGGTCAGAGAAAAAGCTAAAATTATCTTTAATTCAAATTAAGTTAGAATAATTAGTAAACAAGACTGTTTTGGGCTGACACTGTGTAGGTTTGTTGTCGATACGAAAAAAAGAAGAAGACTGTGACCACAGTATAATTATGTGCAGTGTGACGGTGGCGGGAGTTGTTTTATTTTTAGTATTCGTTAAAAATAAAATTCATGCTAAATAATGAGTATTTACTTAATAATTAACTATTTATGACATACACACACATATACATATTCTAATATACCGTAATATTGAATAAAGCAAATAATTATGTTTACTTCTACCAAGCCTTTGATGAAATAAATGTAATGTGAATGCGACCGGTATTAAATAACTCACTTCAAAGCATGCGATTCTTTTGAAAACACTTTTAACTTGTTTTTACTAAAGCAACGAATTTTAAATCGCTGAAATTGTATTTATCCATTGGCAATCTCATTCGATTTATAAATAAAAGACTTTCCTGTCTGTTATTTAACGGTCCAGTTCTGTGGTTTGTAAATTAACTTTAAAATTCCCCGGAACTTCGGGACTGAGGTCCATACAAGCGTCGATTTCTTCGTACATATACCTACCTACCGTAGCACTTTGTACATAATATACCTTTTCGGGTTCGATTCCCGGCCGGGCAGAAATTGAAATGATGAATTTTAATTTCTGTGACGGGTCTGGGGTTACTATGTATAATATGTATGTATTAAAAAAAAGTATATAAGTAGTATATCCGTTAAGCTAGCACCCATAACACAAGCATTAAGTTGCTTATTTTGGGGCTAACTGGCGCTGTGTGAAATTGTCCAAAGATTTATTATTATTATGTTTGTACGCTTTGGAGCTCACGGGTCAAAAGTGGCCCGGTCCTTTATGAGGCTTGCGTGGGGATACAGATCCAACACGTAGAGGCCGTTTTAAGCGCAAAATAATCGACAAAAGTGAAAGTGGTGCACATGCTGGATCTAGTCTCTGACTATATCATGGGATGTAGCCAGAGACCAGCCCCAGCTTGTGCACAGGAGCTATTGCAGTTATTGGAGAATGGACTAGGGTTATGGATGAGGGATGGATGGACTGGTTACTGGGCTATGGATGGAGACTACGGGACACCTGCCTGGTTCATAGTCTCGGACTGAAAAAATGGCAGGCGGTGACTAGCCAGCGACTAAATGGGCCCCCCCTGGCGTCATGGGTCGTATAGACCGGACTGAGGGGCAACATTGGCGTCTGCCAGCTCAGGGGTGTAGAGAGGTGTGCTGCGCTTTCTCCGAAGTTACCGCGAGTAACTACAATTACCTATACTTTTTCAGCGTCGTTTTTTGTCGTAGTTGGGTTTTAGTTTTTTTACTTTTTATTTATTATTCGTACTATTTTTGTGTTAAAGTGTATTTGTGTGTATTGTAACAAAAGTTAAATTGATGAACTAATAAGTAGTAAAGAAGCTATGAACGAAAAGATGTGAATTATAATGCAATAAGCCCATGAATACAGGTAAAGTCGCAAGCAAATGCTAGTATATATTGTACAAAATGTACAAGTAAAGCGCTTTCAAATGATACCAAACACGGCATATTTATCTTAACTTTATTTTTTTTACTTTGTATGTTTTGTCCGCTAGAGGGCGCCACATTAGATTTTGTGAAACCCCATATAATAGGTAATATAGTATAACCAGCGGACAATTAAGAGTAGGCGCACACCGTTGATTTTTCGTCGGCCGATAGTTTAGTCGGCAGTTGATCAGTATGGGCATGTATGGGAGTGCGCACACTACGCCGATTCAATTTGGCCGATTCTTCATACAAATTAAAATCGGGCACAACTATCGGCCAATTAAAAATCAACGGTGTGCGCCTACTCTAAGACGCTTTTAATGACATGTCATTTGTCGAATTCTGATAAGTAGTTTAGAAGTTACGAGGAAACCGATGAACATACATACATACATAGCCTGTCAAAATCAAAAACCCTCCTTTTGCTTTGCCGTAGTCGGGTATTAAAATGACGTAGGTCTAGCATTCACTAGAGTCTATTTATTGCCTGTGTAATGGAAAGAAAACACAAACAAAAGCCGCGCAAACTGTTTCGAAAATGGAACGTTGTTGCTGTTCTGTTTTTAAATTTAGTTTTTTTTGTTGCAGACAAGAATGCCAGGCACACACGACCAACAACCACGAACGCAACGAACAGGCTACTCTGCAGTGGGCTAAAACCTCCATGCATGAACTCCGCGTCGAGATGAAGGAGCTGGGAGAGAGCGTCAACAACTCGGTCCTGCTGCGCCAGCTGCATAACATGAGGAACGAAGTAAGTGATAGATAGAGGTCTTCATCTAAATTTCTAAGCATGAACCTCACGGGCCCCAAGTGATCTTCATAAGAACGGGCAGTTTTCAAGGCGTTAGCATATAAGTCTACATAGGGAGATGGCCTTCGATCATGCAACAATAATTGCATAGATACAATGAGTAAAAAACCTTATCTTTCTTAAAACTTGAGGAACAGTAAGCCATATACAGAATACATACATAATTATACAGTTACTTTAGTTCACGAGTTCACTTCTATCACGCGAAGACCACCAAAACTTGAACAATGAGCCTATTGATTTCATTAACAAAGGAGATATATTTGGTATGTCTATCATAATGTACTCAATAGAATAGACACTATCTAAACACAACGCCATAAACCGTCTCAGTACCTACACACTTCTTCGTAGCTGGAAATCGTATCTATATGATAATAAAAGGTCTATTTATGGGAGACAGTCGCCATGGCTGAAATTCAGAAAGAAAATCGCCGCATTAAATCCTCTGAGATCGAAACTAAATAGCTCTATATGCCGTGACAAAAATAGCTTTGAAAAGCACTAATGGACGCGGCTAGAGTAAATCAGTCTGTGTTTTTGGCTAATGTGTGCGTAAGTCTGTCCTTTTACTCTGTCTCGTTTTCATGTGCTGAATTTAGATTGCAACAAGCAAGGCATAAAAAGTTTTGTTACTTTTTCTGCTCACAAAAGTATCCATGGCGAAACCAGTCTTTATGTAATAATAAAAAAAAATCTGCCAGAATGAACCCTGGAAAGTAGGTCTATTCAACTTATTTCTGTCAAATTAATTATTAGTAAATTACTTACTAAATATTAGGTAATTATGGGAAACCATCGGCTTCTGTAACCGTCACAAGAAACGGGTCGATACTATTATCAGGGTCGTGCAAAAGATGTAGCAAATTAGGTGGTCGCTACATGCCAAAGGGATGAAAATCGATGATATAAATTAACTACCTACTGTTAAAGTAACGATAATGAAAAACGCAGGAACTCCATTCGCATTTTGTAATTGCATAAGATTATACTGTCTAATCCACCAGTGCTGGTACGTGATGTACTGTAATTCAACTTAGTGTCGTCCACGGCAGGACGTCATCCCCAAGGATTTCCTCAACTATCGGTCCCGCTCTGCCCGCATCCAGGTGCTTTCCACGAAATTCGCCAACCGTCAGTCCACTAAGGGAGGTCTGCCTACACTATGTTTTCCGGTTCGTTTAGTTTATATCACAGGTGCATTTTCAACCGACTTCAAAAAAGGAGGAGGTTCTCAATTCGACCCGTATGTTTTTTTTCTATGTTTGTTACGCGATAACTCCGCCAATTATGAACCGATTTGAACAAATCTTTTTTCGGCGTATAGGTAATACCTCAAGGGTGGTCCCATTTAAATTTAATAATAGAAAAAACAACCCCCAATGGTGGAAATTTGGGGATGAACTTTTTTATACGCAATATCTCCGCCGATTATAAATCAATTTGAACGATTATTTTTTTGTTGAATAGGTATTATCAAAAGGGTGGTTTCATGCGAATTTGAAGAAAATATTTCACCCCCAAGGGTGGAAAATTGGGGATGAACTTTTTTATACGCAATATTTTTAATTTTTAGTTTTTTTTTGTGTTCACGCATTTGAAGTCGGTTTTATTTTTAAAAAAAGTTAATTATTGTTCTAGCTGAAGCAAGCACTAATGGAGAACTCCGACTTGGCTCAACTCGCCCGCACCCAGGAGGCTCGTGTCGACAAGATGGACAACGAACTCAGCCGCATCAAGTTCGATGTGACCCAGATGAGGGGCATGGTGGCCGATCTTCGAGGCCAGCTCGGGAAGGTCGCCAAAGAGGTCAGTCATTTACAGGTAAATTGATCTTCCAGAGAACCATGTTTCAGATATTTTTTTAACAGATACTTTTTGGATTTCGCGTATTTTTATCGATCAAAAAATTATTATGAAGCTCTACACTTGGGTTATTAGACTAAATATGTCTCAAATCGGTGTCTAAACAACGGGACATAGTGCCCAGAATGATGGCTGCATTTCCACGCCGCGCTGTGACAGTGGCACATTTTCGGAGCTAACTGCATATAAAATTATGAAACACTCTCCTGAAAATCAAATCTAGTAAGTTACTTTATACTCTACAAAAAGGCAACGCATATTTACAAAATACTTATGTAATATTATTAGTATTAAAATCACGCAGATTTCATTTGGAATAATTCAAACAATTCTATCGCTAAGCAAATGACCTGCAACATAAATAATTCAAATCTATTAAGTCTCGGTGAAGGGAACCATAACTACGTTTAAATTCTGCTCCCTCTTGTCAGTTAGTTCGGAGTTGTTAATCGTTTGCTAAGAATATTCATAGTTCACACTTATCTTTAATTTAATAATAGTTTAGGTAGTTTGTTGTGTAATGGACAAAATGAAGTTCAAAAATCTATTAACAGAGAGAGTGTACACCGCATTTACAGGAAACTCTATTGACATAGTTACTTAATATGCAGAAGGTATACTTATGTACGGCCTGTCACAGAAAGCCTTTCCAAAGACTTATGAATTTAAGTCCTCATCCTAGAGAAATGGTCAGCCCCATACAATATTTTATTACATAATTCCCCCTTGTTTTAGTGGCAAAAGATAATCCACGCCTTCACGCAGGATCCAATTTATTTCTATAAAAAAAACTCATCAAAATTGGTTCAAAGGTTCTGGTGTGAAAACGTAACACAGACGGAATTATCGAAGTGTATTAGTAGCTTTTGATGATATATTTTAGACTTCGGACAATCTCTCATCCGAACATTGTATAAAAATCACGTACAAAGTTTGTGGATCTCCAAGAAACGTTTATAGTTTATGGCGCTGCAAGCCATCCCAGCGATACATAAAGAAAGGAGCTAATAACTATTTCAACCCCTCATTTATGTCAAAATGTTTTCTCAATTTATTTTTGCGTCTGCCCCTTCGTTCCGGGGGAAGATTACATTGCTTTTGTATAAGTATTCCCTTCACTAAATAGCGTCTTCAGATTTTCTTGTGCAATATTCAATTCGAGTTTCTTCCGGTATTGTGAAAATGCATTGAGAAAGTCAATCACTTACAAACGAAATGAGATCTCTGATATTGAAAAGTTGTTTGAATAAATATTTATTTGTAGTAGTCAAAGTGGAAGACCTTTAGGCATTCCCATTGTACTTATTATGCTACTACTACCTAGATATTTGTCTACGTGATAATTAGGTAAACGTTGTAATAAAGAACTTTTAAAACAATATTTGTTTGGCAAATTGGCAACATTCCCTTGTTATTACGGATTTTGGTTGCAAAATAAACGAGTATATTTTAAAATCTCCCCGTAATGTTTTAATTGAAAAGCTTTATATGAGGAAAGGATAACATTTTAAATGCCGATTAACATGGTATTTAATTATTATCATGATTATGTTTATTCAGTGTAGGTAGATTTAAATTAATTTGTTTTATATCAAACATATTAAATTATTATTGGTATCAATTAAGTACCTAGATAAATATTTTCTTTGTACCTTCTACCCACAGTTTCTGCCTAAATCTTCATATCAAGTCCATAACATAACTAACAGTCGTCAAAATGGAATACCCATGGACCTGTTTAGGTGTAGAAAAGAGAGCTTTTTCACATAGCCTACGAGAAAACGAACATTAAACAAACGCCGAGCGAAATAGGTCAAAAGGCGATGAAGGAAATAATGGATATATGTAGACCGTTGATGACGTGTGCTCCTCTCTTCGCGGATATGAGACAGCAGCTGCGGAAATGTGGTAGCGGGCGGTGCCGCGGTGCTTCGAAATTACTTCAAGTCCTGCAAAATGCGGGAAACTGCAGTGATGAGGCTCAGCTATTTCACCCCGCGCGTTCCCATTTCCTGAACAGTATTGGCACGTTTCAGCACTCTATAGTTTCAGTCACAAACATTCTCGACGCCAAGTGCGAGTCGGACTCTCGCACCGAGGGTTACGTACACACTTGTAGGTACGAGTATTTAAAAGTTTGTTTCAGCAATAATTAAACTTTAAGATGATCTAACCACAAAATGGTTTTCGGAATTTTTCCTTATCGTGCTTTGTGATAAGTAGGTACTGCTTCTTTAATAAAAAAGTTTGACTTCCTTTTGCAAGTATTCGACAAGTTTGATTTTGTTCACAGAGACTTAGACTAGAGTGTATGGTTTTAATTCCAACTCGATACCTTTACGCGTTTTTGAGATTAAAGGTCTTGCTTAACAGACTGACGGACAACAAAGTACCTAATTCTTTAAGGGTTTTTTCTTTTGAAGTACAGGACCCTAAAAATGAGCTTAGTGCTGGGTATTTTTAGCAAATATCTAGTTCCCACGTACAGATTACACCTGCAGATGACCAAGGTAATGAACTATGAACCAGTTGGTTAATTGACTACTTAACTGGATGAGAAATGTGAGCGATGCGATCGACGAACTTAAAGATCCGTCTTTAAGATTTTCAGGCTTTGTCTTTGAATTGAATATTCTTACTTACCTAATTTTGATGAAAAAAAAATATTAACTGACTTCAATAAAAAAGGAGGTTCTATGCTCGACTGTATGTATTTTTTTTGTGATAAGTATTATTTTAGACCAATATTCAGTTGAAACTTAGCGTTAGGTATAAGCTAACTTTAAGGTTAGTGCTTTTTATTGGTCACTCATTCGTTACCGCTTACCGCAGCTACGTTGACTATTTATTTTTGTATCGTAATTAATAAATAGTTAATAACCTTTTTAACTCAGATTACAGAAAAATCTAGTTATCAAGTCCGTTGAAAATATATTAAAGTGGCTGCTAAATTCATCTTGCGACATAATAACTGTGTGTTAAGGTTGAATATCAAATAGCAGGAGACAAAAAACAGATGTAGTCCCTTCACGCTCGCTGGACGTAACCGTCGCCGACCGTTGCGCCTGCGACTTTTTACCGGTCAATATGCTTTGTATTTAGAATATCGTTTTAATTTCTCAAGGATTCATAAGCGTGACGCTATGAACACTGCAATTTACGTCCTAGGCCAATTATTAGTATAACCAAACATTATTATTATCATGGTCAAATATAAAAATTATATCCACAACTTGATTGAAAATTACCACAACTTGATTGAAAATTACCACAACTTGATTGAAAATTACCACAACTTGATTGAAAATTAAACGCCAAACGTCGGCCGTTTGGTGTAGTGGTTCGAAACGGACTACTATTCCGGAGGTAGCGGGTTCGATTCCCGCACAGTACAAACAGTTGTGTGCATGAACATATTTGTTTGTATTGGACTGGGTGTTTTCTATGTATAATAAGTATGTATTTACAAAAAAAAAAAAAGTATTTAAGTATGTTTATATCCGTTATCTAGTACCCATAGTACAAGCTTTGCTTAGTTTGGGACTAGAAGCGCAGTGTAAAATGTCTAAGGATATTTATTTATTTATTATTATTATTTATTTATTTATTATTAATTAGTGTTGTTCCGGATAGTTTAGTGGTTCATTTACTAAATTAATGTTGTTGCCGCTGTGTTTAAAATAATAACATGATCCAGCTGGAAATGAAAATTATCGAATATTGAATTTAATATCCGCACAATATACGGACGGTATTCGTTAGCAAACATTGTAATCGGGCAGGTAACTAACTACCAGATAAATATTAACAGGAAATGTCCTAAATTCCAGTTATCTATCTAAAGTACTTAAATCGTTATCTTATGAATATAATCTACGTAAGTAATTTGATTTCAAGTAAACATTTTGTTCCAATTTTATGGTCCTTTAGGAACTCGGTTAGATACGACTAGGTTATTTAGAATGAACTGTTGCATACTTAATTAAAATTATAATAATATGCACTTTTGGGTAGCTAGAATTTCGAATTTCCCTCGTAGTTAGTCCAGTCAATGAATGCTTTAACGACGGTGTAGAGAGAAATCCGTGGAACACAATTTCTGACCTCGGGACTTTATTTAGACTAGTTAGGAGGTGAACATAGCAAAAGTCCCCGCCCTTAGCCTTTGAGCCGGCGGGGAGAGGGGGGTTTAAAGGTATCACTTTTCGGTTTTTCGCTTAATCCTCGAAAACTATGCGTCCTAGTGACATGACTACTATGAACCAAAAAAAGCTTATTCAACTTGCTACAGATGAGAGAGTCAAGTTTTTCTATATCTTGTATAGTTTTCGCGGCATCTGCTCTAGAAGGTCTGTAATATTGGAAATTTTATTTTTGTCTTACATGTTCCTAACAGTAGAAAATCGACTAAATCAACATTGAGCAAACATTCTAGACAAGCTGGAGCATGTTAAGCCTAATTCCAGGTAAGGGACTGCACCGTGCGTATATTTAGACGAACCACTTGGAGCCACTTTTGACTCCTCATCACTCAAAAAGTACTGTGCATTAACACTTCAAATTTGGCTCATGTGTTAAGACCTGCAAGATAAACATCAGCTTCAAATTTCATAAATATACCTCAAACGGTTTTTTAGGAATTGACGTTCAAGTGGTTAGTCTAAATAAACGCACGGTGCAGTCCCCTCCCTGGAACTAGGCTTAACATGCTCCCGCAGGTCTAGAATATTAGCTCAATGCTGATTTAGTCGATTTTCTCCTGATGGGAACATGTAAGACAGAAATAAAATTTCCAATATTACAGACCTTTTCGAGCAGATGTCGCGAAAACTATACAAGATATAGAAAAACTTGACCATCTCACTTGTAGCAAATTCAATAAGCTTTATTTGGTTCATAGTAGTCATGTCACTAGGACGCATAGTTTTCGAGGATTAAGCGAAAAACCGAAAAGTGGTACCTTTAAACCCCCCTCTTCCCGCCGGCTCAAGGGCTAAGGGCGGGGACTTTTGCTATGTTCACCTCCTAACTAGTCTAAATAAAGTCCCCAGGTCAGAAATTGTGTTCCACGGATTTCCATCTATAATGCTTTAATGACTGGACTAAGTTACGAGATTTGCAAAATTGAAAGACAAGAAAAGCGTTTTCCATATGAAGCTGTCAACGGGTTTGAAAACAAAAACAAATGCCTACTGACAGGGGAAAATTTTCAATTCGAGTTGTTAGCAATGCATTTGAATTGTAAAAGTGCCAACACCATTTTGTTCGATTTTGTTTGACCACACGAGTTAAATTTCAGCGATGGATTGAAGGTAAACATATCTATTTGTCGATCGCCGCTACGAATTCGTTAAAATATCTTTATCTGGCAAACAAAACCAAATGTCTATCCACTTATATACGTCATCAAACAGAGAAAACTACTTGGATATTATTTTTAATGATCCATAATTTTATTAGATAGTATAGATTCCTTGGTAGAACCTAACGTGTTTAAACCACGAAGCTAACTATACCGATACTTAGATAAATCAATAAATTCTTTGGTAGAGGTGATTATACTTATCAGATCCACATGAATAGTGTATTTTGTGGTCATTGTATGATGTGAAAATAAATATTTAGACACATAATATGTGGACCTTCAGCTCAACAAATGACTGCTACAATGGTTTGGGACGAGTGCCGTTGCCCGTTTCGTCATTTTTGCCAGTTTGATGACATAATGGGTGGGCGACATCAAAGCTCTATAATTTCTGTCCCATTTTACTTTGGTTCGTTTTTTGCTTTTCTTGTCTGATAATATTTAAATCTGAGAGACAGTGTATTTTGCAGCGTATCTAATTAAAATGCCATTATTCCAATTACCTAAGTTTTTAAATAAACTGATTTCTAGAACAAAAAATTAAAGTAAACAAAAAATATACGCCGAATTTAGAACGTAACAGCTTTCTTAGGAGCACTGCTAAATATAGACTGCTACAGTTTGGCCGCTGAAGGGCGGATTAAATATAGATTTATTTAAAGTACTAATTGATCATCTTAATTAAAGCTTTCGGCTTGCATCATTAGTGGTTAGCATCCCGCAGCTTTAAAAGCGCGACCAATCATGTGAAATGGTAATTGTACACCGTGCCGTTTTACGTGTGATTGATTTTTCCAAGTTACTCACGTGTTTTAGTCGAAATGGAATAAGTTTTAATTAATATTAAGTGTGTTTTTTGAGAGATTACCTTTGAGTATTTCTATACTCACTCACTCAAAATTCAATATTGACGCGTACTTATCTATAAATATTTCATATTAACTATTAAACAAGAGACTACCTTTGAGTATTTCTGTTTATTAATAGTATCATTAATTATACTATTCAATATTATCGCGTGGCTTAATAGATTATAAATATTTCATATTATATTTTTCAATAAACGCTAAGTATTAATCAATGAATTTTATATGACAACACGAATCTTGAAAAACACGCACAGAGATGATTTAAACAAAGCGTGGGTAAAGATGGATAACCTACATAGTACTTTACATATTATACTTAGTTTATTTAAATGCAGCGGTCTCTCAGTAACATCGACAGTTGTGAGTCTTTCAGATCGTATTACGAAACCACGCTCAAAATGGAATACGAAATTAAAACGTTAAAACTTCTTTCCATATTTTATTTATTTGCATTTCTTTGGGTTCTCTGTGTTTTTCAAATCTAAAGCAGCTTTTTACAAAAATACGATACCTATTACCAATTTAAACGCAAAGAAAAGAAAAAAGGCATAAAAAGGTTTCTTAAATATTGGAACTTCCCGCCAGCTTGCATTGTATCCATTTTTCAAAATTAGCCTTTTTAGGAGACATGGATTAAAACTACAAGTTGAGCCAGTTAGCTCAAGTCAGCCTCTTAAGAGCGTTTACGCCGTTTGGCCCAAAAACAGTACTTTTTCAACCCGTTACAATCATTAACCAGTTACATTACAAATACGTTATAGGCATGAATAATTAGGCAATTTCGTCGTCTAAATAGTTAGTTGAGAAAATATTTCGATTAGTATAGTATTTAAGAATTCTATCAAGATAAGTCCACACAGGTTTTCAAATTTCCACTTTAGCGTCAGTTTACAAGCTGAAATTTTTATAAAAATACTATGAAAACGATATAACAAACATTTATATCCTATAGCATAGGTCCTTAGGCAAATAGTTAATTGAGAAAATTCTTAGATTTAAGCATTTTACAATAAGAAATCACAAATTAAAAGAACGCGAAATACCCAAAAATCAAAGTGATTTTAACACCATTATTCTTCTTTAATTCAACATAAAAATAGCTTAATATAATAAAATAACATCTTCTTTAAAATATTTACTTTAAAACGATATATAATAATTCATTGTTATTGTTTCGCTATAAACATTTGAAAACTATTAAAAAACGCCGCGCGCGAATCATTTCCAACGATGCCCCTTGAAACGCCGCGCTTCGCGTAAACACTCTTAAGATAGCACCGTATTTTGTGTTTCGTTTCGTAATACGGGCCTTAAATAATGTAGTACCGATGCTGTGGGAACCGGCGAATATCCCGGGCGGTCCCAGCCGTGGTGCAAGTCGGGACCACACCGCGCGCTCCGCGAAATCTGATACTTCATTAAGGATCAACGTTTTTCTGAGAGAGATTTGGTTAACTCGAGACTAGCGTGAGACTTTAAGGCCCAATTCAACCAAACTTGTATCCGAAAATAACTCCTGGTATAACTGGCACATTGTCAGTTTCAGTATGGGAAATATGTCAAAATGTCGAATAACTGACAATTTATTCTGAGATTAATATTTTTACTCTAAGGGTGGATTCGACCAAACAAGAGTAAAATATACATATTTCCCATTCTGAAACTGTCAATGTGTGTTGTGTTAAATGTTATTCTCGGATAAAAATTCAGTCGAATCGGGCCTAAGACGAATGCAGATATTGTGTAAGTACCTAGCAAGCAAGATTATGGATATCGAAACTGTGGGTGAGCCGAAATGATTTTATCATCTATCTATATCTACAGGGTGGAAACGTTAAGTGATCTCATTCGATTATTTCTAAACTATACAAGATATCGGATAACTGGTTACTGATCTTGAAAGTGCTTCACGAGCTCTATCCAACGGTACCAATAATAGGTTACAGAATTAACTGGATCTATCCGAAAATTAAGTGTTTTGAGCCTCCATATTAAATGTATGCCAGCCAAACAATATTAGAAGTATTATTTTTTTTATTAAATAATAAACACTTAAAATGAACTCGTAAATTGCATTCCTATTTAAAATCATTCATGGAAAACATTGGTTTTAGGCTTTACTTGCTATAATTTATCTTTACTTGCTATAAAACTTGAGTGCCATGACTGTGGCTGTACTAAATGTATGGAAGCTGGAAACATTGAATTTTCGGATGGATCCAGTTTATTTTGTAACATATTATTGGTATCGTTGGATAGAGCTCGTGAAGCACTTTCAGGATCAGTAACCAGTTTTTTAATATCTTGTATAGTTTTTAATATTTTGTGGTTTTACTAAATGTATGGGAGCTGGAAACATTGAATTTTCGGATAGATCCAGTTTATTATTTAACCTATTATTGGTACCGTTTGAAAGAGCTTGTGAAGCACTTTCAGAATCAATAATCAGTTTTTCGATTGTATAGTTTAGAAATAATCGCGTGAGATCACTTAACGTTTCCATCCTGTATACTTATAATAAATCTGTAGAGAGGTCAATTCTGTACATGAAATATATTTTCAAAATAACTACCAGGGGGTGATTAGTGATCGATACTGATGCCAAAAATGCAATCAGTAAAATTTTTGTCTGTCCGTCTGTATGTTCCTTATAGAAACAAAAACTACTGGACAGATTTTAACGAAACTTGGTACAATTATTCTTCATACTCCTGGACAGGTTATAGTATACTTAGGAATTCCCACGGGAACGGGAATTAGCGGGAAAATCTTTTTGTATGAAAAATCTAAACCGCTTAAGTTAGACGCTTGAAATTTGGCATGCAGGTACCATAGTACACTTAAAGCTTAGTTACAACAGGATATTGCAAAATTTCCACGGGAACGGGAGTTAGCGGGAAAAAAAATTGTATGAAAAAATCTAAACCGCGTAAGATAGATGAAGGGGGTAAAACGGGATCCACGCGTACGAAGTCGCGGGCGGCCGCTAGTATTTAATAAAACAAAAGAAAAACAAGTACCTATGGAAGTAAATGTAATAAAGCTTTCGTACACATCAAAATTTATCTTAATAAATATTTATGATTGAGCCGTAATAAAGGTGTAATCTAAAAATTAGGCATAAGGGTAAACTTATGGGTAAATAAGGAAAATATCTTTAAGTAAAACGCGTAATATGGCTTACATTTCCATATCATCTCAATCTTGATTATGTATGTCGTATGTTTTTTATATCGGCTTATCTATATCTAATAATATCTACTAAAAGCCCGGCCGAGGAAAATGTGAGAGCAATATTTCAAAATACGAGCACATAACAAAGCAGTAGTGAAATATTACCTACCAATCAAATTTGCTCCGTTCTTTTGTTTTACATTAAATGGAAAATAAAATTACTTACATATCCAATAAGGAGGACGAGATTTTCACCAGGTTTTTCGTATGTAAACGCAATAAAGTAGAAAAGAGTTTAAGTCAAATATCGTGCCACATGTTGAAATAATGTGTGCAAATTGGTATAGCTGGTTGCTATAGCTGTCTGAATATTAAAAATAACCTGCAGCTGCTGTGTTGATGACTCAAAAAGTGGTAGCGAACTGGTCCCGCTTCCGCGTCATTGAAGGCCGTATAATAGCAGTTTGCTGGTGCCATTTTTGTTTTGCATTCCCACAAAGGACCGACCGGACGAGCCCTCGAATCTGGCCCATTGACAACGACTGACTGGCTCCCAAAGCCCGGAAAAATAAATGAAACGAACCTCAAAAAACTTAAAAATAAAATCAAGCATTTTGTAGCTTAAACTTTAGTCCTGGTGACCGGACGCGTATCACATAATGTGTCTTAAAAATACAAAAGTACCACACAGGGTCAACGTCCATATTTCCATTTCAAAAGATTACCTGCCTAAAAATATTTTACAATTTGTACAATGTCGCACGCCGTGTTCAGTAACAAGACCCTATTTACCACTAATCACCATTATTTGCCTGTCCCAGGTCGCTTAGACTGGCCCGTTACACGTTTTAATATGAAAAATTTTCATACTTATAAAATAAATGGGCTACGATAATGTTATTTTTTAGGAAGATACGAAAGTAATGTCAAATATCTTATTAGGTAGAACTTATCTGATCAAATATTGGGACCGACTATCTTATCTTACTGTTAACATAGCGATTGGTATAGCAAGCTTTTAAAGAAGGGATGATCTTAAGACTAATCGACATAATCCTTGTCCCTTAGATCCAAGAGAATAAATCCTTCATTCCATAGCAGATGTTCGACAAAATCCACCTAAATAACTGACACGTGATGTAATAAGGGGTCATCCATAAAGTACGTCACACGTAAAGAGGGGGGGAGGGGGTTGACAAAGTGTGACATGGTGTGACAAGGGGTGGGAGGGGTTCTAAGTTTCGTGACANCAGCAACATAATTACGCGCGAGCGATAAGGATGGGTAGCTTGGGGTCATTGGACAAAATTCTACGTGCTCGGAGACCGGGCTTAGTCGCTGTTTGATTTACGTTATTCAACCAATTTCCAATAAACACCCGCACACCCAAAAGAAATAAATAGTAGTTGTCAAGTCCTACATGTGTGTTTACCTCCAGCGCGGTGGGGCTCTGCGCGGGCAGCTCGTGCGCCGACAGCGGGCGCTCCGCCGCCGACACCAGGGAGTTCTTCTTGCGCCCGCCGGAGCCCGGGGTATTGACTACTGGGGGGTCAAAATATCATGAAATTCGTGTGACGTACTTTATGGATGGCCCCTAAGATAATGACCAACGTCGTTCATTAATTAGCTATAATAATTGCAATTATGCTATACCAGTGCAAAATGAACGGCAATTTTACGAACATCGATTAGTTTGCTGAACTAAAAAATGTTATTGATCTGTTTATTAAAGTTTGTTTTTGCGCCGCTACAAAAAATATTCAGTGGGCATCGATTTTTTAACGTTTATTGTTTAAAAAAAAAACAGTTTAGGTACATTGGATATTCCGATCGCTCTGAGCAACATGTAAAATTTTAAAAAAATTATAAGGATTGTTATTTTTCATCCATATCTGTAATCTGAAATGGGATCTACGCAAGGTATTGAATATTTAAAGTCGAATAAAAAAGTTTTAGAAGCTCTATAAGGGCAGAAAATACTTTAGCCCCAATTTCTTAGTTAACACTAGCCTTTCCCGTTACAGATATGCTTAGTACTTAGTGGTCCCTCAGGAATCGTGCATATTCCGGGGATAAAATGTACCCCTATCGAGGGAATAGTGTGGCCTTCTCACGTAACTTTCTTTACTTAAACAGGTCAGCGGTTCTCCCAACACACTTATAACTATATTCGTGTTTTAGTTGAATATGGGGCGGGTTTTGACATGGGGCAGTGAGAGCAGTTTATTCTGGTAGTACACGTGTAGGAATAATCTAATATGAGATATTTTTGTAATTTAGTGACTTACGAAATGACCAATAACATCATATTTTAAAGGAAAAGTTTTATTTTATGATGATTGATCTAGTCGAATTTTTAGTTTCCGTAATGTAGCCATGTCAGCCAAATGAAAATACCTAACTGGACACAAATAATGCCAACGGAAGAAAAATAATAATCGTTAGCTTCTAAGACTTAAAATAAGTATAAATTGTTTAGGAAACAACTTGAAATCGGTTTCAATTACCACGCCTTTTATAATTTTAATTTTAATTAACTTTCTATATGATAAACAGCGTCTCCTTGTAAAGCCCAAATATATGTTTCGAACACGATAACTTAAAAATAAATGTGTTATTAATAACTTATTAACACGACACGAGCACGTTTCTAAGGAAAGCATTTACTTGATTAATATTATTCAACTTATGTACAGTGGTCAACACACGCATGTACGAGTAGTTAATGAAAAATAGCACCAGTTCCAATTACACAAGACGTTTCAGTGTTTAGTTTTGTGTGGAAGACTGTACACTCACTTAGCGAAATAATATGCCTTAGATAATAGTATAAATAGAGACAGTCGTGAATGGGCAAATTGTAAGATGTTCTCTACCCATATCAGTGTTAGTATGGTAGGTACCTTAACGGTTTATTATTTTAGCGTTATTGTGTATGTTCCTAATAAAGATTTGATCAAAATATATTATTATCAGATAGAGAAATGATTCTGAAGAAATAATGAAACCCTACTGTAAAAACTTTGTTGAAAAGTAAGGATGAAGTTGACGAACTCGTATATCTTACGACTTTATTATAAACCAAAATGATTATAATCAAACCAAAAGGAAACTAGGCCATCCTTTAATCTTCTTTGAGCCCACGCGTGTACGTGGGCTCTGTGGCATCTTATGAACTTGGAATAGGTGCGATTTTTCAGCAATTATCAGCTTTTAAAGAAAATATAAGTGCAAAACGTATGCTCTCTCTGGGTGATTTGTAGATTGAAATATTTAAATATATAATTATTGCCTTTTTAGTTAGTAGTAGTGCCGTTGGCGATATAACAGACAGCCGTAGGCTCTGAAGCGCAGCCGTCTGCCTAGCGCTTCTAATTAAAAAAAACTAGACATCAAAGCCTCCCCTGCAGGCGTATTCTCTAATACTGAGCCCAGCAAGTATAACTAACCCCTGCGAATGTTATTACTGGAGATCGCGTTACTGTCTGTAATTGGCTAAGGGACAATTAATGGTAAATATTATCTTACACACTAATAACAAGTAAGCAGTTCAATATTTTTGTCGCCAATTATAGAAAAAATGTAACACTGTCGTTGTTTATCCTCTTACTATAGAGAATTAAAACAAGATAATATTATTAGTTAATGTATTCTGAGCTAACGATGTAACTGGCCACCTGCTCAGTCCCATGTGTGCTGAATAATGTGCAAAATATTACGTCCTGTTGTCCATCGAGTTGCATATGGCCGCCGACACACCTGGTCTGTTACAAACCGCTTCTTCCACTGCGTACGACACGTGCAAGCTTTTAGATAAATGCTTAATTTAAACGATAATAATGATCCAAAATACCAATCGATCAACATTGAAATCATTGGGTAAGACCTTTATGTTCAGCAGTGGACGTCCTATGGCTAAAATTATGATGTCGATTAATGATCAAATTGCAAAAAACAAACAATATTGATACAGTGTAATTGAAACGCATAATAATATACGTCTGTGTATTTAAAAGGAAACACTCTCACTTAACAATAAACCATACATATTTATTACAAAAGTGTGTGTTATAAAATCCAAAGAAAATGTGTACATGTTCGTAATCATGGATATGTTATTAAAATCTTGTTGTATCTCATAAAAAAATATAATAATCCATGGTATAAATCCAATTTTAAAATATTTGAAACCATATTAGTATAGGTAAAAGGATATTTTTCAAACAACGTAACTAGAACGAAGTAAATTGCTATTATTAAACTTTCACTAGTTGCGAAGTAGCTAGATCAAATCAGGGGAGTGGTATACTTTCTCGTAAGTACACAATTCTCCTCTAAGGCGAAGCCAACTCACTTTTATAAAAGTGTTTTCCGCTAGTTCCCTCTAAAACTTGGACACCGCTAGCCTCAAGGGAAATTATCTCCGCGGTTTCCTTTAAGTGTAAGAAAATAAAGCACTTATAGGACATAAATGCTGTAGTCCCGTGTCGACACTAATGGACAACGCGAGCATTAAGTACTTTGCCTTCTGCATACTAGTTTCTTTTGTTTGTGTCAATTATATGTATCTTACTGACTGACGGATACAGCAACTGTTCCAAACAAACTGTAAACGATCAAACCATTTTATGATAACAAACGGAGTTTATTGAAACTTTGTCAAAAAATAACACTGAAAGATTTTTGAGGAAAATTGAGTCTCAGGAATTCAGGTAGTAGATACTTCATCTTTCTTTATTGTTACTTTTGAACAATTTTGTGATTATCGATGGAATTAATTTACAAATCCTTCTTTCAAAAGTATTTTAAAATACGTAATAAAAAAAAAAACAAATTACCTATGTAAATTATTAAATCACGAACATTAATTTTAAAATCTTCTTGTGATTCTAAAACTTGAAACAATTTGTAAACAGTCTCAGTTCTATCGGAAAAGTTATCAGTCTTAGTACCTACCTCATTAAAAAACATTCTTCACAACTTTAATTTTTCATGGATATTGAATACTTACCTACATTAACAATATCTTTAAAAGATATGATACTTCACAAATGATTTTGAGTCGATTCTAGGTAATCAGAATCGATTTCGAGTTATTCGACTAAATTAAAATAAATAGACGCGCAGATGGCCATCCCACAGCATGTCTGGCGTGAACAAACTACTCCGACGTGTCATCTGTCTCCACATTGTTGTGGTGAAGCTTCATAAATTGCTTCTCACCCGCAGCAAGCCGCACAATGTCATACAGCAGGGTTCTCAAAGTGGGGTACGCGAACCCCTAAGGGCTCGCGACAAGATTTTTGGTGGTAGGGCTAGTTCTAAGTACGCCTGGCTAGCTACCACCATCTTACCTAAGTCTGTCGCCATAGCAACAATGTTAACAGTATTGTTGTGTTCCGGCAGTAAGAGGTAAGATAGCCAGTTCCTCCGTGATTGAGGATTCCGGGTGAAACTCGCTTCCACCTTCGGCCTGATCATCACTTACTATCAGGTGAGATACAGGCCAAAAGCTTCCTCGTTGTGGATAAAAAAAATACATTTAGGTAAATCTTGTTTAGGTGACACAATTAAAATTGTCCAAAATTACTCCTAAAATTGACTTTATTTTCGACAAGAAACTACCACACCATCAGCAATAGCATCAATTAGTACCATATTAGTACCTTTTATTGAAATTAAAACCTTATTATCTTCAATAGTCAATATTTTTGGGAGGTTTTAATCAGTTAGTTAAAGGGTTCACTGTCACCTGAAAACCTTAACAGGGGTTCGTGCAGTCAAAAGTTTGAAAATCCTTGTCATACAGATTCAGGGGCGACTCATGAAAGGTCACTCGGGACTTTAATATTTGAACAGCCACTATTTGCTTGACAAAATGACAATGAATTTAGTTGTAGCAAAATGTAAACGTTAATTACTAACTCGAACTAAATACGGTTTAGAGTAGGGCAGATTAATTTTAATTAGTAGAAAATTCTTAGAATACAACCTGTTGAGTTTCATTAGCTCATTATTTTGTAGGTACCTAATTTGTGTATATTACATAATTAACATGTTCCTATTCCATATATAATACTTCTTAGCTCTGAATCAATGTTATTATTACATTAGTTTACAAGTTCTAAATGAATACATAATTTATTACGTATGTTCTAGACTATGCATTACGAATTGCAATCTCACGTAAACGGAGCATCGGACTAGAATTGCTAGACAGCCAAATGTCTCAAATCAGAACACACGTAGGTACGTCGTTCTGAACATTATTTGAATAGGATAGTGAGGTTTGTGTCTAATTCCAACGTAAATAAGTTCGCGCCAAACGGAGCAGAAACGAATTTCCAGTCCACAGACTGACGGTATTCAGTGTGACATATCTCGGCAGTGTGTCCCACAGATTTGCTCCCAAGCCATGTTATAGCGAGTATGAATATTCTCCAGCTAAATCAACATTAGCATGCTGCCTTCACCTTTGTAAGCGCCCCTTACAATCCCTTACGCGAAGCACCTGAGCACTCCTGTCCTTCCTGAATTTTTCATCGCACATTTTTCGTGGGCTGCAAAATTAGATTGGGACTTGGGAGAAACATCTTTAACAATGCTTGTAACAAATGCTCGTGCTTATTTCAAAACAACACGATTTCGCAAATAAAAGTTTCGCTTGTTCTTTGTTTTGTTATTCTGATTCAATGACGCTGAATAGAGCCCGTCGGTGGAAGCACACTAAACGAAAAGTTGGAAAAATGGGAAGCCCAAAAAAATGTTGTACAATGTACACCTTATTTTGCAACTGCGAATACTCGTACCTATTTACTATTTAGAACGACTTGGAATTGCAGTAATGTAGTCTTCAAAGTAACCGACGGCGTAGAAGATTAAAATAGGATGCAAGTTAGCAAAAGTTAGACTCAACTTTGCAAAGAACGCGAGCTTTCGCCACAGTTTACGCATAATAGCGGATGAGCAGGAAATAATTTTAATCAGAGGATATACGTAGATATTAATTAACCTCCAATTAGCGCCCCTATTAAATTATCGAGATTAATGTGACAAATTCGTAGGAAATTAAGACGGAAATATTTTACCACAAACATATTTTTAACATTAATAGATTATCCGGATCGCTTGCATCAACAGTAACAATTAAAAATTAAGATTGGAAAATTATTTAGATATATCCATCAATCTTTGATTTGGCCAAATGTTTAAGTTGGCGATCCACAGACTAAGTACCTACTTACGGTGTAGGATCAAGAACGAATAATGTTTGCGAAGGTCTATTCCCGCTTCATTCAACATTCATTCGGTACACTTACAGGCGGCTGCCGATCTGGAGCTATATTTATTATTTTATTAACTCGCCCTTTCAGCCGCGGGGTCTGTTATACCCTATTGTCCAATTTTGATAATTCGTCTTCAGACAGAGGATACATTTTGCATAAATTATCAAGTTTAATGCTATAATTGTACAAAGTTGATGATTGAAATTGATTTTGTAGGACGCCGGGCTACTTTGGTCTTAACGATTTCTTTTAAAGTTTATAATAGATTTAAAAATGTTTCTTAGAGTTTCTCTAAACAGTTTTCATCAGAAATGAATAGTTTATCAGTCTCTTTTAATCTTTTTGATTCCCTTTGTGTTTGCAGTGTAGTTGATAGAGACACGAGAGCAAACAGTAAGCCTCAATAGCCGTTTATGTCCGTAGGTTGTCGCTCGCCAATGCGCTTGAGCTCGGCTGAACTTGAATTATTCAACCACACACACTGCAGCCGGCGGTGTCTTCCGCGGTCCCTTTGTACCTTTCCCGCTCCGCTGCGCGATTAGCGACATAAGCGACTCTAGCACCCTATACATTTACCCTATTTCAAACTACAAAAAAAGGTTACGATTGCCGTCATCAATAGCCTGAAATAGAAAAGTAATAAATAAATTAAAGGCCTATTAAAGAGTATTAGAGTGAATGGTACAAAAATAAAATTATGTGTAGGTTGTAGAAATGCTCAATGCTAGAGAAGCCTCTTAAAATAATTTTGAATGCGATGATTAAATATGCAATACCTACCTACCACATTTTGTTTTAAGACGCGCGCGTTTGTCCTTATAATATAAGCACATCTTAGTACATTGGAAATCATATGACGAAAACGTTCATTACAAACCTCTGTTAATTAATTAGGTTTGAGAAACTTGACTCTATCGTCTAGTAAGAGGACAGCAATTATCTCGTTTGTAACGCAATAGTAGTAATAAACATAAGGATAATTAATTAGAGATAACATAATCAACCTGTGTTATTGTTACAGACAAAACTGAACCGAATGGAAGAGTACAGCAACGAAAGTTACAACGATGTGCTCGCGGGCCAACATGGCCCCATGAGGTCCGACTGCGTGCACAAGCTGCGCCACAACAAAATGGTACATTCCCAAATATCTCGCCTGGCTCGCGCTCAGAACCAGATGGAGGTGTTACAACAGAATCTCCAGACCCAGATCCTGGACGTGGAACGTCGCATGGACCGTTTCGAAGAGCCCAACTGGAACCTCATAACCGCCAAAGTGGATTACCTTGAAGTGGAGACCAAGAACATCCGCACCGACGTGAGCAAGAACACGGAGAAGGTATCCGACTTCGACAAGATTCACGCCTCAATGCTGGAGCTGCGTGAAGACGTTGAGAGCATTGAGAACAAGGCCGACAAGACCATCCCAGAATTCCGCAAAGAGATCTCCAAGCTTGACGTGAACTTCGCTCAAGTAAGTTTTTGAATCGATTAGCTGGTTAAGCAAACCAGTAATGCCTATTGCTACTCGTTGATTGGTTTTGTTACTTTAAAAACTAACATGTCTTTTTATTCCTAGCTGAATGCCGCGTCTTCCTACCTGAGGGAGGACCAGGAGAACCTGCGCCAATCGGTGAAGGCGATCGCTGTGAGCGTGAGCAACGCCATCGACCGCGCCGAGACTGACCGCGTCCTGATCAAGACCATGAATGATACTATCTGCAAGCTCGAGACCAGCTCCAAGCAACATTTCTATCGCCTGAACGATCACATTTTGAAGGTAACTTTCAGTAGTAATAAATATGAAATGAAAACAAAAGTGAGGCACATTCCCGCTAGATTAGTTTCCTAAGGCAATTTGATTCTCGTGTAATTTAATTTTGTTACGTAGGTAGTTATGTACACAAGTCAGTGAACTAGAGTGCAATGTAAGCTTTGACTACAAAAGCACCGAAAACCATGTTTATCGCTAACGAGTAAAAAGGTAAAAGTGGGTATTTACGTTTTCCAGTCACGTATTAGTTAATGCCAACGGAACGAACTTGCCTATTTGCATTTTATGAACCCTTGTTAACATACACGCGCAACTTCAATGTTAGGAGTTGGCAAATGGAAATTGAAACAGCTTTGTCCACAATCAAAATGTAATCGAAATCCGTACGGGAAATAGAGATATTTCGTCGCAACGAGGCTGATTTACTTTTTAATGAGCGCGTAAATATTAGAATTATGATATGCTTTGGATTTAAATGATAAATTATTTTTTCTTTTGTTACAGAGCGAGGCTAACAACGAGATCAATGGGACCGAAACGATCTCTCTTCCGGAGTTAATGGGTGAGGTGAAGGAACTGCAACCTGTGGAACGTGAGTATGAAGACCTTGTGAACCAGCTGCCCCGCGACTGCTCCAGCGTGTCCGGCCCCCCCGGCACCTACCTGATCCACCCCGGCAACAAGCCCCTCGACACCTGGTGCGCCGACGGCTCCACCCTCCTCCAGCGCCGTTACAACGGCTCCATCGAGTTCAACAGGAAGTTCGCCGAGTACGTCCACGGATTTGGAAACCCCGCTTCGGAATACTGGCTCGGTCTGGAAACCATGCATCTGCTGACCGCCGACAACTGCACTTCGATGAGGATTGACATGACCGACATCTACGGAGGCGTGTGGTATGCCGAGTACGACCAATTCTCCGTCGGCAGCGCTGACTCTGGCTATGTTTTGAACGTGAGTGGCTTCAAGGGGAATGCCAGCGACGCTTTTGAGTACCAGAACCACATGGAATTCTCTGCCATCGACCGCGACCGTGACATCTCGAACACGCACTGCGCCAGCAACTACGAGGGCGGATGGTGGTTCTCCCACTGCCAGCACGTGAACATCAACGGCAAGTACACGCTCGGCCTGACTTGGTTCGACTCGGCTCGCAACGAATGGATCGCCGTGGCCACCAGCGAGATGCGCTTGTCTCGCCGGCGTGGCTGCGCCTAAGCGCCTCGCGCGCTAACGCGGTGTCCTACCAGCGTCAGTGACAAACGCTACAGGACGCGACACAACGCGATATGACCAACTGACTAGCGTAATGAAACCAATAACATTCCCCGCTCCTGGCGCATATGCCATACCGTGACGTCGCGTTTGTCATGACGGGGGAGACCGCGTTACGCACGACATAGAAGTCGCATGGAACTATCCGATTTCCTTTTTCAGTTTCGTACTATTACTTACTCATAATTATTATACGTTAGTAGGTATATTTTAGATTTGCTCACTCACATTTTTGATCTCACGATTTCAGTCGAAGTTCTTTTAAATTGAATGACTCAACGATTCAGTTTTGCGAGTTTTGCCGTGCGTCTTGTATGTTGTGCGCTGACAAATTTTAAAATATTTAAACTGTAGCGCTTATTATTGAAGATATTAGATTTTATTTCTGAATTATACCAAAGATAACTAGTAATTTTGTTCATTTGCGGATAGACGGTTATTATTATAGCAGTAAGTAACAGTAGTTTCAATTTGATGTTTAATGGATATTACATTTAATCAATGTGCCCCGTTATTCATGAAAATTTAAAACAGCATTTCAGCTAATAACAGCTCGGGTATTATCATCATCATGCGAATAAGTAAATATCTACTTAAGTATTCGATCTGCAGTGCAAGAGGTCGATCCTCTCTAGTTTACCACACTCGGTGATGCACTCGAAATGCTCGGCCACTGTCTGCTAAATGAAGATTTCGTGGATGAGGAAAAGCGAGAATGCAGTGTTTTACAGTCCGCGCCAGTAGAAGCCGGCAATCTTGCTAACAAATAAAGCCGAATCACATTATACCAAACTACCTACTCCGGCTATTTGCGTGAGCGTATCTTTGACTGAAAAGTAAAGTAATGTAGAGAGTACCGGGACAGTTCAGTCTTTGTTTGCCGAATGTTCGCTGATGCTTTATTTACAAAATTGCCAGATTCTATTGCCGCCGAAGGTAAAGCAGTTTTTAAGTTTTTATGGATAAAGGGTTTGTGTTTTATCGTATATTTACAGGATATTTAAGAATCTGAATGTTGTAGTAGTTCGTATAATCAATGTTTATTCAATATCACGGCTGACATATAACTTCAGTGCCGTCTATCCTATCCTCTTTCATTACCTACGTTTAATTTCATGAATTGAAACCTCTTTTTCAACAGTTTTATAACTTTCTTATGATATTTTGTAAACAAAATGATTATGATTTGAAATATTTTCTCATTCCCATCTCACAGGGTGACTGTATATTATTTTTTCTTTTGTGAATATTGACTTAGGTTATATTTATTTATTTCTTGTCTAGCTCTTAGTTCTATCTTTAACCAATTAATTATTTGTGTTATTAATACTCTTACTGTACTATTTCACACTAAATAGTTATAATAAAGTTTAAAATAGTAATATTAAATTTTGATGCATATAATGCGCACGAAGAAATAGTAATTAGGTGTAAGTCTTCTAAAAGGTCCGAATCCACGAAAATTTGTTAAATATCACACATAAAAAAGTTGTTGGCCAATAAAATTTGATCCAAAGTCGTGTCTCCAGCCAGACCTAGCGCCTGACCTTAAAGGTAGAGTTGCGTGCTACAGTCGCAGTGACAATTACTGACTACTGAAGTGTCGCTTACACGATCATAGGTACTCGTCTATACCATTGTTTGATTCTACTATGCTATACTGCTAGGCCAAATAGTTCGTGACACCCAAAATTGTCAAAAAGTTCGCAATCACACATCTTTGATACAATGGAAGAAGATAGTGTCGTCAACTTTTTGGCCACTTTGGGTGATACGAAATACGCATTATTTGACGCTGATAGAGACGCTTGAGAAAGATCGCGCGCAACTGCGATTGGTCGCAACTCTTGAAAGTCCACCTTAATTGCTGGTTGCAGACCGAGAGCTAAGCTAATTGGACTTCGTGACGTAGAATAGTTGTGTGCATACAAACTATGCAAACTTATAAGTGATTTAAGTAAATACACGAAGCTAAGTTCTGTATAGCTACGAGTTAAGCTATGCCTACCCCCTCTTGCCTACCCCTCGTCCCGTTTGCACTGACTGATCTATAGCTTAGTTTTTGGTGTAAGTTCAAGAAATTTATTTCTTGTTCGGTTTACCTCACAATTTAGCTGTAACATACTCGTAACTAAGTTTTCAGCCTGCAACCAGCTTAAACATCATCATTTATTTAACAAGTTTTAGTGGAATCGGACCCTTTTCAAAGTCATAATATGTAATAAATAACTCTAGTATAAAAATATACTCAACATTCCTACATTTTGTTAAGCCCAGCAGTAATAATTTCAATTAATTGCACTTAAGACTCATTAGTGAGTACACACTCATTGTCTGGTGTTGAAAGATGTAATCTATGATATTAGTAGTTCGGATGCCATCCTATGAATTAGAAGCCTTGAAAGATTTTATATTAAGTTGAATTTAATTTAAGTAGTAGTGACCAAAAATATATAAGACTGTTGAAGCCAATCTAAAAATAAATAAGGTAAAATTAGGAAAAATAAAATTTATGTCATTTGGTTAACGATTAGGCCGTCTTGAGCGTTCAACAGGCCTCAACCAGCTCCTGCAGTTTGGTTCTGGTCAAGTAGGGGAGACCGAGGAGAGTTGTGACATTGTAGACTTTCATCATCTATTATTATATATATAGATATACATTATCAGCGAGCTCGCAACAGCGCGTATTTGTTAGCTCGAGAATTGAACTAAAAACCCGCACTGTTACGAGCTCGCTAGTAGTTAATATGTTCCAAAAAATCGTCAATGTCACAACTCTCTTTTGTTACAACTCATTTCGGTCTCCCCTAAATAATTCAGTCTCCTAGTTAGTGAAGCGTTTTGTTTATTTGTAAATAATAGATTTAGAGATTATACAAAGAAGAGAATTGGAATGTTGAAGCGATGCCCATCGCATTGTTAGTACATACACGAGACATTGAGTGCTAGGATATCCCCATGTCCTTTAATTCAAGTCAAAAGACATTTTAAAATGTAAATCTGGCACATCAGATTGTTTAAAGTTCTGGAAAAATAACTTTTTAGTTGCTTGGGATCCATTAAAGTTTGTTTACTGCCAATAAGATGTTACGTTTGTTATTGTAAACTGTACTTTGTTGCAAATGGCTGGATTATGTGACACCTGTGACCTTTTTTGTTAATCTTTAATCTTTTACTTCTCATCCAATGTAATCGTTAAAGTAACACATATTAATCGCATTTATAAGCTGCTATATAAAGCTTAAGGACTGTACATACCAAACCCACCGACGTCGCGCCACTGACGCCCGGTTTACATTAAGGCGGAGCGGAGCGGAGAGAAGAGGAGATCAGGAGATATGCGGTGGAGGAAATAACCTGCCAGCTTGCCAGGAGCAATCGTGTGAGCTATGCGTAGCTGTCAGCTATCAGTCTATGCTGTCTATGAAAGGAAACACATCTCCGCTCCGCTCCGCCTTGGTAGAAATGGGCGCGGGCCTCTGGCTGGGCTGCACCATCTTACTTTAACTAGATCAAACGTCATATCAAACTCCATACTAAAACACCAGCTATGGTTATAGTCACGGTTAAAATAGTTGGAGCAACTCAGCAAGTTTTCTAATTTGAATGAGATGTGAATACGCCGACTAACCCGCTGACAAAAAAGTTGACGGCTCCTGTCGGTGGGTTTGGTGTGTAGACTGCATTAGTAATAGATTAAAAGATGAGATTTAAAGACCATTACCATGTCACCCGGATTCCGATTAACCGGGCTAGGTAGGATGCGTGCCGTGATAAAATCCTTACGATGATTTCACACGTCAAAATGTGGCTTAGGCGCCTTTCATTTATTACGTAAGACTATTTTCGCTAGCTTTTGACCCCCTCCCATTATAAGAAAAAATAAGAATAGGCCGACCCCCTCCCCCACCCCCTGTTTATTATTTATTACGTAAGAATCTAAAGGACAAAAAATATAGGTACACGTTTGACGACTAGTACACAAGCGGGGAATTCCCGGCAGGCGCAGTGCGGGTAGCCGCGCTTTTTCAAAATATAAGTGTAACTCACACATTTTTGTGATCTTACGTAAAAACTATCGAGACTCCCTCCCACCCCCTTGTAAGAAAAAATAAGACATGGTCGAGCCCCTCCCCCCCTAAATCGTCTAACGTAACAAATGAATGGTCCCTTATCGCGTAAAATCTTATCTTCTCTTATCAGCGAACTTATCGTGACGCGCATCCTAGGCCAAAAGGCAGATTTACACGTAAAGTAGTTAAGTACTTGACTAAATTTTAACTTCATTTTAAGTGATCAAATTGCATCGTAACTACATTTTAACTTAATTACAAACGTCAAGCTCTTGTTTACTATGAAACTGCTTGTCAAAACGTGTCAAGTGACAAGCCCCGCCCACCAACTTGACAGAAAAATCAAGTTAAAATTTAGTTACCTACCTACTTATCTACTGCCTTAAAGGCCGGCACTAGGTCCGCCGCACAACACTGTACCAATGGAAAGCCAAATAAATCCACAAAAAAAATATTATTGTTTTATTGTAGCTGTACCTTTCCCCAATACTAGTACGTAGTACTTACGAGTACCTATTAAATAGGTAGGTTTTTAAACATAGAGAGAATTTTGCAAATTATTTTTTGTTATATCATCATTCGCTCTAAAATATCAGCATGTATTTGACATCAAACCAAAAATTATTTACAAAAGACAACAAACAAAAATACTGCTACATACAACGCTCCATACTTTACTGAAGACATTTAATTAATTAGGTAATTAAATAAATAAGAAAGAAAGAATATCCTTGAACATTTTTACACTACGCCATACTGAACAAGCTTGTGCTATGGGTACTAGAAAACGGAAATAAAAATACTTAAATATGCACTTTTTTTGTAAATACATACATTGTTATATAGATGGAAAACACCCAGACCAATACAAACAAATAAATTAATGTTCATGCACATAAATGTTTGTACTGTGTGGAATAACCCGCGACCTCCAGCATAGGAGTCCTTCTACGAACCACTACACCAAATGGCCGAATTAAGGCTTAATATAGTGAGTAACTTTATCGTAAAGCTGTTATAGAAATCAAATAGTAAATTACATCTTTCAAATTCTTACAAAGAAAGCATCCATAGGCTCGGATATGTCACAGACTGGAACGAGGAAAACCCACAAATCTTCTTTCAATCAAATCAATGAAAATATCAATAAATCTAGATATTTACGATTGTATGGATCCCGTCATCTGGCGTTGACAGAGCGCTAAGGACAGTAAGGCTGGGTTGCACCATCTTACTTTTACTTTGACAAAAGTCAAAAATCTTTCAAACTCCATACAAAAGCACCGGTTATCGTTATAGTCACGGTCAAAGTTAGGTGGTGCAACTCAGCCTAAGAACACACGACAATCTTCTCTACCATGATAGGTAAGTAGAGGTACAAGTCAACAAACATCAAAAGTCAGAACGTAACTTTAACTTGAAACTGCTATGATCAACCATGTTACCACACTGGGTAGGTACAGACAACAACCAAAGTTGATGATCACAATCCGTGTCCGCACTATGTGATGTCAATAAATTGCTATTCTTAGGTATATTTATAATCTACTTTAAAATCACTTCAATGCTACAGAACTCTAACGTGAACGTCGTAGTATTTAATTTCTGATTTTGACCATCGACTTTTGCTGTTGACTATACAGGGTGGTAACAATAAGTGATCTCACTCGATTGTTTCTAAACTATACCAGATATCGAAAAATTGGTTACTGATCCTGAAAGTGCTTCACGAGCTCTTTCAAATGGTACCAATAACAGGTTACAGAATAAACGGGATCTATCCGAAAATTCAATGTTTCCAGCTTCCATACTAAATGTATGCCAAGGCCAACCACTCAATATTAGAAGTGCATTTTTTTAAACTTAAAATAAACTCGTAAATTGCATTCTTAATTAAAATTATTTATGGAAAACATTAGTTTTAGGCTTTATTTGCTATAAGATCTGTGATAACTAAATGTATGGAAGATGGAAACATTGATTTTTAGATAGATCCAGTTTATTCTGGAACTTAATATTAATACTATTGGATAGAATTTTTAGAATCAGTAACCAGTTATACGATATCTTTTGTAGTTTTTAATATTATGAGGCTGTACCTGTGTAATGTATGGAAGCCGGAAACATTGAATTTTCGGCTAGATCCAGTTTATTCTTTAATCTATTATTGGTACCGTTTGATAGAGCACATGAAGCACTTTCAGGAACAGTAACTAGTTTTTTTGATATCTTGTATAGTTTAGAAATAATCGAGTGAGATCACTTATCGTTTCCACCCTGTATATGCTTCACACTTAGTCCAGTCATTACGTACATTCAAAAAAGAAAATGAANATTCCTCTGCGATTACTCTGCAGCGAGCTGTGAGGCAGGGTGATGTAATAATACGTCGAATTCAACTCGGCTGGGCAGCGTTCGGGAAACTACATCACATATTTTCGACCAAAACACTTCAGTGCCTAAAGACGAAAGTCTACAATCAGTGTGTGTTACCAGTAGTGATGACACACGGTTCGGAAACGTGGCCTCTTACTATAAGGCCTTATAATAAGCTCAAAGTTGCACACCATGGTATGGAGAGAGCTATGCTCGGTGTTTCTTTTCGAGATCGAACCAGAAATGAGGAGATTCGTAAAGGAACTTAAGTTGCCTGACATATAGCGATCGGATTACCAAGCTAAAGTGGCAATGGGCAGGGCACATAGTACGTAGAACAGACGGCCGATGGGGCAAGGTTCTAAAGTGGAGGCCACATACGTATACGTGTTTGTCGGGAAGCGCTTTCTTTTTTTAACCAACTCCGGAACTAGAACCGGAATTCCGGAGTTGAGTGCCCAATATCGGAAATCAGTTCCGGAGTTGAAAACTATCCGATATTGCAAGCCCTACTCGTGTACCTACTACACACGAAATTAGTTTAAGTCGATAATTCTTACTATTACTGAGTAATTAGCGTCGAATTTACTGTAGTAAATACCTATATTCAATGAAATTAAGGGTCTTTAAGTCGAATTTAGTAATACCTCACTTTCCCTCGTGTTATATTATTATCACCGTAGGTTAGAGGTGGGCGCCACGCCGGCGCGCCGCCGCCGCCGCGAATTTTTTCACGCCGCCGCCGCCGACGACCAGCTGTCGGCGCGCCGATACTGATACTGTACCAACTATTTGCAATTTATTCCTCTCCTATACTGTACTAATTTGTGTTTCAAACGCAGAAGAACTATTTTTTTTATAGAGTTGAGCGGCTATTCTAGTTCAATAAAGTCCTAGTATCACTGCGACCGGTACCGATCTATTGTGATCGCCGCTATTTTCCTTACAGTTCGCCTCCGAGTCCTGCATCCATTAGGAATTGCAGTATCTTTTGGGGAGCGATAATAATATGTTTTACATCTTGTGGGATTAGGATGTGTTTGCTTACACCTGGTGTAAGCTCTGCTTGCGCATCAAAGGTCCGCAGTCCGTAAAAATGTGTAGTGGCGTTTCATCTGCCTCTTAGCACATCCTACACGTTCTTGATTCGGACAGTCCCATAGTGGACAAGTGCTTGTTTAAGCTGCAGTGTCCAGTGAAGGCTCGAACTAAGATGCGCATTTTGATCCTACTCAGTCCTATGATCTGCTTAGAGCATTTTCGGTCATAGGCTTTTCTTAGAAGTTTGGAATGAGTAAATCCTGGCGTGTCTGACCATGCTGTAAAGGATTTATTTAAATAGATGTTCTCCAGGGTCATTCTAGCGAGAATTTTGGGAATGCCACAAAAGGGTTCTGGACCATATTGTGTTCCCTCCGCTCCCGCCCTGGCCAGTTCGTCGGCATTTTCATTGTCCACGACTCCCGCGTGACCTGGAACCCATCTCAGCGTTACTCTGTTACGTTTTCCTAGGATATTCAGTCGACTCATGCAGTTTTCTACCAACTTTGAGGTGATTAAGTTGGAGTTTAAGGCCATCAGCGCGGCCTGACTATCTGAGTTAATGTAAATTACCTATGTGGTTGGCATATTTTTTTCGCAGGCTAGCTTCTGCACATTCAATAATGGCGTAGACTTCTGCCTGAAAGATAGAGGCAAATTTACCCAGGCTTTGAGATAGCCTAAGCTTCGGCTGCTCTCCATACACGCCAAAACCTACATTAGGGCCCATTTTTGACTCATCAGTAAACCATATAACAGAAGAACTAACTATAATGTTTATTCTTTAATGCCATATAAATTGGTACACAAGGCGAACTTAATGCCGTTGATATACTAATAAATTGATTGAATAACTTAATACTAACTATATTAATAGTTAATCAAGTACATTATTCAAGTTACTGCTTGGTCTAGTAAATAATTAATCGCGAGAGGCGCCGGTCCCTCTTGCTGTCAAGAAAAAAATCCCCGCCTTCGTCTGGCAGATAATCCAGACTATTGGACCATACTTTAAGCGAATTACTCACACAGAGATTGGCAAATATGTCTCGGAATGCAAATGGAAACCACAACCTCTGGAAGGCAACAAAGTACATCTTCTCCGCTTATTAGGTCCGGTAATACTACATGAGTGCGAACTGACAAGAAAAATCTCAGACCTTTGCTACATGACAAGCCGGTTTATTTAAACCCATTGACACGGATAATCCAAAAAATCCACAATTCAATCAAAAAAATAAGATCAAGCATTGGACTTGATCCGAGACTTGCAGCTATGCATGCCTTTGATTCCTACTGATGATGATGATTCATCCGACCGATTTCGGTCATGGTGACCACTTCGACTTAGCTGTCTTAGCGGCGCTGGTGCGCCCGAAGATCGGCTATGTAAGCCATCTAGACCTCGACACATTGCTGCCATTAACCTGCATTAAAATCCTGGACCGTAGGATGACATGGAAAGACCATAAATATAAATAAAACAGAACTGAATATAATATTCCACCGACAGTCAGCAATCCAACATTAACTATGTGCCTCCAAAGAGCTCAAAAATACATGTTAAGGGTACTTTTATAGGCACATTTGCATTGGTACGCTCACCTTTAGGAAATACACGAGAACCTGATCTCAGCCAAACCCGCTATCCAAATATCAAAGTATCTATGATCAAGAGAGCTAATTTACTAGGGTAAACCACTGCTCTAGTGGCTCAAACCCCAACTAACTGCAAATCACCTGATTAGTCTTGACGACAGATACTAAAAAAGCAGAATTAAAAAAAAAAACCTAATGAACAAAGGTCAAACAAGGTCACGCCGCCGACGCCGCCGCCGCCGAGGTCAAAAAGTCGGCGCGCCGCCGCCGACCAATTTTATATCGGCGCCCACCTCTACCGTAGGTATAATTTAAACCAAATACATAATATAATATTTTAAACTATTATGTTGCATTTTTACTGTAGAATTATCACTTCACGGGAGGGTAAATATTTTATTTACCGTTAAAATAGATATTGTTGCAATAAATCCCGTGAAGTGATAATTCTAAAATACATAATATGTACCTAGTTAGGTACTATTGCGAAGTCCAGTCAATATTGACACAATTAACGCCATTGAAGTAGTAATGATATCGACTGACATCCTTGAGAGAAGTTTACCCCCAAGTTACAATTTTTCGAGCGCCATGGTAGTAGCACAGGCTACTTACCTTGTTGGTGACTGAAAACCCTCCATTTTCAAGTCTTAACTAGACTATGTGTGAATATAAACTAAAAAGGTTTTAGTTTACACAAAAGGAAAGAAGATAATTGTATTTTATGGTATCTTTATTCAGTTCGTTGAACTACATTAAGCACCCTAGCTTCTCTGAAGCAATTTGCCAGGAAACGAAACCTAGCTAAAGGCATCTTTCGAGAACGCATTTACAAGGAAATACCAAGTAGCTAAAAATGTTCATGTTGTGAGTAGGTACCTAGTATAGAATTAACATAATTTCGACAAAAGTTTAAGTATTAATTTTCATCAGACTCATCAGAATCGTAGGCGATAGTCGATAAGGAAGGCGTAGAGTCAGTCCCATCCACTTCAACAGATTCGTCACTAGAATCTTCATCTATCAAACTGATATTTCTCGAGCTTGAAAACTTTGCAGTTATGCTTGCTTCTTCGACTTCGTCAAATTCTTCACCAGAAGCTTCGTCTATCAAACTCCCATTCCTGAGCACTAATCCAATATCATCAAGAGTGGAATTGGACAAAAACGGCACAACTTCCACGTTGCTCTTCATCATGGTATTGTCTCTCATAGCCTTCACCTTCTCCGTGGATAGCCTGATGGAATTATACAATGCTGTTTTCGCTTCGTGATAAGCCCCTCTACGGAGGAAGTCTCTAATATCATACACTACCCCTCTCAGCAATGTCAATTGATGGTCAATAGGTAATATTTGAAGGTCGTGGTTATGGATTTTCCGTAATAAAGGCATCCTAACTCTGCTTTTGACTAGCCAATCAGTCAGCCTTTTCACTTTGGTTGCATCAAACAGTTGAGTTAGATTCTCTTTGTGTATTCTCCTCAAGTGTGGGATGTTGTGGCTGAGCCATCTGTAAATAATAAAATACAGAGACATAAAATATTCCATTAATATAATAGTAGTATTGAACTCGATCTCAACACAACCCGATAATTATGTGGTGGTAGGCTCATAAAGAATTAAATGCGAATATGATACTTAATAGATTTTATATTTTCTATTTAAAAACATATCAAATAACTTAAAGTAATGAATATAATATTTTACGAGTACCTATACTGTTTGTAAAATGACTTTCGCAGTAAGGAAAGTTTATAAAGTATTTTTTTTTTTCAAGTTCATCTAAAAGTCTAGACGTCTTAACCTAATACTTAAATGATATCGATATTTTTGTTTATACTTGAGTTTATCAGAGCATTTTCAAATAATTAAATTAAAATTGTGCTGTGTTTGGTTTAGAATTAATTAATTAATAATGATCTAAACACTTTTTAACTTATTTTAGGATTAGGTCGTTACAAGACTTGCCGTTTCGTGTGGACTGAATCAACACTGGCCCGACAATAGCACAGCATAAACTATCTCTTAAAAAATAGTAAGTACTCACACTCACTCACACAGAGGCACACTCACTCGTGGTAATCCTCCAGTCGAGTGTAGACCACAGGCATATCATGGAGGTAGCCGCTGCTGAAGCCCCAGGACTGAATGCCGACCAGCTTGGCATCTACCACCAATGGAGCTCTCGGCACCACCATGCAGGGGCACAGAGTCTCATCCACCCTTACAGGGCCCGCGAGGGAACCCTTAATACGTCCCAGAATCATAAAGCTAAAAAGGTACACACCCTTGGTAAGCTTTCAGGTGCGTATAGACTACAGGATCATGGATGTAACAGCAGCTGAAGCCCCAGGACTGAATGCCGACCAGCTTGGCGTCCACCACCAGTGGAGCACCCGACACCGCCATGCAGGGGCACAGGATCTCATTAAACCAGACAGGGCCCGCGAGGAAACCCTTAATACGTCACAGAGTCATAAAGGTAGAGATACACACCCGTGGTAAGCTTCCAGGCGCGTATAGACTACAGGCATCTCGCGGAGGTAGCCGCAGCTGAAGCCCCAGGACTGAATGCCGTCCGTCTTGGCTACCACCAGTGGAGCACCCGGCACCGCCATGTAGGGGCACAGGATCTCATTAAAACAGACAGGGCCCGCGAGGAAACCCTTAANATAACGCCCGAACCATTTTTAGCGTATCATGCATCGTTATCGAGATATCGATCGATAAAGTCAAAAATTTTGGACACAAATTATTTCGGAATAATTAAATAATTAACGTCAGATACGTACAACATAACTTCGAAGGAAAGGTTGCAATCATATTCGACGGTTATCCGACTGATATGACACTCGCTGGAACGAAAACTTCGGAAAGAGTACGACGTTCGAGAAAAAACCAATCGCCGGAGTTCACATTCGATGAGACAACTACTCCAAAAGTTAGCCAGGAGAAGTTTCTCACAAGGGATCAAAACAAGAACCAACTAATACAAATGCTTTGCCGTTACTTAAAAAAAAGTAATTAAAAAGTAATTAAAAGTAATTAAATTTTACTTTTTACTTTTTAATTAATTATTTAATTATTTCGGAATTTTTCATATTTATTAAGACCCAAAGAAAAAAAAAGAAAAAAACAAAAATTGTGTCCAAAATTTTTGACTTTATCGATCGATATCTCGATAACGATGCATGATACGCTAAAAATGGTTCGGGCGTTATTGTAGAGCACAAAGAAAGCTACAAAAAGTGTCCTACAAAAATTTTCGAATCTCATCGGATAGCCGAGTTATTGCCGAAAAACAAATTTTAAGCGTTTTCCAAGATGGCGGCGAAAGCTCCTAGGAAAGCTTGGTCGACAATCTCAAGTTAAGCTTTTCTAGGTATCCCCTACAACATATTAAAAAATTAGAAGCGCAAATTCATTTTCTTTTATTTGCCTTTTTTTCGGACGAAATGACTGGACTAACTCTGTATGTAATGTTTAAGTGAGGTATTTCTTATTTATTTCGTTGCGGGTTCTGTAAGCTTCATTTAGGACTATCTCTAAGGACTACTCAACCTTTGCAAGCTGACGAATGATCCTGGCTATAGGAGTAACAGGACTAGGAGCGAAAAGTGGAATTTAAAGGATGAAGCACACTTATCCACCCGGAAGCGGTTTGTAACCGTATCAACTCGAGGCGGTCAGTATTCTTTGTATGAAACTCCATACGTACTACTACTGCAACGCACACTTACTCACACCGTTACGTAAACGCCTCGCGGCGAAAGGCAATACGGTATACGGTGTTGATCCCTGAGTTGATAAGTGTGCTATAACCTTAAGTTGTAAAGAATAGTCATTGCAATAATAAAGGACTAGTGCACTAGTAAAAAATGACATTTTTTTCATACATTTCTTATAGGTAGTATACATAACTGGTCGCGTGCAAGCTTCAAGTAAGTATAAATAAAGTAATTGCAGCAAGTTGTGGTTTACTTACGTTTTTATAAACAAACTAGCGGCCGCCCGCAACTTCGTACTCGTGGATCCCGTTTTACCCCCTTAGGGGTGGAGTTTCGTAAAATCCTTTCTTAGCGGATGCCTACGTAATAATATCTACCTGCATGCCTTTCAGCCCGATCCGTCCAGTGGTTTGGGCTGTGCGTTGATAGATCACTATGTCAGTCAGTCACCTTTGAGTTATATACATATATTTAGATGATTACATCTGCGTGTATGTACAATATTTTGTTATATTAAAATTTATAAAGTTTTCTTCTACTTAGACAATTAGTAGAGTTCAATTCCCACCTGAGGCAATAGATTTTTTAAAGTTTACAAATCGCATTTAGTAACTACATAATCAGTGATAAAGCTCAAGGTGGACCGACGACCTCATAAAGGTAGCAGGAAGACGCTGGATGCAGGCCGCTACCATTGGGGGAGGCCTATATTCTGCAGTGGACGTTATGGCTGAAATGATGATAATGACGAGTGATAAAGCTACATGCAAGTAAACAGATACTACATTTTGTCTTCTAATTGATGGCAAATTAACGTTCAAATGAAGATTCAAAATTCTGTTTAGTTAATGCTGTGATAATTTGTCGAATTGTCTTGACTCGTGTATAGGGCTTGAATACCGGAATTCCGGAATTTCGTAACTCCGGAATTTCGGATACATTTTTTCCGATATTTCAATTCCGGAACTGAAGCCAATATCGTATTCCGATATTGAAATTTTTCATAAATTATTTTAAGTTTTCAAAACGTTTAAGTATCAAAATAAAAAAGAAAGTCCTTGAGGTATGTATTCGCNCGCGGAGGTAGCCGCAGCTGAAGCCCCAGGACTGAATGCCGTCCATCTTGGCTACCACCAGTGGAGCACCCGGCACCGCCACGCAGGGGCACAGGATCTCATTAAAACAGACAGGGCCCGCGAGGAAACCCTTAATACGTCACAGAGTCATAAAGGTAGAGATACACACCCGTGGTAAGCTTCCAGACGCGTATAGACCACAGGCATGTCGCGGAGGTAGCCGCAGCTGAAGCCCCAGGACTGAATGCCGACCAGCTTGGCGTCCACCACTAGCGGAGCACCCGGCACCGCCATGCAGGGGCACAGGATCTCATCCACACGAGCAGGACCCGCGCACAGCATTCTGTCGTCCATCTTGAGTTCGTGCTACGAAGTAAAAATATATTATTATTAGGTTTGATTAGACACTATTAATTATAATTATTGTTCTCGTAACAAGATGAAATTAAAGCATCCTTAAACTCGTACCATGAAAAAACTGTAAATAAGTATTTCATATTATGGAAGTTGTTTAATAGGTTCATAACTTTTTACAAACTATTCTATCATCATATCTTTTATATTCTATTCTTGTATCAAATCTTTAATCATAAGCAAAAACCTGCAAAAACTTTGCTGTTTGAAAACTGATATTACTTATTGGTGAACTATAAATGCTTAGCACGTGTAAAGTAAAAGGAAAATTATTTACCTCACCTAACCCACAATTTCGGTAACAATTACATTGTTTAGAATCAAAAGGTCTCAGAGGACACTAATGTCATGGTAAAGTCACATCGAAATTCATCGAATATATCGCTCGACCTATGAATTGTTGAACCGTCGCAAATCACACCTCGCTAGATAATTATGTCATTGTAGAATAGTATCATTGCCTTTCAGTAGAACTTGCATTGGCACGGTTCAATTGCTCCGATATTACTTAGCGAGGTCTAAGCTTTCGCTACAAGCAATAATGAATATTGTTGAGCTGTAAATATTGATGGATAAATTGTTCAACTTGATACCCATTTGCGTCTCAATTTTATCGTCAAAACCGATATAAACTTTCCATATTAAGATATTCAATAACTTATTTCAGTATAGAAATATTTACCTAAAAATAAATTTGTGTAGTAAACGACACTGCCTACCTCACACCAGTTTGTTTGTTATTAAAATATATAAAGTGACACCTACAAAAAAATCAAAGTAATAAGTATCTTAAAGCAAAATTAATGACGTACTTATAAAACGTGCTCTTTGAATTCCAACATACCTACTGAAAATAACGACGTTTATAAACTACTAGGTATCTTTTGCCCGCGGCTTCACCCGCATGAAATTTAGTTTGTCACAGTTCGTCATAAATTATAGCCAATTTTGTTATTCTGGGCTATAAACATAGCTGGGCACCGTTAAGCAAATAGTTAACTTCGTTAATCGTTAAACCGTTAATAAAAAAATTAACTTCGTTAAACGTTAAAACGTTACTTTTCGCAAGATTTAACGCAAGTTAACGTTAATCGTTAATCCGTTAACACATGATAATAAAACGAAAAAAAAAATTGTATGCAAGGTTCAAATAATTTCGAAAGCTTGTATCGCGTATGGTTTTTATTCCTCTTTTATGTTTGCGCTACAAGCTTTCCAAATTATTTGAACCTTGCTTAAGTACAATTATTTTTTTCATTTTAGTACAACTGCATTTCAGAAATAAAGCTTGTTTTAAAAAAAGTTATTATAATTTCATTTTACATTTTTTAGTAGTATCTCAATCTCAGAGCCTTGGTTCAATTACGATACAATTTAGCACCAAAGTGCTCGAAAAGACAAATCCAGCAAACCCAAACTCGATAAGTTTCCACCGTTTCGTTAAGGAATTCCTATGGCCACCTCCTGACTCCATCATCAGGACCCTGGACATCATCTACACTCGCGAGCAAAAGTATGGAATCACTTACACGAAGTTGTTTCCACGCGATCTTGACGATTTCATAGTTTGACATGAAAAAACGGTCATCCCTCTGCGATGTGCACCGGCGCTGTTCAGAACTTGGTCTCGGGATAAAGCCACCAGTCTCCCGAAAGCATCTTAAAACTTTCGAAACCCAAGAGTGGCTTATTTGGAGCTGACGTGCGACAGCCCGCTGGCTGAGCCCTTCTTGCAATAGTGCAACGATTTGTGCTGCTTCTGAAGGTGTAGAATCCCAGGTAAAGTGTCGAAAGAAGCGGAGATGTATATGTATCAATGTGTGAAATCCGAAAACCAAAAATCCGAAAACACGTGCTTTTATAGGGGGTAAATAGGTCGCAACTCGCGACGTACAAACAGTTGATACATGTCTTTTTCCTTACTTCTTCACATCAGCCGGGATATCTTTTTAAATACCGGTGTGATTTAAATGAATTTGGTATCAAATTAAAGTTAAAAGTTTAATCTTTTAACTGGTGCCACTTTTTTGTAACTAACAAATTCGTTAGTACACAACTTCATGTTAGTGATTTCATACTGTAGTACTAAAGTGCTCGAAAAGACAAATCCAACGAACCCAAATTCGATGCGATGCCGCCGTTTCATTTAGGAGTTCCTATGGCCACCTCAAGACTCCATCATCAGACCAGCTCAATAGTACCATAACATTGCATTGTCATCGTACTTACATAAGTATACCAAATTTCAGCTCATTCAGTTGAGGAAAACTGGTCTTAAATTCAGTTGCAAGAGTTGTCCCACACATACTAACAAGTGTCGTTAGTGATCTGGTTACAAAAAATATTGTTTTGGGTTCTGGAAGTTCTGGAAGCTCGAACGTACTTATCAGAACGCATTTTTCAGCGTGCCTGCTATATCTTTTTGGTAAATAGTAGGTACTGGATTAACGATTAACGGACTTAGGATAATTTAACGAAAGTTAACGAGTCCGTTAACATTTTTTAAAGTTAACTTAAAAGTTAATCCGTTAATAGAAATGTTAACTTCGTTAATTAACGATTAACGGATTAACGAGTTAATGCCCAGCTATGGCTATAAACAATAACACTGTAAAGTTTCATCAAAATCCTTTTAGTACTTAGTTTTTGCGTGAAACAGTAACAAACATGTTAACATCCAGCCATCCGTACAAACTTTCGCATTTATAATAATAGTAAGATAGTTCATTGATTGTTTATCTTTTATCTACATAGTAATATTTTCCATGTTTGTTAGCCTAGGTCGGCGGATGACGTTCAAACGCATGCACAATAAGAAAATTGGTACCATCTGGCTATCAACGCATCGGAGGCTGTTAGGGCTACCACACACGAACTCGTTACGACATCGTGACGTGACACGCCATGTTATCACAGTTTTTATCTAAAAATAGAATGCAAGAATAGAAGGTACTGTATCCATAACTTTTCTATTTCTTACCAATGATTCCCATTTTAAGACACTTGTTCTGTTTTCTGTATACATAATAAAATTAATAAAATAAGAGTAAAAACGCAGCTCATAACGACGACGACGGCATAACGTGGATTTGCACTACTGCACTGGAGTTATTTTTCAGGGGGGGTTGGTCCCTGACATGGGGGGGGGTGCGATTAGTATCATAGCTCATGAGTTACTACTATCAACTATCATCTTAAAAGCGGTCCCTGTCCTTGACGACCAAACGCCAAACATAATCTACATAGTAAACAGCCTGAAAGATTTTAATAAATGATCACCCACAAAATCCCCATCTAAAACATCGCATTGCAATTGGAGTAAACCGGCACCAGTTGCAACTGTTGCAAGTGCATTTCAGTAGCATATAACATATAAAAAAAACATCCTGGGGGAATCCTGGCACCAGACACCCCGACCCCCGCTATAGGTATACATACTTTTTTGCGTTACAACGACGGCAACGTAACGTGTCTCGTCACGGCGCGTCGCAACGGTTGATGTGTGGTGACCCTACTCCCGTTGCACTATTGCGCAGTATCACGCATGGGATTATTGCTGAGGGCGCAATAGCACGTGTTGTGTATTCGCGGAATGGACTGTTAATGTTTGATGCGTGAAATCCAAAGAGATACAATACAGGGTGGAAATGATAAGTGATCTCACTCGATTATTTCTAAACTATACAAGATATCGAAAAACTGGTTACTGATCCTGAGAGTGCTTGACGAGCTCTATCAAACGGCATTAATTTATCGTAAAACTGGTTTCTGATCCTGAAATTGCTTCACGAGCTCTATCAAATGGTATCAATATAATAAATAGGTTACAGAATAAACTGGATCTATCTGAAAATTCAATGTTTCCAGCTTCGAAATCGGTATCTCGATTATTGTACTCATGTACATACTTGATGCACATAATTTAAAATTGTATGTCTGGCATACATTTAGTATGGAAGCTGAAAACATTGAATTTTCGGATAGATCCAGGTTATTCTGTAACCTATTTTGATACCGTTTGATACAGCTCGTAAAGTACTTTTATGATCAGTAACCATTGTTTGGTTTTCGATATCTTGAATAGTTTAGAAACTATCGAGTGAGATCACTTATCGTTTCCACCCTGTATAAGTGGAAACGTCCGCTGCAAGGGTGATTTCCAATTGCGGGTCGTTTCAATCTCTGCAATCTATTATCTTGTTGTCGCTTCTCTGCGTACGTACCGGCATCAATCATCCAATTTGTGCATTCAGTTACATGTATTATGCAAAACGAGATCATTACCACCATTAGAACTTGCCTGAAAAATCGACTGTAGGTACGCAGATAATAACGATAGGAAGGGCCCCAAATCACTCATATTTTCGATAGCTCTATCGAGATAGCTATACAGAGTGTTTCGTGTAATGTGTCAAGCTGAAGGCAGGTCACCCCCATGCATGTTCTACGATTTTTCGTAGTTCAGAAGTTATCGTTAATTTTATGATTTTTAGGTCATAAAATTTTAAAATATCACAAAAACGAAACGTCCTGTATGTATATATAGGTTGCTTGACTCAGTCAGTGTCTGAGGTATCTATGGGAGCGGCACATGTTTTTGTAACATCAAATGTCAGCGAAATATCAGCCCCCCTAGACAAAACGCACTTTTTGATCGAATCGAAAATCGAATCCGTCAAAACTCCATATTATAAAAAAGGGGCTTTTTTTGCGATTATAATTTACACTTTGTCTAGACCCTCAGATCTCCTTCAGATCTACCTGAGTTAAGCGCTATAACTATCTAATCTTTATTACATAGCAAGTAAAATATGGACTCTTAAGATGTTAAATCTATGTAAATAAAAATAAATCGCCTAAATGTGTTGCTAAGCTCAGAACCCGAAAACAGTTAGGTAAGTATTTACGTATTAAGCTATTTTTAATTGGCTATTTTTTTCGTATTTTCCTTAAGGCACGTGGAAGGTTTCTAAGGGGAGAAAAAAGACAAAAATAGCGTGGAAAATTGTAAAAGCAACATTTTTCTTTCCCCATACAAAACTCAGATATTATTGGTATACCTATACAACATTATTTTTTGTATATACGAAAGCCAAAACACGTGTCACGTATTTCAATCTTTAGAATCAGTATAAAAAAAACTCACGAAGTTCCAAGCTTTTTTTGTTGTCCCATTATCCGCACGCGAGTACCTATTATACATCGTACAGCGCGCGGCACTTTCGTTGTTAACAACGCAATGTTTGTTAAGTTTGTCTAAGGGCGACGGTAATCACTTACCATCAGGTGATCCGTCTGCGCGTTTGCCTCCTGTTACATAAAAAAAAAAGATATAAACAATATTGCGATTGATTCTATTACTGATTCTGAACAAATAGTTTTAAGGTTTCGTATATACTAAAAATAACCTTGTAGATGCAAGTGTATATTATTGAGACATAAAGTAATCACACCTTAATACGTTTTTTTTTTCTATTGGACTCCGACAAGCCAATAATAACATTTGAGTTTTCTATCAACTGTCTATCCGTACAGCTAATAACTTACAACTGTTCTGTATATTTTTTGATATTACCTACCTATTATGGTTCATAACTCACTCGTAACTACACGTTTCGGTTCACCGACCAATAAAATATTGGAAATGACAGAATCACCGAGATCGTATTAATATGTTAATCTCAATCGAGAACTAAAATCGAGTTCATCTGACGATTTGCTGGCTCGAATCGAAATCTGTATTTCGTTTTTATAGTCGGGTACTTGATGAAAATGAAATGAAAATGTTTTATTTTATAAAAAAGTTCATTTAAAGTATTTTGGTAACCATCCTTTAACCTTGGTAACCAAACTTGATGCACCTAACTGGAAAATTACGCGACCAAGCGGGTGACACTCAATTGATAAATTGCGATTGCACCTATTCAAAGGGGACATTGAAGAGTTGCTGAAACTGGGACTACCTCACTCGGACAACCAGTGTACGAATAAAGTGATTTGTGTGTAAAGTTTTGTTATTTATTTTGTTTTGTCATATACTCGTAACTTTAAAATAACTATTAAGTTGCATCCGAAAATTGACGCGAGCTACAAGTAATCTAAGAAGGAAAAAAGTTGTTTTCAAAATATATAAAAGTAGGGATACGTTTATTAGATAAATACGAGTTAAATTCTTAAACAAAAATGGAAAGAAAAACAAAGTTATGAAAGTAACCCCCTTAAATAAGAATTTATAAAAAAATACAAACGTTTACTGAACCTATTTTACCTAGTTAAAATGTTTTGTCTTGTTTTTGTCGAAGTCAAATGTTGAAAAAAAATACAGGGAGAAATCCAATTTTCATATAGTTAGGTTTAACAAACGTTGTATATTTTTATGAATAAAGTATTTACTATAACTATAATAACTAATAATAACACTGCCATATTGTATTCTAAGGACCAGTATTACAGTAATCAATCAGCCTAAAATGTCAAATAAGGTACACACGAAGGTCAGAAAACAAACTCACATTTTTATGAACATACTGTGAATTAGGCACTCACCATAGTATACTCATTGCAGTGCTCGCTGTGTGTCATGGTGAACTTGATTGTCCTCAACATGGGGTCCAACTTCTCCCAGCGGAAGAATCGAGAGGACCGAGGCAAGCACAGCTCCTTGCCCTGGGAATCCCAACTAATATTATAAATGCGAAAGTAACTCTGTCTGTCTGTCTGTCTGTCTGTCTGTCTGTCTGTCTGTTACGCTTTCCCGCTTAAACCTCGCAACCGATTTTGATGAAATTTGGCATAGAGATAGTTTGAGTCCCGGGAAAGAACATAGGATAGTTTTTATCCCGGTTTTTGAAACAGGGACGCGCGCGATAAAGTTTTTCTGTGACAGACAAAATTCCACGCGGGCGAAGCCGCGGGCGGAAAGCTAGTTAAATTATAAGTTAGCCACGAACTGAACATGAACTCTATGCAAATATTAGACAAACCATTGCAAGCTATACTTGAGCAAATCCTCATCATCATCATTTCAGTCATAAGACGTCCAATTGCTGAACATAGGCCTCCCCCAATGATTTCCACACTGGACGGTTGGTGGCGGTTCCTGCTACTTTTATGAGGTCGTCAGTTCTTGTTCAGTGTCTTGAAAAGGACATCGACCTAATTAAAGAATTTAAATCTGAATAAAATTGGAAAATGTGCACCAGCATAGGCGTGCGATAGGTACTTAAAACAATAATTTTAAACACCTTAACACACGTTTATCAGACTTCAAAAACTTTAAGAATGTTGGCCTGTCAACTACAACATTCTGCAAATCTGAAAATCTTTGTAAAACTTCTTCAGTCGTGGAAATCCAATGACTGAAATGACAATGAACTTTCGCCCTAGCGGTACACCTGCCCTTTCCCTCACTGACTAAATAAATTCCGGCTAATTTACCCGCGAATTCGTCAGTAATATAGCAAAGTCGGCCGCTTGATGCTATGGTTCGTAACAGACTAGGTACCTACTCGTACTATGCCGAAGTGTCGGGTTCGATTCCCGCAAACATTTGTGTGCATGAACATATTTGTTTGTATTCTGGGTGTTTTCTATCTATAAAAATTATGTAATAAGTATTCACAAAAAAAATATGTTTATATCCGTTCTCTGGTACCCATAGTGCCATAGTACAAGCTTTGCTTAGTTTGGTACTACTACCAAACCGCCATCTAGATGGCGGGGATATTTATTTATGTATTTCTTAAAGCCTGTCTAGTAATACATATAGAAGTCTTCAGCTAGTCCCCGTTCCACAGCTAGTGCCGGGCTCCGTCTCTCAGTAGGTCTAGAACTACAGCGAACTATTTACTTCATAAATTGCCTTGTATGAACTCGGCAAGGGTGAGAGAGGATGTTATTTAATCTAAGCAATCCAACACAATTGAAATGCCTGTGTATTATTTTTGTTTGTTTACTTAAATATGTACTTTCTGAAATGGTATACGAGTACCTACACGTGTTATTTGTCTAACATTAAAAAGTTTTGTAGTAAGTACAATGAATTTGAACTTTGACGGTTACCTTAACGATAACCAGTGCTTTTTGTATGGAGTTTGACTGATTTTTGACGTTTGTCAAAGTTAAAATAAGATGGTGCAACCCAGCCTAAGGAAACCTAAGGCCTCCCCAAAGGATTTCCACAACGTGCAACAACTGCGCCGCCCGCATCCAGGCACCTCCCGCGACCTTCACCAGATCGTCGGTCCACCTACAAATAAGTTTATTTTAATGTTTAGTACCGTACCATTCTGTCGCATCGTCCCCATCCTGTGACGAAAGCAGTTCGGCCATATTTTGGAGAAAACGAGGAAGACAGAGATATGGGTTTTATGGAGACCCTGCAAGTAAAAATAAATGTGACACGATTTTGGTTCATCCCCTACAAAATACAAGGCCTATTTTCGGATTTCGTCCAACATCTGTTAATTAAATATTACATATTTGGAATTCTGTGAGGCATTATATTCTATGTACAAAACCGCTTATTTCGGATCCTCGAATATGTAGAATTATAGACCGCTACGACGTGGGCAGTGTGCGATAAATACTCGGCATACACGAAACTGGCATTCTGAAATATCTTACAATGAAAGCGCTCAAACACAATGTTACACAGTTGCCTAAAACGAGATAGAATATTAATAATATAATACACAGTACCCACCTCTTTTCTCTATTTTATGAAAAAAAAAATGTATTTTCGTAAAATACGTAGGCATAGTATACCTTTTCGAGTTAACAGTTCTATTGGAGTAAATGCTTACCAGTTTGACTTTTTTATCCTCCTTTTTATCCTCAAATAGAAAAGATTATTATTATTACTTCATTAAAATTGTTATTACTTAAACAAGCAAAAAATCTTACTAAAGAAAATGTTATATTTAAAAAAAAGTGTCCTTGCTTAACACTATGATTTTTTTCGAATCGTAATCGCTACCAAATGTTTTGAAACATCGGTTAATGTTTAATGTTGCTCTTAACTCTTTGACCAGTGTGAAACTGACTACCGTAAGCCCTTCGTAATCCGCTCCAGTGTTGTCCAGAGTCCTTGTAATCCTACATGTCAACTCATAATATACCTATCTACCTATACGATTGCTACTTTTCGCCAGATTCCGTATAGAACAGTTAGGCTGAGTTGCACCACCTAACTTTGACCGTAACTTTAACAATAACCGGCGTTTTTTGTATGAAGTTTGACAGATTTTTGACGTTTGTCAAAGTTAAAGTAAGATGGTGCAACCCAGCCTTAGTGTCAAATAGTTCGTGACACTCAAAGTGGCCAAAAAGTTGAAAACACAACCTGGAATAATGTAGTGACAAAAACGTGTTGCGAACTTATTGGATACATTGGGTATCACGAACTATTTGACCCTGACTGTACTAAACTTCTAACTTCGATTAAGGAATGTGCATCGCTTTTAAAAGTAAGTTTTAGTATTTCTGTAAGTTAAGTTTTGAATTCAGAAACAAAAACAAATAGGTACCAGCCCTTAAACTTTGTATAGAAATAGCTGAGAGTGAAGTCAAATGGGTAACGTTAGACTGCGTTTTTTCTAAGGTGGCCAAGTGACGTCACGAGATTTATAATGTCTCTACCTAAGGTATTTTTCTGATTTTTGACATAGAAAAGCACCGATTAATTTGATAATGCCAGATAATACCTACCTACTGAAACTTGAGAAATAATAAAAAAACTTGCATTTTCCCTATTCTGCACCATGATCGATTACCTGAGTTTCACGATATTGTTTTGTTCTCTGCTACCAAATATAGCTGACGTCAAAACTTTGTTCATTCGACGCTTGTTTTTTTTTTTTTTGGGGTAGCGAAAAATATCTTCCAAAATATTTTGCCAATACAAGGTGTAAAAATATTACGAAATGAAGATGATTGATTCTGGTGCTCAAAAACGAAAAAACATTCGATACAAAAATGTAAGACAATAAAAAATTAAAAAATGGCCTTTAGAAAGCAGTAGTTTCAAATCAGAAATTTTCGATGATATCAGATACACATCTGTAGCACTTTGGACACACGGGCCAAAGGTTTATGATTTAACTATTTAAGGTTTGCCAACCTGCCCCTTACCTTCGGGAATATTCCTACAATTTCAAGGATAAATCCTCCGAACCCCAAACGTTTTGTGAAGGGTTAACTTTATACATAGGCACGTATAAGGATTCGTCACCCATCGCGGCATCGTAACCCAATTTTTAAGTCTCTTTCTTCGCTTTCGTTCTTGAAAATCTTAAACAGAATCTTTGGTAAGGCCCCGTTCTCGTCCAGTCGGAGCAGAGCGGATAGGAGATAATGTGGAAATAATGAAATCTGATTGTTTATTCAAAACATTTCTACGCTCCGCTCCGCCTTGGTGAAAACCAGGTAGTGGTGGCCTAAAACGTTATCAAACTCTAATCAATATAATGTTCGAAGTCTAGTCTAAATTACATTTAAGCAAACATTTTTTAAACTTATAAAATAATATATTTTGCTTGAAGCTAAATACCTACCTGTTGGAAATTTCCGTCATCACATATTCCATGAAAACATCGTGTACAGTTATTTTTAATTAATAGACAAAGCTGTTTGTAATTGCAATTTGATTGCATTTCTCTGTGTTCGATTCAAGGAATGCTCGTGTGTAATAGGGTTGCCACATTTATATTTAAAAATCCTTACGGTCGCGCATCGAGAGTATTCGAGAGTTTATAGCCATCACACAAGCAAAGATTCGTATCTGTAATCTTTGTGACGCGATGACGTCTTGCGTATCTCACTGATTTGTAAGTTTTCGTCTCAACTTTTGTTACGCGTCCACTATAAACTCGAATATTACAGAAAAATGCCTTAGACAGAAAGCAATATAAAATAACAACATCATCAATAGCTTAAAGATGTTTAGTTTATTATCCAAACTTTAGAAGCTAGACTGAGTCCGAATTGAAAGGCCAATGTCCGAGTAAATTCGGACGGATGGTAACCCTTCGTATGAATCTCTTCGTTCGTTTATCATGCTATTGGTACTACCACCTGATACAGGGATGGCTAACCTTTTTGATCAAATGGCTAAATTCATACGTTTGATTAATTTTTAATGACACCATAGACAGGGAATTTTAATTGAGAAGTTAATAAGTATAAAATATAAGTACAGGCAACGTCAAATAGTTCGTGATGTCAAACCGTGAGTAGGTACATAATGTAACTCATTAATAAACGTCGCGTTAAAACCCGTGTCTTACTATTTTAGGTAGTAGTAGTTCTGAAGTATTTCATACCTCTCAAGGCTGATAGATAGTCTCAAAACTACATAGACGCGTTACATGCAACTCACATTTAATCAGCGTAGTTCCTAAAACATGTCGCGTGCCATTGGTTTAACATCCCTGACCTGAAAGGCATCCTAGACCAGCCATACTAGAAACGGTAGTGTATGATACAAACTCTGTCACTAACAAGGTTTAACAGCAAGACCTTGTGAATTTTGCCGAATCATATACAGGGTGACATTTAAAGCATTGGCATCCTTTTAAACTAATGCCCGTATTCGCAAACATTACTATGAGATTGCACAGTGCGCATGGACGCACAGAGTCACACACGAACCAATCGCTCGCTCTATTCAACGCTGTGCGTTCGATTTGATCGATTACTTAAGCAAGCATCGTTTGTGAAGTAAGACTCTACTCATGACACATATAGTTCCAAAATACTGAACTGTCCTATCGATGACATTGACAGCGGGACGCCACCGTCAATACCGAATCGCTGGTTCCGATTTTTGCCATGTTGGAAACCATAAAGTTGAACGATGGTAGCGCCCCCCTGTCATTGAGTTTGGCGGGACAGTTCAGCGTGGGTCATCTATAGTACATTCCCTGATTAAGAGACAGTTAAATAAGTTTTTTAAACAAAGAGTTTGTACCTACAGTTAACAACACATCAGTCAGACCATACATTTTTGTTGCTTAATAACACCTAATACATCGAAATAAGATACCGGTGTTAAGTTTGATGAGCTGTCGTCTGTACAAGGGTTTAATTTTTGTTCATTGGATTCGTCTCACATTCAGGGAATGTGCCTATTATGTAGGTATCATGAATAGAGTCTTAGTTTAAAAGGATGCCAACGATTTAAATGTCACCCTGTATTACGTATACGCTGATATTGGACATAGTGAGGTAGCAATCATTAATTAGAAACAAGCTTGCAAGTAACTAATTAATTGGTCCTGAAGAAAATAAATAGAAAATCCTGTGAATTTTCACAGTTAAAACAAAACATGATACAAACGAGTAGTTAAATTACAACGTCGTTGTGAATTCATTTTTAAAACATACCAAGCTGCCCGCCCCAACTTCACACGTATTTATTTATCAAACGTTTCAATAAAAAAAATTATCAAAAAAATATAAATGGCAGTGTTCAGCAGAAAAATAATTGGATTATCATGGTGAAACAATTGTTTAAATCGATTCAATAGTTTCCGAGCCTATTTAATATACAAACATAACAAAAATACAAAATAATCTTAGGCTGGGTTGCACCATCTTACTTTAACTTTGACGTACGTCAAAAATCTGTCTAACTCCATACAAAAAACATCGGTTATCGTTATAGTTTCGGTCAAAGTTTGGTGGTGCAACTCAGCCTTAGTATACCTACTCGTAGATTACTCGTCATATGGGTATGTTCCAAATAAACCAATACACTAATCTCACGTAGTAATTAGTCCTATTTGCATCTTCAAATTAATTTCGGCTTTGCTCAAACGCGGTCAGTAATTATGATTCCCATTGCCCATCAATGGATCCAACTACCGTTACACCACCTGAATGCCAGCTTCATTCAGTCAATATCCTTTGACAAGCACCAGCATTGGATCGGATTAGATCTACCGGCGAAATTAAACATGACGTTTCTTCGATACAAATCCGGGATGCAGCGCGCCTGTCAAAAGGTATCGACTGAAATGCACAAAGCCCTTAGTGTTCCGTTGATTAGACCTGACTCCAAGCTGAGGATGGGCAGGGTATCAAGTTAAATGAGAGAACAGCCCCTGATTGGGTCGATATTAATGCGATATATTGTTCTCTGTGCTGATGCGTCACGTTACGCAACGAGTAACAACTTTATTTGAAAGTCTAGTTTGCAGCAAGCAAATCTTTAGGTATGAGATTGATTTGCTTACAAATTTTGCGTAATTATTATACATAATAATATACATACCTGTAACTAAGTTCCTCGTATAACCTCAAGAGCGCAATATCAGCCTTGAGGGTGAAGCGATCGAAGTCCTCGTGGATAATTATTAATATCACTGAATGTAGAGACGTGCCCCGGTCGGCGTAGCTCTCGCCCACCACCACGGCTAGCTCATAAGTTCCCACTCTGCAAAAAGAAAACATAATCATTTCTATTATCAAACACCATTGTAAGAGTCAAAGCACAAGATGCGTGCGACGCCAGAACGGTGTCGCTGCGTCTTCTAGGTGGCGCGGGGAGGTACGCAAACGCATCGACAGAGACCGAGACGGGGGACCGCGACCGTCTTGACTTGTCTTTGTCTCTGTCTCGCTTACAAACTGGCACTTATCATACATTGCCTAAAGACAAGCAGTGGTCGTGGTCTCTCGTCTCGGCCCCTTGTCTCGGTCGCTTGTCTCTGTCGCAGTGCGAACCGCCGCCTTTACATAGAAATTATCTGTGGCGGGCACACGAGCGCGAGCGGTGCGATTTGGAGAAATCTTTGCGGTGCAGCGCCGCAACGTATCGTGTGCTTTGGCTCTTACTGTAGGCCCGGCTTCGGTTCGAGCTTTTATTGCTCTATCATTTTTCAGGACAAAACGAGTCGGTATGTAGAGTATTTCCACACTATACATTTTCAAGACAATAGTTAATATATTTTCTTTTGCAAACATAAATTGTTTCTTGAATAGAGGGCATTGTGAAAATCTTGTAAAACAAAGTCTTGAAAACATATTTTTAAGACGACTTACTAAACAACTTTATTTGCATGCTTTTGAATATTGAAATTGATACATTTATTTAACAGAGAGTATTCTTCAAGTAGGTACCGACAACTGCCCTGATCAGAGGGTGTTGGTTGACAATATGACCATTAGGTAATTTAGAACTCAAGTCTTTATCGTTAGGTACCCTAAATTACATACAAAACTGGCTCACTAACTAGGTAGTCTAATCTTTATCGAATTAAAATCTATAAAATGCTACATTGTATGATTAGCCTGTATTAACTGTAGATGGCAAGTTTTATAGACTTGGCAATCACAAATCAGCGAGCTTTTCAGCGCAAAGTTGATCGAACCTTAGCCTCTCGACTTATTGGATCTATATTTACATTCCATCGTCTTATTGAATACGTCCAGCCAACAGGAACAGCTAGGGTCTTGATTATGTGCGTGCCCAGGATATAGTACCTTTCATTTATAGTGTAAGTAATCATAAAATGTTCACTGGTAAACTTATAAGTATTAGGTAGGTAGGTATACACAAACTTGTTCACATACCTACTTATACATATTTACATACTATATGTGACAATAAATATGTTAGGCCTATGTTTAGAAATGAAAAAGTAGTGACTATAGTACTAAGTACAGTACAGTAAGTACAGTACCATTATGGCTACGATTCGAGATAGATTAGGTCTGCTTTTTCACCAGGTTTTCCGATATTCAGATGTTTTTGTGGTTATTCGATTCCTGTGTGCTTACCATGAGTTTACGTTAGGTGTGCTCGCTAGCGGTACACTGAAAATCTTTTTCACAGTTTGTAAATACACATAACTGTTTTCCCGGAATGCAGATACTCGTTTTCCGCCAGAGGTACTTCAATTTTATACAAACATGTAGAACGGAAACTGCGGCTGCCGTGTCTGCTGGAATTCTTTGAAAATAGTAATCGTGTTTCAAAAATCCTTCACATAGAGAATAGAGCTGCACTATTCGATATGACACGGCCATTTTTTCCGAATATCGCAGGCACTCTCGGATGATTGAATATATCGTTACCGGCTTACGTTGGTTTCACAAACAATAGATCCTGTTTGGATAAGTTCTACAACCGAATTTTCCATTTCAGTTATTCGTTTCTAAAAAAAAATTGAGTGGTTTTTCGTAATAGATACCTACTATTCGTAACGCGGTTTGAAGTATTTTATTTTGGTCAGTATCATTAATCCATTTTAGGTATGATAACGAAAGAAATAGGTACAAGCGTACCTACGTGGAATAACCACGAAAGAAAAACAAAATTCGATAGAATTTGGTCGAAGAAAAATAAGTTTTTTAGTGATCAGGGGCTACATATTATTTATATCGGGCCTTGTAGTTGACAATACCTAAAATTTGGAAAATCATAGCTACATACATAAATAAGTACCTACGCATGATCTACATCTGTAGAGAGCAGACAGAGACCACAGAAAAACTAAAACAAAAACGTATCTAGGTACTTTTAGTAACAAATTCAGTAAAGATATAGGTACGAATTAGGTTATTGTTAAAAGAAGAAATAGTGAATCTATCAGATAGTTCCACGTTCTGTTTTTTCTCTAATAAAAAGTGGCAAGTCTTACTTAAACTGTCGAACTAAATTGCCTTGTGTGTTCGCGATGTTTCAAGAGTGATGGATGAAAATGGTTACAAAAGTTTTTGTAGTTACTTCGGCAGGGTTGCGCACCATCATAATTTTATTAACAAACGTCAAAAATCTGTCAAACTCGATACAAAAGAGACACCCGTTATAAAGTAAACCAACAACTTTTTGTCGGCCGATAGTTGGGTGGAGCTGTAATCAGTATGGTTAAGTATGTAGTATGAAAGTGCGAATATTACACCAATTTTTGGTATTAGCCGATCCTTCATACAAATTAAACTCGGACACAACTATCGGTCGAAAAGTCTGTAGTCTGCGCCTAGGCTTACCGTTAAAGTAAGTTGGTGTAACCCAGCGTTAATGTGACATTTTGACGGTAACAATGACATGTGTCTTTTATGTTCTCATACACTTTGCAAAGGAATAAACGAAAACAGCTTTCTTCACATGATGCTTAAAACTATGTCTACCGTAATTTAAATAAAATATTATGATGTTGGTAGGTATGACCACTCCTAATATTTTTTTTTCTTTATTAAGGAAACAAACAGCGTGAGTTTATACATGTGAACTTTGTTTTGTTTGATAAGTAGTTATTATTTGCCATTGTACAAAGATCGCTTAATTTGGGTAGGTTTGGATGATGGAGATATTTGGAATATTTTACTTCCTTATTTAGACCACTAAAAAGGCACAGCTAGTAGGGTTTTTGCAGTATCTACGGATTTCATTATCCAAGACCAGTCAACGAAGACCTCCCTGGTCTATTTGTTTGGAGCCGCTACCAGCAGAGGGATCCTAAAAGGTAACTAGATTTTTAGCTTTGACTAAATGAAAGAATAATTTATTTAAAGAATTTTGTAACCTGTAATATTATGTATCCACAAGCTACATGAAATGAGATTCAAATACAGCCTTTCTTGGTCTAAAAAATTTAGTAATAAATTATCCTATGTAATGCCAAAACATTTTTTTTTTAATTATGTAAATTGGATTTATTATTTTAGGCCAAATCCTCCACTTGACTCTAGTAATAAGTGAGGGTTAAAGGTTTAAAAATGTTAAACTACCTAAGTTACCTCTAGTTACTTAGGTAAAGTGTGTCATGAATTTAGAATCATGTAGGTACATAAAATATGTAAACATTATAATGTAGAGCTACCCTACGTAAATATAACATCCGTACGTGTGCTTAAATAATAAATACAAAAGCAAACTCTTTCGATAAATCAATATTTAAGTAGTATCTGTTATAAACCTCAACACATAAAAAAACTGCGAGTAACGTTTTAAAAGGCACTTTTACTATGGAAATAAACGCAGAAGACCAACAAGGTAAATAAGTAAATAAAACTAAATACGTAGCCAAGTAAAAGTAAAAAAACAAGTAGCCAAAGGAAATGTTCGGGGAAAACAAAACGTATCAAGAAAGGTAGAGTCGAATAATCAGAGCGTAAGGAAACGTGTTTTGAGTCTACCTTTAAAATAGAGTGATTAAGACTGCCGCATAGGAACGACGGAGTTCTATAGACGGACGTGAGCAGTATAAAGCCTCAGCCAAACCAACGCGTGCATATCGCGTCAGTGATGGCGAAATGGCGATCACTGCGCGGTATAGGAAAATGACAGGACGCGCGTCCTGTCATTGGCCTATGCACGCGCAGTGATCGCCATCGCCGACGCGATCTGCACGCGTTGGTTTGGCTGAAACTTAACAGGAAACCTATCACGCAGTGTTGCCAACTCGGATTTAGAAAAAGTCGTAGGACAGATTAGAAAATTACGTAGAAATGGTACCATTTCCATATAGAAAATACGTAGATCTACGTACTTTTTTTTCTGAGTGAAATGAAGAGAGTAGGGGTAGGTAAAAGTAATAAAACGACAATTTTTATTACCGTAAACATAGAGTGACTCTAAAAGTAGTAAAGTAAACTTTAATTGTGTATCATTTTCAGAAATGTTTTTATAGTGAAGATTCACTTTGACCGTTTAACGGTTTACACACACAGTCACGTCACATCAGATTTCAAATTTCATATCAAGGCTCTTTAGTGACATTTCCAGGGGGCGCTGTACAGCATTTTTTCTATGGGGAAATGTCAAAATAACATTAGTTCCGACTTTTGCCACATGCCAAATAACCGTGATCGGACTAGTAACCCATGTGACATGCGTCATCTGTTTGGCGCGATGTGTTGAGTGGCGAGGCGAGTGGTGTGCGTTAGTATGAAACGGGCGAAAGTAAAGGAAACGATGCCCATTCAGCCTATTTTGCAAATTTGATAGAAAATACGTAGATTCTGGGACTAAAGTTCGTAGGTTTGCAAGGAAGGGTTAAAATACGTAGATCTACGTAAAAATACGTAGAGTTGGCAACCCTGCTATCACGTAACCAAGTAAGTACAACCACATTTATCTTTAGCGCCATACCTGTGAAACTCACAAAGTTATGGTTCTGGATTTATTGAAGGTAAATAAAAAAATTTTACAAAGCTGAAAGTGATGATTACAATCATTAATTTAAAACTGCATTTTATTAGCCTTCGTGAAATATGATGTTTCTTGGCTACCCCGCTCCTCCTCATACAAAATATCTTCAAAATCCCAATTTAAGTGTTTTCTTTTTGGGATTCCAACAACCCCTAACACACTACTAGCCCTATCTAATTAATTTTTACCCTCTATCGCGCAAGGGTGCAAGATATTACAAAAACAATTTTAATTAAAACATTTTATTCCTGTCAGTTTTTAAAATAATTACAAATAACGATAAAACATAGAGTTCTAGAGATAAATGAAGTCGGTTAAATAAATTAAGGGTGCATGGTATTGTAATAATTAGTACGTAAATTATTATAAACAATTTTATTGTTGTCAGATTTTAACTTATAAAACAACATTTTAATACAAATAAATAAATAAAAAATTATTTAATAAGTGCAAAAAATCTGGCATTCGAGAGACATCTCGCCGCCGTAATATCATAGAAGTGCTTGAAGACGAATTTAAGCTAACACTATCAGATTTACTTTAATCGCGTAAACCGCGTGCAACAACTGTATGTGCCGCTCGAGGAGAATGCGCCAGCGAGCCGTCGCAGCCGCGCGGGCGAGCGGCCGCCGCGCACGCTACAAGGCGGGCACATGGGCGGTGATGCCACGGCCCGCGCCGATCACGACTACAGCCGACGATCAAAGGTACAGTAGTGGCATCACACTAAAGAACACACTTCCAACGGAGTTACAAAATTTTTGGTATATATACTTTACAGGGCGAAAAACTTCGTCACCGCGGTTCAGGTTATCGCACATTTACCACATATTTCAAAAAATATACCTTATGAAGTAACTGAAACTACACTCGTATTATTAATCGCTATGGCACAATATTGTCATTGATAATGTTTTTTAGTAAATTGCAAGGAAAATTGGTTTTTATTTGTAATTGACAGCGGAAAACGTTGTCGACGCCATCTATGAAATTCGGCCGTAACTAAAAGCTACAGTACTAAATAAAGGCCAGAGTTTCTTGCCCCAGCGTAAGGGGTGTAGAAATATTATTAACACCCCGTACCCTCACCACCCGAAGTTTGTGCGTTCGATTCCTACTGAATGGTGAATGAATAAGTTTTTCTTTTTGCATCCTGATTAGTAGACTGTGTTTTATGCAAACAAACGAAAACTGTTGCCTACGAAATTACATTCTTGCTCTACATTCATTCGATAACATACATTTTGTTGATACAATTTTGTTTACACCACGCTTTTGTTTGTAACTTGATTAACACGCTCGTGGCCAGTGACTTTTGACTCTGATGCTTATTTTACACAGGTTACCTGTAGGTACCCATGCATGAGTCAGGGCTTGATTGGTCGATGCATGAGCATGTGATGCGGAATGACTAATGATGCAATTATTACATCAGATTGACATGGACTGAAATAACCAGGGCAGTTTTTTTGTGAGGGCGTAGTAAGAGTAGGTGCCTATACATATGTTTTTTTTTTCGTAAGAGGCAATTTTAAAATTTTATTCCAATGCCATGCCGATGCCAATTCGTAACTGACAATTGAGGAGAGGTGGTTTTTTATTTGTTCTTGCAAATAGGCTTTGTCTTTTGTTTCTATGCAAAAATTTAAGATTAAACCGGGTCTTTTGTATAATTTCGATTTTTGGCTTGAAGTTGCAAATTTTCTAATCAATTAATTAATGAACCATCCTTGAGTAGATGAGCAAGCTCACGCTGGAAATCTCAATTCAGAAACCGCCTTCGCCGTATATTAATAATAATAATAAATATGCTTGGACATTTTACACTGCGCCTCTAGTCCCAAACTAAGCAAAGCTTGTACTATGGGACTATGGGTACTAGACGACGGGATAAACATACTTAAATACTTTTTTTTTTGTAAATACATACATATTATACATAGAAAACACCCAGACCCGTCACAGAAATTAAAATTCATCATTTCAATTTCTGCCCGGCCGGGAATCGAACCCGGGATCTCTCGGCATAGTAGTCCGTTCTGAACCACTACACCAAACGGCGGACAATATTATTTATATGCGACACTACAGGCATAGCGCTAATATTTCTGTAGTGAAGCGATGAGGGAGGGTGTTATTGTGATGTCATTCAGGTGTGCTTCAGACATTTTTGCTGTGACAGCTCTGTTACTTGATCATGTCCCCTTCGCTTTGCTCCACTATCTCAGGAACCTACTAGGTTAAGTGTCTTTGTAAGGGTGGAATGGATAAATGCTTGTTACTTCTTCACGACTTTAAATAATCTATAAAGTCAGTGAACTGACTGACTGACTGACTCACTCACTCATCACGAAATCTCAGAAACTACGTGCTAGAAGTCTCAAATTTTGCAAGGTAGGTGCTTACCTACTAAGATGGGATTTTGCAAAATTTATATCCTAAGGGGGTAAAACGGGGTCCACGCGTACGAAGTCGCGGGCGGCCGTTAGGATATAGATTAAAGACCTAGGAATTTTATCTCGGTTTTTAAAATGGGAACATGCGCGTCATAATGACCTGTGATAGATGAAAAAATAATAGCTATTATAGAAGTATTATATTTTTACCTGTACAGCGGGTGAGCGACGGAGAGTATTGTGTTCTTGGTGAGCACGGTGCCGGTGAGGTAGTGAGCATACTGCCGCCGCACGCTCACCACGTAAGGGTGTTCCGCGATCGGTACCAGTGTGGCACGGAACACCTGCACAGGGGCACATTACCAATCGATCGATTACTGTTAATTGAGTATCGATAAATGTTCTGGGCAGGCCTTTCGCTAGGTGGACTAACGATCTGGTGCAAGTCGCCCATAAACGGTCGTTGAAGAAACCTTTCTGTCCAGCAGTGGACGTCATTTGGCTGAAACGAAAGAACGATGAATTTCTCCAGGACAAACTTAACCTTCACTGTTTAGGTTCTCAGCCTAAAACTAAAAGACACTCAGGCAGAAGGTCCCCAAACCGATTTCGATATAAATAAGATCCATCTGATTCTCTTCCGATTTTGAAGTAGACTATTAATTAGTAGGTACTAGGTAGATACCTATTTGGAATTAAAGTGTTGTTTCTATTCAGATAGCACATTTCAAGTCGTAAATCTTTTTTATTTATTAGTTTAGTTACCAGACTGTGATAGGAGAGTTATTTGTACCTACTTTGAAGTCTTGAATCGTTCCAACTGTAGGATAAGACCCTGTGCGCGTGTATGCTATTAACTATGCTTCGAATTCTTCAAAGGATCTCAATATCGAAAGTAATGCTACCCAAGCTAAGTAAGTAGAGAAAACGATTCACCAATGCCCATAAGAAAGTAACATTTTATTTTGACCACTGTCAAAAGAAACCATTCAGTTGCTATGAATGTAAGTATTTATCAATTAAAGTCATAATAAATGTGCAATATTTTTTGAATAATCAAATCATCTTTAACTTGTCTTAAAGTTAAAGATTAGAGAGACGAACTGAAACGAGGTGTTGCCAGCTACTAAACTCATTTTACGAATTAGTGCATTACAAGTTTTCAAGCTAATTACTAAATTGTATCCACTAAGTGCAGCGTGTTTAGCTGTGTAGTTTGCACTTCGTACTAACACTGAGCTTATTTGTGGAGTAAATTCTGTTACCATATTCAAACTTAACACCTAAGCTACTCAAGAATAGAGAGAAGGATTGAATTAGATTGTGTGTCAAAAATTTTAAGAGTTAAAGCGCTTTTATAACTGTTGAAAGTTCGGTTGTGATAAGGTGTTTGGCTCTTTTCGTTTACTTTAAAAGAAAAAGAAAAGGTATTTTTTCAGACCGATAATTAAATAATAAACAATATGGAAACGTCAGGCCTCCCTAACGGGACTGGTCAGCGGGTTGAATGTAGGACGAATCCCCCCCCTATTATTTGTCTTTGGAAAATTAGATAAATTCAAATTCAAATAGAGTGCTCCCTGTTGTGGTGACTTAATATCGATATTGATGATGCTAACAAAGTTTGATTCAGTAGAAGAAGAAAAATACTTTACCTACCTTTCGGTTAAGCATCGGTATGTCACCATTTTTTGGGAAAAATCTCTTCTCAAATAGACTCGCTAGACAATCTTTACACGTGTCATTTGCAGGAACTGCTACAGGTCCCACGTATTTTATCACTAAAATTAAAACTTATTAATTGATACATACCCGACTTTATCCCTAGAGTACATTCCTAGATTTAAAAAAAGTTGTTATGCCTAACTGAAATTATAAAATACATACCAAAAATGCACATTATAATGAACTTCGTCATTTTTCAGGCACTTCGCGCGAATAGTTACTTCGTTACGCACAGCAATCTAGTAGGCTTAATTAACTTTACCTATATTAAGTAAGTAGGTAGGTACAAGACTTGCGAACGCAAAGACATTGCAGACGAACTACACTATCACTGACATTGTATACGGCTATATAACTATATAGGCCTGTGCTATCTATAGCGGTATTGTGTGGCCGAAAGCTTTGAGACAATATTGGGGCAATACAATGGTCTTCACAACATTCTTGGAGCAGCACAGATTTCGCTACATTCCTAATCAAAGATTGTATATTAATTTTCTGTCTTAATGCTGCTGTAGAAGGTCTATTGCGCTGCCATGAGCAACATTGCCTTTTTAGGCAACAATACATACATAACAATACAATAACATACTCGTACATTGCCCTCTCTTCCCTACGTAAAACTTGAAACTTTGTAACTATTTGTTTATGTTTCATGGTTCAAAAAATAACGCAAACGAATTCGCTGTAATGTTATTCAAACTTAGTTCAAAATAAAAACTACGTTTACAAGTAAAAGCCTACCTATTTTTATGCAAATCAAAACGGTCCTGGATATTTTTATACGATCGTTCGCTTTTTTTATTACTTTTTAGATATTGAAAATTGGAGTTAGTAGATATGTAACTTCCGTGCTTGTAATTTTATAAGGCATTGTTGTGAAGCTTTTTTTATAAATTGGATTTGAAAATTATAAATGGAAAAATAATATAGAACAGTCAGCGTCAAAATATAATTTCGTGATGTGATGTGATGCCTAGGCGTAGACCACCAACTTTTTGTCGGCCGATAATTTAATCGGGCAGTTAATCAGTATGGGCATGTATGGAAGTGCGCATAATTACCGATTTGATTTTCATACAAATTAAAATCGTGCCCAACTATCGGCCGACTAATAATCGATGGTCTGCACCTAGGCTTAGAGGAGTTAGCGGTGACACCCATAGTAGCCAAAAACTTCGCAACACGTCTTTGTTAAAGATACCCTTTGCACCACCAGTGGTGCAGGCCGGTGGTGCAAAGGGTACAAAAGGATTACAATCTTCTATAATATACTCGTAAATAAAAATGAATTGATGTTCGTTAGTCTGATTAAAACTCGAGAACGGCTGGGCCGATTGAGCTGATTTTGGTGATAAAATGTTTGTTGTAGTCCGGGGTAGGTCTAAACGGTGAGCAAATAAGGAAAGATTTGCTTATTTATTGCCTTTAAGGCGGAACAGAGTTCGCCGGGTCAGCTAGTTTGGAATAATGTCAACTTTTTGGTCACTTAAAATACGAACTATTTGACGCTGACTGTACCTTACACTGTTTAAAAGAGGTTCAGTTTGAGTGGAGTTAAATCAACTGAAATTGAAACTGGTAATACTTATTTTACCTGTGATAGGAAAAACCTTTTCTTATTCTTTCTTATTTATTCATTTCAAATAATAAAAGCAATATCAATAATGTGTACGTATTTATTTAAAGAAAAGACATTACAACTAAGTAGGTAGATAATAGTGTTAGATATAGTAAGTTAGTATATTAAAATAACCACTTATCTAAAATAATCCATAATAAGTACGAACTTATCTAAAATACAGAATGTAAGAGACAAGATCTGAAATTATAATAATAAGATAGCTTGGGATATCAATTTGGACTCATTCCACAGACTCCTATTTTTATGAAAAATATAATAACTCTGGTCTAATAATTTTCTGTACAGCCAAGAGCATTAAATATGGCGTTCGTCAGTACTATGCAAGCCGTTCATTGCTAAATACAAATAGCGTGGTCACCACTATTATCTTTCATTGGTGCCTGGCATGGCAAGGTGCACATATCGCAGTCACATGCAGCCGTAGCAAGGTTCAATAGCACGGTCACCAGTACAATGTAGGAGGTCTACTTGACCAGCGTCGTGACCCTCGGTTCACTGGTACTGGACATGGCGAGGTGCACGTAGCGCAGTCACCAGTTTAACAGAAGCTAGAGTCATGAGTCCGTGACCCTGTGATCGAGATTACTGGGCATGGCGAGATACAATGCAGGATCCACCTCCTGGCAAAGTCCTGCATCTACTTGACCAAGGTCGTAACCCTTGGCTCGCTGGTACTGGGTGTCGCGAGGTGCACGTAGGCGCGCGTGGGTGACGTGGCGGTAAGCGCGCGCTCCATCGCACTAGTGTTCAAACACTATGTAGGTCATTGTAGCAGGGTTCAAATAGCGCGGTGGCAACCACTATAGGCGATCTACTTAGCCAGCGTCACTCGTTGGTGCTAGGTGTGTCGTGGTAAGGCGCACATAGCGCAGTCATATGCAGCCGTAGCGAGGTTCAAATAGCGCAGTGATCAGTATAAAGCAGGCGGTCTACTTGGGAAGGGTCGTGACGCGTGGCTCACTGGGCTGGGTGTCGCGAGGTGTACGTAGGCGCGCGTGGGCTACGTGGCAGGTCGCGCGCGCTCCATCAGCCCGAGACACCACGCCGCGCTACAGTTGTCGTAGTGATGTTCAATAGCGCGGTGAACAGCACGCTACAGGCGGTCTACCTGGCCAGGGTCGTGACGCGTTGCTCGCTGATGCTGGGCGTGGCTAGGTGCACGTAGGCGCGCGTGGGCCAAGTAGCAGGTCGCGCGCGCTCCATTAGCCCGAGACACGACGCCGCGCTACAGCTGTCGTAGTGATGTTCAATAGCGCGGTGAAGCACACTACAGGCGGTCTACTTGGCGAGGGTCGTGACGCGTGGCTCGCTGGTGCTGGGCGTGGCTAGGTGCACGTAAGCGCGCGTGGGCCAGGTAGTAGGTCGCGCGCGCTCCATCAGCCCGAGACACGACGCCGCGCTACAGCTGTCGTAGTGATGTTCAATAGCGCGGTCACCAGCACACTACAGGCGGTCTACTTGGCGAGGGTCGTGACGCGTGGCTCGCTGGTGCTGGGTGTCGCGAGGTGCACGTAGGCGCGCGTGGGCCAAGTAGCAGGTCGCGCGCGCTCCATCAGCCCGAGACACGACGCCGCGCTACAGCTGTCGTACTGATGTTCAATAGCGCGGTGAACAGCACACTACAGGCGCCTAGGCGGTCTACTTGCCCAGGGTAGTGACGCGTTGCTCGCTGATGCTGGGTGTCGCGAATTGCACGTAGGCGCGCGCGGGCCACGTGGCAGGTCGCGCGCGCTCCATCAGCCCAAGACACGACGCCGCGCTACAGTTGTCGTAGTGATGTTCAATAGCGCGGTGAACAGCACACTACAGGCGGTCTACTTGGCGAGGGTCGTGACATGAGGCTCGCTAGTGCTGGGTGTCGCGAGGTGCACGTAGGCGCGCGTGGGCCAGGTAGCAGGTCGCGCGCGCTCCATCAGCCCGAGACACGACGCCGCGCTGCTGCGGCCGCTGAAGGCGCGCGTGCTAGAGGTCGACAGCGAATGGACTGATATCACCTGGAAAAAACATAAACGATACACCCATTTGTTGTATAAGAAACTGCGTAAACGCTTCCGCTTGAGACCGGTTTCCTATGATGGTATACCGTGAGGCTAAGAAAAAGTAGGTACTATGGGCCACACTTCCAGCTACCCATTTCCGGACATGTCGTCTCGTTCTATCGCAAAGAATAGCCATTTGATGAGAGAGAGAAAAAACGGAAATGGGTAGCTGGAAACTGTGGCCCACTGTATTGTAGGTACCAGGTACCTACGTTTACGCAGACTAGAACAGGCCTTGGCCAAAAAGTTGACGACACAACCTTATTATAATTTAACCAATGTTTCTTTCCTGTACATATAATTAATTGTATAACTGTATTAATCGCTGTGTCAACATCTATTAAATGTACGAAAACCACAAGTTTAAATGTCGTGCTAATGAACCATACGCTTTTGTAATACGGAAACAATATTTTGTACGTGAAAATTTCATTAATAAAAACACTTTTGGCTTTCATTCGGAAAACAAGACTGATGTAAAACAAATTAATACACAACATACATATTTAAAAGAAGTGAATCTGTTTCTCGAATCAACACGAATGTAAATTATCTGAAATGGAAAATAACGAGTTTTCACTGAAATAATTTTATTAAGAAATGCAGCCACATGCAACGTCTAGTGAGCTGAAAATATTTTTCTTCCATTGAGTTGAGCCTCAAATACCGCCCTTTTCAGATTTTGTAGTCTGTATACGAGTATAAAATGCAACCGTTTTACGGACTGACTGATCTATCAACACCCATTTCAATCCACTGAACGAATTTCGGCATGCAAAAAGTGGTTAAACCTTTAATTCGCAAAGAAAGGCTTTTCTAAAATTCATCCCCCTATGGAGATGAAACGGGGTCGAAAAGTATGGAATCAAGATAAGATTGAAACTTCATAGAACTACTGAATGTGTTAATAAATATATTATCATGTTAAAAATCTTCAGATACACCACGTTCCCCGAAATTTTACGCAAACGAAACCGCAGGCAAACGCTGATTTATTTTGAACCTATTACGTTAAACTCATAGGCATTTAAAGGGAATTGTAAATGTCTGTTTGCATAAATAGGTGCCAATGCGAATACCATTTCCCGGTGTCAGAAAACTGTTTCAATCCAGGAAACACACGTTCCGGAGAATCCGCGATTGCCATTCTGTCACAAAACCAACACAAACTACCAAGCAAACTACGTTGCATTTTAAAGAACCTCACCCACGTCACGTATTTACGAGTACAATAACGCCTAACCATTAAAATTCGACAACATGAAATACTTAATGCCTATACATCAAAGCTTTCAATTAATTCAAAATCTAAACTGTCAATAAGATGCAAAACTAATAAGTATTACTGTCTATTCCACATCATTACCAAAACCGCTAAACCAATTTTCGACCGAGAGGAGGATTTAACACATTGAACGCCAACGCGGTCAATGTTGTCCGACACTGCACTTTCCTACCAGGCCAAGTAAAAATTTCAATTTTTTTCAATTTTCGTCGATTGTTTTTTTTTGTTAAATCGTTACATTATAAACATAAATAAAGGATCTTATATTAACATATAGTTGTTTTTGAGTCTCTACATCGTATTATTAAGCGTCGGACATCATTGACCCCCATGGCCCCAGCGAGCGAAAATTCGAAAATCCGTTCCGTAGGGCCGCGCGGTCATGTTGTCGACCATCCCCGCTCGCATCCAAAAAAAAAAGGAGAACAACCAAAAAAATAAAGAGTTGTACATTGGTAGGTTTTTGATATATTATATTACGCATAAATAGGAATATTATAAGGTATAAAATGAGAAACGAAACTAGCAGGATAAGTCTTAAATAGTGATTAAAAATAATAATAAACTAATCGATGATACCGTAAAAGGAACGCTAAAAGTGTTTTTTTTCAAAAAAAAATTTAATTAAAAAAGGTTTAAATTTTATTTAAAAANTAATTACCATGTTTCATTGCGCTACCGTTATCCACATTTTTTTTTCTAAGTCCGAGCTTTACTTGAGAACCAAGTGACGTACACTAATCTTGGGAGCCGCGCGGGTCAGCTTATATGAGAATTATTGAAGAAATGCTGTCCATCGGCTCAATACAGAGGTTTGAACATAGGTCTGACTCGCGGTCATCATTGTCCGACGCGGCCCGAACGGAAAGTTAAAGTGTCGCCCATCATTGTCCCCCATGGCCCGAACGGAATAGTGCCATTTTTAGGCTGGCAGCGAAGGTGTTAAACTATCAATAAGAAAGAAAAAAAGAATTATGAGGTGAAAAACCTAACATCAGTTTGTACGGCGACCACATTATTTCTCAAGTTTGGGGCACGAAAAGAACTTTATATTTTTGTGCTGCTTGAAACACTCTAGGAATCGAACACAAAACCTCTTAAGAGTCCCATGTAACCACTGAGCCACGGATGCTATAGCTACCGACATCATTAGGAGGTAAATTGCTACGAGTATGTTAATCAAAGGTAAATTGTGTTGTATTGTGGCTGGAACAATAAATTGACTAATCATGTCTCGTCACTGGATTTGCGTACAGCCTTTGTCTGGATGTAGGGGAGACCGAGGTAAGTTGTAACAGAAGAGAGTTGTGACAATGTCGATTCTTGGAAACCTGTTTACATGACCCGCGTCGCAACAGCGCGTATTTTTTAGCTCGAGACTTGAACGCGCACTGTTACGAGCTCGCTAGTAGTTAATAAGTTCCAAAAATTGTCAAAATCACAACTCTCCTCTGTTACAACTCACCTCGGTCTCCCCTATACCTATTTTGTGCCTATACGTCATGCCCTTTGTCATGGAATTCTATCATTGAAGTGGAAAACTGGTGCTGTTCCGCCGCAGGCAATCAGCTAATTGGCAAAGTTGTATTCACCTGGCTGCAGTAATAACCAGTTTTATGGATTGTTATGTTAAAGTTTGTTTTCATAGCAAGCTCCTGTTATAATGGGATTAATGGATTTACGCATTTTCATCTGACAGGATTTAAAGGGCGAGCAATTAAAAAAGCCTTGTAAAATAGAGCTGGGTTCGAAAAGGGTCAAAGAAATATTTTTTGTTAGTACAAATTAACGTCATTTGTACGGCCAGCGTCAGCACAGAAGCGTACACCAAGAACTCTGTCGTCTAAACAAATGACTGATGATACTCACCTTTGAGCGATGATGCAGCAGCGGCCGGCTCTCGGAGGAGGAGGCGTCGCCCTCAATACTCCGCGTCTGGTAGCCCTGCGCCATGCGGAGGAACACCAGCATCGCCAGCGTCAGCACCGCGGCGTACACGAAGAATTCTGTCGCCTAAATCAATAAAAAAATAAGTGTAATGTGAAATGCTTTTACGAAGGTCCCGTCTGGCCAGCATGGGGAATGTAGGTCAAATCCTGTTTGCTACATTCGAAGTAAAAATCGCTTGTGAAAAACAATTCTTCTTTTTCTTTTATGGTAATTATTGTGTTTAAATCCGTGATGACCTCTTTACGAAAATCTTTTTCTTAGTGACATGTGTCTGTGTCAGTGTCATAGTCATAAAACACTGAAACGTCAAATGGTAAAAATCCACAGTATAAACTGTGTTTATAGGTACTGTGGTAAAAATCAGCAGGCCTACTACGAAAAACGAAATCCGTCCAACGACAATCGAATCCGAAATTGCCTATGAAATGTTTCGGATCCGAAATCGGAAAGGAAGTCCGTACGTGACGTATTTTGACGTTACCTCCGAAATGTGCTACTACGAAATAACTGACAGACGATGTTTCGTATTTTGACGTAAATTGTTTCGGATTTTGAAGGATATTGCACGAAAGCTCTAAATGCGGATAAAAAATATTTTTTTGCATAAAATAGCTCGCTATTTGTTACTAGTAGATGCCATACAAGAAGAGCGAAGAGCAAAATTGATAAGAAGAAGATACTTAATTGCGGGCCGATTTCCTTCACCATCTTCCAAATGAGTTCGATTTCATACAATCTTTTAGTTGTTTCGGGTTCTTTTCGAAGAGCTTATGCAACAACATTGTGCCTCTTCTACCAACAAAGATATGGACGCCCCAATGGCGTAGCAGACGGTATCCAAATGTTTGGGTAAGTCACTAAAGCACTAAAATCGCCTCATCACATTTTGGGTTTCGGTCCAGGAAACGATTGAGAGCACTTATGTTATAACATATTTATTTTTCTCATTAATCTTGTCTCAAACTAAGAAGTAAAGCTGGGAAGCCCATTCATAGCGAGAAAGCTTGGGATTTCGGCATGAATTGACGCGTGAATGGGTTAGGCAGTAAGGCTTTAATACTACATATGTTTAGATGAAAAGAAATGTGAGGTTCAAATGGAGGAAATCTAATAAAGGAACTAGGTACGATTTATATTATACTTTAGTGGTTTCTACTCTGTGTAATAAAAGGACACCTAAAAGATCTATTCAAGATGAATGCTGATAATCTCACTAAAACACGGATTTTGTGCAATCTTAGTTAGGAACTTAGGCTTACTTAGGAAGCAGACATATTAAGCACAAATTAATTTCAGAGAGCAAGTGGCTGTCTTAAACATGCGGTAGATCATGGGAAGTAACAGACAAGTTGCAGTACAGCTTTGAAGTATTGCAGCGTTTAACTCCAAAACAATTTATTAAGTTGGTGATGTACGAGTATAACAAGCAAGTTAAGCTCGTCAACAACGTTAGCACAGATTAATATTCTAAACTGAACTATAACAAGGTGGTTTGAGGGGAGAATGTCACCATTAGCGTAATCAGATTCAGTCGTACTAATGAGCAAACGCTACAAACTTTTGCAGATCACTTGCTCAGTTACGTTTGTGTCAAACACGTTTATGAAGTTTAGTGTATTACCTTCCTTCCTACAGCTTCCACCCACGGCTTGATTTCGGTTTCAATTTCAACTGTTTATTACAGGCGACAAAACACGACATACCTGGTTTACATAACTGGTTTCCACACATGAACAAGTAAAAGTTCAACATTTCAGAGTAAGTTAGTACATTTTTGTAACAAAGTATAAATTACATGGAATTAAGATCTTAACCACAGTAGTTAACTTGAGGTGCGTCTGTATTATTATTTCATCTAATTTGTGTGTTTTTGGAAATGTGTTGCGACAACATGAAAATAAATGTTTACCATTGTTACTCTGTCAATCGCAATGGTGCCCATTTGCCCAATGACATTATCCAATTAAGCCAATTAAAATTTAAACGTATCCAATAACGAAATGTAGATTAAACACTTATTTGTGCGACACGAAATTCGGCGTAAAAGATATTTAATTATTATGTAAATTGATACTCTTTATTTTGCCATTCTTTTCTTTTTTTTTGGCATGGTTTTTGAAATGGCTAGCATTTACCTACTTGACTTTTAGCCATAATCGTGTTTGAGAAATCCATATTATGTAGCCTAAATATTATTAATGTGAAAATAAGGATGTTTGTAATTATAAATTATAATTAAAATCTGAAAAAGTTCAGCCCCTGAAAACAAACAGCCATAAAATGCTTTACGCCTTGCAGCTTTTTTATTTCAACTTTTAAATTTTAACTTTATTTTTCCAATATCAATTTCAAAATATTGTAACCCTACATTTTGCGCATGTACTATTCAAATTAAAATAAACAAAGACATGGAAAAATTCATTTTAACAAGCAAAAAATGTTTATTGCAGCGCCCCTGGAAATAGTAGCCGGCGGCCATGCACGCTTGGATACGTGTTTTTTATGAAAATGTGATCATTTTACATTGTTATTTTCGAGCGCTGCTCTAAACCGACGATTTCATTAAATATCAAAAAATATATAAGTAGGTAGGATACCACAACAGAAAATTCTATTTAAGTTTCTTTATTTATGTAACTACACTCGACAGCAAATAAATCGCACCACCCGCGACAAGCACTTTCAAACGTATGCATCCCCACTTCACACCAATATTGGTACCATTCAAAAGCCTAGTTCTAAACTTCATTTCATTATAGGAAAGGTTTTTACCCCAAAAATGTTTCTTTAGAAGGATCCAGAGTCACTTCTTCAAAAAATAGATAGTTAGTTACGCTTGAGCCAACTTTTATGGCTATAAAACTGTTAAGTTGGGATTAATCGCTATCCATCTGTTAAAGAGGACACGTGTGATCATTATTTGGTTTTATAACCATAAAATTTGGTCTAATTGATCCCAGAGGTGAGCCCAAAGTGAGGTCTTTTTTCAAGTCACATTTATGGTATATGTTAATCATTTATTAAGAAATTAAATGTGTTTTTCTTTAAGGATTTTTATTGGGCTTTCAAATAACACCAATATTGTTGGGGCACCATTATTGTGTCAAAAGAAAATCTTTAAAGTTCGCGTCGCGGGTGGTGCGATTTATTTGCTGTCGAGTGTATTTACGATTTTCTACACTCAACATCTACGGTTTTGATGAATAGCATAGCGGTGTGAATAATAAAGAAATAAAAGATGGCATTATAGAAACTTAAGGATGATGGTTGGTTGATAGCTTGAATAGACTGCTTTTGTTTAAATCTACGCGAACGACGCAGTGAGCAAGATAATATTATCATTAAGGACGCAGGCTTCTACCAACCGGGCAACATGGAAAGCATTGGGGGAGGCCTATGGCTGAGATGATGATGATGATTAGCTACCAAGTTTACAAGTATACTGCTCACCCTTGACTCAAAGATTTTGGTCTGAGCCACCAATATGACGATGAGGTTTCCAAACGCCACCGACACGTACCACGCGGCGATGGTGATGGTTTTCATACTTTTTGGCGCCTAAAAATATTTAAACAGGTAATTAATAGATGATTAGGTACAGTACATTCTACGTTAAGAGAATATTAGATAAGATAACATGGTTAAGAACATTTCATTATCTAACAATAAGATATACATCCTACATTATTATTGCCTACCTTACCTTATTAAAATAGCTCGGTAGCTACTGTGCCTTAGCTATAATCCAATTACGCCTCGCTTACGATCAGATTCCTAGAAATGTCAGTCCAAGATAACAGTATTAGGTATATCAATTGTTAACAGCTTAATTACCTTCGTTAATGTATAGTGACAGAACAACGTTAACTGTGGGATTTCGGCAGAATAATGTCTCCACCTCTAGGAATTCTAAGATAATGCGGTAATTAAGCCGTTTGCATATAATTCGCTTTAGCTGGAAGACCGTCCGTTCGACAGCGCTTAAACGCGCGCCTAATCAAGCAAAGCAGTGTGTTCGCAGCTAGTCATGTGATAGATTATGGCGCGCGCAATAATATCAGTCGATTCAAGTGCAACTATGTAGCTGCGGTGAAATTATCTGTGTGCATTACGTGCTTGGTAGGGCAGATTAAAATAAAAGTTCCTGTGGCCAACAATGTAGATAGTTGTGGGTTCATCCTGGATGACATGAGTAGGTACATCTCCCAATATCAATAGAGATAATGTAATAAAGATCTCGTGTAAAAGAACTCGAGGTCCGACGATGAGCAGTGACTATAACAAACCTATGCCCGATAATAACTCACCAGCTGCGCCCATCAATCTATGCTTGACTAGTAACAGGTTCAATGCCTGATCAAGAACATCTTCAATCTCACGTCATTATTACCTGCGTGAAAGAGAACTCCAGGCCCGACACAGCGAACATGATCTCCGCTACAGAGACGAGCAGGTACTGCGGCACTATCCAGGACAGTTGCAGCTCGTTGGGTGGGTTAGGCGCGTGCAGGACAGCTGCGTCTAGTCGGCCCAGGCGCTCGCGCCGGTAAACCTCGCTAGAGCCAGACACCTCGCCGCCAGCTCTCTCAGCGTTCCATAAAAATCAAGAAAACAGGAGCTGAAGCTTCGCTTAAATTACCTGCGTGAAAGAGAACTCCAGGCCCGACACAGCGAACATGATCTCCGCCACGGAGACGAGCAGGTACTGCGGCACTATCCAGGACAGTTGCAGCTCGTTGGGTGGGTTAGGCGCGTGCAGGACAGCTGCATCTAGTCGGCCCAGGCGCTCGCGCAGGCATAGCACGTACACGCCGCCCGCGCGTAGGTAACCCTCGCCAGAGCCGGACACCTCGCCGCCCGCGCTCTCGGCACGCCAACGAAACCTGGTGTAGGAATGTAAAAGAAAACAAACTTTAACTTTTATTTTTTAATTTCGTTGAAACGTTCAAATAGTGAAACGTTAAAATAAACCGAATGATAGGATTGAATGAAAGGTGCGAGGCTCGCTCTCTCTCGTCCCAACTGCCATGACGTGCAGGTGTGCTCCGCTAAAGTTATTAGAAATAAACGGTGTATTTTCACGAAACTGAAAGCTGAAGTTTCTCTTGAGAACCCCAGCCCTACAACTCACCATGAGCTTGATCTACCCATACTTCTTCTTTTCGTGACTACTATACTAACATTATAATACGAAATCAATTTGATTTTCAAAAATGATTTTCTTAGAAACGGAACAAAAAATATGAAATAGAAAGATTTTATATTGAGCACCTTCTTTTTCATTAAGTCGATGGGGTTATGATACGATATAGTTTATTATTCTTAAATAAAGTTGTGGTAAACAGATTTGTGACGTATGTATTATGAAGTACTGACCAAAATTATTTACAATTAATTTCATCTCCATTACATTTTTAGGGAATAAATGAAAACTAACCAAACTTGATACTCGTAAAAGTTTTCTTTAGTTTTTAGTTTGCTACCTTCATTAAATTTATTGACTTCGAAATTATTTGAAACAGACTGGTGCGGTTTCAGACTGCTCTACTGCGTATCGCCCCCTATTCCTTTTAACCTTACAAAGGCACCTTCAGATGAAATACATCAGTCAAATGAGAAATCGACAGTCAGAAACAACAATCTCGACGGGACTGTGTTCAAAGACGAATATTGAAGTGATAGGTACAGTTTCTCGGGATAGTAGTAGCAAGTCTGGAAAACACAGAACTCCTACATAGTTTTCGCAACTAACTATTGGATGCGACTTGCTAAGATTTCATCAGACTATTCAGATAGGCAAATCTTTCAACGCTATTTTGATAGCTTTCCTTTTAGTTACGATTACGATGATGAGAAGATTTTGAACGATTATACAGGATGTAATAAAAGGTATAATCTTGAAAATATAAGTTAATTAAAACCTATATCTGATACTGGAAGTAGAATCGTCCGAATAACAAACTACTTTTACAATAATGTTGCGAATTCACATCGGAGTACAATTAAATAAATTACCAGGATACATCGTGTCTTCATGTGCTTTATTCTATCGTACGTTACCGTAACATCAAAAGACATCAAAAAATGTACACAATCTGTTTAATAAAGGAAAAGGGGATGGTGGGTAATATTGTTTTCAAGACCGGGAAACGTGTAAAATGATGTCTCTCACTAGTGATCCAACTTCTAAGTTTTAGTGCCGGTAAATTCACACTACTTCGTTTTATGGCTCAATTATAACATTGTAAAAGTGCACAAAGGTAGAAGACACCTTGTTCCGTTATTGGAGCGAACTTTTTAACTGGACTCATTAATTAATGGTGTTTCTAAAAAGATTTTAAAACGTTTTTAATTGTGACGCTAATTAGAGAAATAGAAACTTTTTAGATATTTCATGTATTTCCAGGGTGTTAGGTCGAGTCTGTAAGGTACCTATGAGATTCAAATGAATAAGTACCTAAATCACAATAATAACATATTCATAATGCTGAATACTATAAAATTAAAAATCATGTCCTAAAAATATCAATTTTAATTTAAATAGAATAGGGACATTGGAAATTTCTGTTTGGAAATACATAAGAAAAAGAATATCACTCAGCCACACAAAATGCTGCGTAAACGATATGAATGACGACCCTCTTCTCGCCTCACACACACTGGCTTGACACCTCATTCATAACATACATGGGTAGGTACACCCTGTATACATGGTTAAATTACATACACAAGTTGCAGCACAAGAGCCAAGCTAAGTCAGTTTGGCTTAGCCTGATGCAATTTTCTATAGTGTTTGTATAGTTTGCAGTTCGCACACGACTATGGAAAACTGCGTGAACTTAGCTTACTTAACTCTTTTTCTGCAACTTGTGTATGTAATATAGTAACCCCCTTACTAATAAAACTTACACACTCGTTGAACAGTGTTTTAAAGGACGTTTAGTATGGAAATGTCATTTTAAAACAGTGTTCAACAACTGTGTAACTTTTTATTAGTGAGGGGGTAAATTTATACAGCACAGGATGTACCCATGTACTATTATGTTATAAGGCCGGCGACGAGAGGAGACGAGTTAGACTAGAGCATTTCTATGTAGGTAATTAAACGTTCTTGCAAATGGTACAATACAGGTTAAATTGTATTGTCGATGATACTGAATAAACATTTTTTCTTTCTTTCTTTCTTTCTAAATTGTACAGTACCCGGCATTAAATATTGCACATCGACCTTTGGAAAGAGAATCGGTTAATTTCGGCTCGTAGAGCGTTATCTCTGTCGCACACTACCTATACGATTGACAAAACGTCATTGACAAAACATTATTCAATGAAAATATTGTCCGAACCCTTAGTATTTCTCTTCGACAAATACTTTAACACATTGTGAACCACTTTTCTTTCACGACTATAAAAGTTTTTAGCAATTTAATTCACAAAATCAATTGCACACATTTAAAATAAAGTTTGTTTACACTTTGACAAAACGTCATTGTCAGTCGTTGTTCAAGTGCGACAGTGATAACGCTCTACGAAACCGAAATCGCCGGGTATTGTTTAGCATTTGGTTCAGGGTGTGACACTAGACATCTCATAGAGGGGCTTCTTGTTCTGTTACAAGTAAACGCTCTAGCTAGTCTATGATCATCTTAAGATGGAACTCACTTGCCAGGCTGCAGGCACATGTATGCCGACTCGCCGATGTGGTCAATAGGGGCGTCAGATACATAGTAGATGTCGCTGAGGCTGCGATCCGTCTCCACCGCTATAGAGACGTTTTTGTTCGGCCCTGTATCACCCACGTACACCACCCTTTTAGGCAGCAAACAGAAAAAAATAATAGAGAATATACAGGATGTCCCAAGGTCTTCGGGGTCAGTGTGAAAGAATAGATCGAACAAGCATAAGTCCATTTAAAAAATAACTTTTTATTTTAAAATTGGCCATATCTCAAAACTCATAATACTTTTCTATAGACAATATTATTAGGCTTGTTCGATGCGTCTTAGGTCGGGAGTAAGTGAGACGTGGTTTAATCCCGCATGCAATTATTTATAAGAAAATGTACACAAATTACTTTTAATTCAAACGTAAGTGCCTATATTATTTTATTAAGAAATCATCCATCAATCATGAAACTCATCATAGTCATCATGATGAAGCGACTCACCTATCGATAGGCACACCTACCTACTGATTTTGCGATAGGTAAACCAGAACCTGCATCTCCCTGCGGGAAAAGTATTAATTGTCAATTTCAAAACTTGATGCGGTTGATGGTCATACTGCTCGGCAATAAATGCGTTTAAAAGCAATCAACTTTTAATCAATTTACGTTCGCGCGAGCCAGCCGGCAGCAACGAACTTAGGGACTATTGGTTTTATATTGACTCTTCCAATAACATCCATTTGAAGCAAAAAAATAAAAATATGGATATGACAAACAAATCATAAAAATCGTTATTAAAATTTCTTAACGATTCGAGTCGCTTCTCAAACTTGCCAGATTTTGCATAGAAAGTGCGCATATTGTGTGTGGTTCTGTACAACCGTACAATAACTTTTCACATTTTTTTATCTTACATTTGTTAAATCTCCATCTCTACTTATGACCTTGGCTCTTTAGTAATAGGGTCCTTAGTATAGAATATTTATGTCATATTGGTAGATACCCTTTAAAGAACGGTAAAAATTACTCGTTGATACAAGAACGGTGAAAGAAAAATAAAACCCCCTAACCATCCAGTAATAAACACCTCTACAGGGTCTTTCCGGAACCATTAAACAAATTATCCCCGATGACTCTACACTCGCAGTTGACGTAGGTAACTAACGTAGGTATTTGTAGAATCATCACTTACTTTAACTTCGGCTTTCCCGTCAAAGACTTCGTGAAAGGGTTCGGGTCCATGAAATAAAATGAGATTTGGTCGTCAGAATTCTGTCCGATGACTATCGGCATGAACTGGAAATAAAAGTTAACCGTAAAGGTAGCCTTTCAAACTAAGCGTCACAGACGCAGCGTCTTTAGCTTTGGTCTTAAAGGTAGCCTTTCGAAGCGAGTTAGTGACGCGGCGTTGGTAGCACAAGACCAAAGCTAAAGACGCTGCTTCTGTGACGCTTAGTTCGAAAGCCAAGGGGTACCTTAAGGCTACCTAACTTTAACCGTAACTATAACAATAACCGGTGTTTTAGTATGGAGTTTTTTAAGAGACTTCTGAACTTTGTTAAAGTAAGATGGTGCGATAGGTGAAGTTTTTTGATCCGTAGTTAAAATAGCCAATTCAACAACCAGTCAAAAAACTGCGCTTCAGTCAACAACATTTCTGTTGTGGCTATAAGAAGGTACTTAAACCAGGCCTGTTCATCTCCGCGAGTTTACATCGAAAACAAAACACGCACGATGGCCCACCTACAGGATTCTATTCGACAAGGCCTCACATACGAGCGAACATTGACTCACGCACGCGTATTCTTGTGTATGATGGAAGGAAATAAAGAAAATGGTGTACTAAATACTGTGCAATATTTAACTGCCTAAATAATAATAAAAACACAGAATGTACTTTTTTAACTTGCCTCAAGACACTGAGAGGTAAATAAGTAGTTAATATTATTCATGATAATTCATGCTAAATCATGTATTTCCTCCGCCATTTTCCGCAGTTTGGCACCTCACGTCACATCATTTTACCGAAGTCAGCCCTATAGCTTCGGCGCAGTGCCGATCACTGACGTTTGTCAACAAAATGGTGCTTGACTCTTGAGACAGGCAAAATTACACCATATTGTTAATGACATTGAGCATACATTTTTTTAAATACCTTCGCAAAGTAAAACTTCTGTACGTAGTACTTATTATTATTCTGTGCTTAAACGCTGAAGACTTCACACACTTTCCTATTACGGAATTCTAAAAATTAACTATGAGATTCGTAGAAATTTATCTGTTTAATTTTTTTAATACCATTACTGAAGTAACTAACAGGTTTTTATAAAATCTCCGAGACAGTAATATGTCTGAGCAGAAACCAACGTAGAGCAAAAAATGTCCAATCATATTATTTAAGTAGAGAGTAATTTATTGCTCCAAATCCAAACAAAATCGATGATATCTCTAGGTAATGGAAAATCCAAATGCAGTCTGAAAGTTCTGAATAAGTCAAAGAGATTACTGAAGGATCTAGAATTGTAAATATTCTTACTTCTTTCTTCCTTTGTATGGACAACTAAAGACGGATTCATCGCAATTAAAGTCAGACATAGAGTGGAAATAAAGTATTTTTAAATAAAAAATAAGGCTAAATAAAAATTAAAAGCTACTTTTGTACTATTTTAACTATTACTATATTGGAATTAATTAATCGACAAAAGCACTCAGTGAGCCGACGCCAATGAGCTATCCTATCAGAACTAGGTACATAATGTACAACTAAGTAAATAATGTCGAAAAAGTGTAGTTCCTTCGGATCAGCACCAGCCAGTTTATCATGTTGCAACCCTTAGAGAAATGAGGAGATCCGTAAACGAACCAAAGTCGCTGACATAGCCCGACGGATTAGCAAGCTGAAGTGGCAATGGGCAGGGCACATAGTACGCAGAACTGACGGCCGATGGGGCAGAAAGGTTCTGGAATGGAGGCCGCGTACCGGAAAACGCAGCGTGGGACGTCCACCTACAAGGTGGACCGACGACATCGTAAGGGTTTCATAATATTTTTAACAAATCTAGCTTTTTCATTTTTTCAATTTTTATGATGACTATCCTAACTTAATTAGGTAATACGTTATTTTATAGCATGTTTTTATTTTCTTAAATCATCTTTTAATAATTATCTTTGTCCAGCAGTGCACGTCATTTGGCTGAAACGACGACCTGACAAATACCTAGTTTCTTCAAATATGAGAAATAATAAAAAGCAACATTACTTTACCCGATGTGGGTAGATGTCATCATTTTATATGTACAAATCACATAAATGTTACATTCTAAAATAGTTTTATTATATCCCACTGCTTGCGATAGTGGTAGGCGACGGTCAGCGATTGAAGGCGACTGTCGGTGACAGTCTCGAACTCGCACATTTTGCTGTGTTGACATGTTGACATTCTATGTCAGTGACTGCCCGTCTTCGATAGCGCGTTACACCAGCGACTGTCGGCGACCATCGGCGGTATTCGCCGATTAAAGCCACTTTTCGGTATCGTACGCAACAGACGCATCGTATGAAACACATTGTATCGGATGTGCGATGCGTACGATGCGGACAGGTGGACGCACTTATATGAGTTTCCATATAAATAATACTACGATCCGTTGCGTGCGATACGTCCGATGCGTACGGTACCGACATGTGGACGCTTAGCTTAAGGCGATATACTGTCGCGGTCGCTCGTCTGTGAGCTCTTTTATTCACAAATTCACTAAAAATTTAGACAACCATGCTAGCCACAGTCTTGAGGTCCTCCCTCACGACGTGCCGTTTCATGACGCGGCCGGCGCAGTTGGCAGGGCAGCTGGCGGTGACGGTCAGGACGCGGTGCGGCAGCGGCGCCATTAGAGCCGTCCCGTGGGCCTCCACGGGCGCTACGCCCTCGCCCCGCACTGCTATCTCCGCGGGGCAGCCCAGAGTATTCAGTAGTACTAGCCCGCTCTGGTGGTGGGCCGGCACTTGGAGGGTCGATCGCTGGACAGAATAAGAGACTTAAAAGAGTGCCCAGAAGAATTCCAGCAGCCTGTTCTAATGGTAAGCAGCTCCTCTTATGATAGAGTCGCTCAGAGTTTCCATAGACCCTGTACAGCAACAAACATCATGAACTCTAGTTTTGTACCTTTCGGGTCTGAAAACTAATGTGTAAATGACAAATATTGTTACTAAATTAAAACCACGTAACACCTTAGATCAAGGTCAAACTGCGGCCTGCGGGCCATATCCGGCCCGCCCCGCCACTGCCATCAATCCGGCTCGCGGCAGATTAAGGCCTCAGCCTCGAACTTAGCGGGCAGCGGGGCGGCGGCGGCGGCGGCGCGGGAGCGGCAGGATCTTAGGCCTCAGCCTCGAATTTAGCGGGCAGCGGGGCAGCGGGGCAGCGGGGCGGCGGCGGCGGCAGCGCGGGAGCGGGGCGGGCAACGCAGACCCGTTCTCGAAACAAGCGGGGCGCGGGCAGCTCGCGCGGCGCTTTAGCGGCGAAGTGTTGTGTTCGGGGTTGTATTGTCGAGATATTTGTTTTTATTCGCGAACGAAATGTCTGAACAACGGCGACAATTTTATTTCGATTCAAAGGACATTGTCAGAAACCGCCTAAAAAACCGCCCAAAAACATTAACCCATCATAATTATTTTCTATTTTTTTTAATACATTAAGCACCCTTTCATTCTAATGGACACTTAAGCATTGAAAAATTAAATAAATAAGTCTTTTAACGTTTATTCTATAATACTATTACAACTTCCGGACGTTTTGGTGCGTGGCATGGTCTAAAACCTATCAAGTTCCATAATTTTTGCCGANTTTATTCCTAACGCTCGATTTATTGTGGGCAAAAGAAGGAGTGCGCTGCCCGCTCGTTACCCGCTCTCTCGCCGCTGCCCGCTCATTACCGCTCCGGCGCCGCTGCCGCGCCGCTGTTTTCGAGAACCGCTCTATTTGATTTCAGCGGCGCGGCAGCGGCGCCGGACCGTCAACGAGCGGGCAGCGGCGAGGGAGCGGGCAACGAGCGGGCAGCGGCGAGGGAGCGGGCAACGAGCGGGCAGCGCACTCCTTCTTTTGCCCACAATAAATCGAGCGTTAGGAATAAATTTGAATCGAAATAAAATTGTCGCCGTTGTTCAGACATTTCGTTTGCGAATAAAAACAAATTTCTCGACAACACAACCCCAAACACAACACTTCGCCCGCCGCTAAAGCGCCGCGCGAGCTGCCCGCTTGTTTCGAGAACGGGTCTGCGTTGCCCGCCCCGCTCCAGCGCCGCCGCCGCTCCGGCCCCGATGCCCGCTAACTTCGAGGCTGAGGCCTAAGAAAAATTAAAATTGATATATATTATATGACCCTTGCAACATACCGAAAAAATTATCCCTATTTTGGCCCCAAGGCTTCAAGGAAATAACCTTAATAACAGTAACACCCGCTAATCCAAAATATAACTCGCTAAACGGGACAACCTAAAAATCATTCAAAACCCTCCAGTGATGGTCTGATATAGAGCTGATTCAACCCGCCAAACATTTAATTTTCAATACATTAAATAAATTGCAGGTGTTTTTTCATAACTTAGCAGCTATTATTTACGGCCCACAACTTTGTAAGCATCTTAAAGTTTACTAAGTACTTTCCAAAAGTTGCTCACACCTGCTAAAGATTATTTTTTCTTCGAAATAGGTAACTAAGTACTTACTTAAGTATGAGCATAATACCTTTAGTATTGAAAGTTATAAGAAAACATACAACAAACGTAATGCGAATAGAAGAAAACAAAAAAAAATAGCATCCCTGAACTTCCAAAGAATATAAGAAATATTACTTACATTACATAGGCACATTCACATAGCTCACCTCTATCCCAATTTGTAAGATGCCAGCTGAAACGAACGCCATGGCTGCCAGGATGCCTCCGACGAACATTTTCTGAAGCGGGGGGAGGTCGGGGAGCATCGGCCACGCACCCCCGGGGCAGACGGGGATCATCAGTAGCACCATAGCGGGGTTCATTACCTGCAGGCGGACTTGAAAACTGGTTGATGGGATCTGTGCTGGGACTTATTTGACAGTCAGATTCTGTCCACTTGGAAATTCTTTAAGGACTCTTTGTAAACATTGCAGTAGGTGTTTGTAGTAGATCTAATTAGATTCATCATCATCATCATTTCCGCCGGTTGGTGGTGGCCTCCATCCAGCGCCTTGTGGGTGGACGTCCCGCTGCGCTTTCCGGTACTCTATGGATCTCTAGGCCAAATTTCATCAAAATCGGTTCAGTGGTTTAGACAAACAGAGTTACTTTCGCATTAAAATATTAGTATAGATTAGGATTGGTATTGAAAGTTTATGAGCTTGCCTGTAACTGGTCGGGCATTAGCGTCACTCCAAACACCTCGCTTCGGAGCCGCGACGCTTGGAAAGTCCATCGGGAACCCTAAGCACAAGTAAAAATACATCAAAGTAAATATGCTAGGTAAATAATTAAGGCTTATTTACTCCCTTCCTCCTTATCAGAATAATAACAGATTAGTGATGATATTTAATAAAATTTTCATAGAGATTAACGAGAGAAGCTGAAGTGTCTGTAGCAAAATAAAGGAACAAAGAGATTAATAATATAAGTAAAAACAATAAAAATCAATATTTCTTGATAGATCAGGACCCCGGTCTATCAGTAGGTATTTGTTAAAAAATACGACATAAATAAATAAAACTAACCTGTTGGTCGAACAGAGACCAAAATATAGGCACAGGCAGGTAAAGGTAGAGTATTGAAAATACTATCTTCATGTCCGATACGAGCTTTTCTCCGTACTTTTCCGAGGCGTAGTCGAGCCAGTGTTCAAGTGGCGGGCCGTCTTTATCTCTATCATATCGCAGACGTTTCATCAAGGCATACTAAAATACATAAAATATGTTTCAGCTCGCTATCCCGACTTCGCGCGGGTGTGAAAAAATCGGAACAACGGTTTTACAAGCAGTTTCCATCATTATTAAAATGATAGAAACTGCATGAAAATCTGTTGTGTGGTTTTGGAGGTGTTGGTTGATAAACTGAAACACACGGAAAGGCCTCTATTTCTATGTAGAGACAACATCAAAGTGGTAGGAACCACATTCAAGTGGCAATGGAGATTTAATGCATTCGGTTGAAATATCCTCATTTCTATAAATCCATTCACCAACTAAACTACGAAAAGGTTAGTAAGCAGTGTGACGATTAGCAACATCAATCATTCAGATATCTATTTGTGCAAAAAGGAAATGACATTGGCATGACCCCATGATGGGTCCCATCTCATTCCACATACTTAATAATCTGGTTTATAACTTATACCTACAACTTTCTCAAAATCTTTGACCTCAATTTCTTTGTTCTCAATTATTAAAGAAAATTTAGCATTTTGTTTTCAGCATTTTGTTTTGAAACAGAAAACCTTTTAAATCTAACTGATTTACACAGCACAGATGATAAAACAAAATTGATAAAAAATTAAAGTAAAAAAGCTTATCTACCAACACTAATCACGCGGAATTTCAGAGTGAGCCCACCACTACCTACCCTGCTGCGGTGGTGGAATGAAAGGACATGCAAAGAAATAGCGTTTTTGTACGTTTCCCACTTACCCAAGCACACGACACGAATTTCAATGTGACGTTATCGCGAGGCTGTTTTATTCTATACGAAGGCTTCCCAGCAACAAAAATAACTGAAAGTTGAAAGCTTTATGAGTTTATAAAAAATTTAACGCCGGAATTTTTTTTAACCTCAGTCATCTGTGGTGTAGGTTAAGTAAATAAGAAGAAGAAAAAAAATTTCTTATTAATTTAAACAACTGTTTTTATGAACTTCCTTACATTTTCTGATCCAATAGCCACATAGATAGCTAAAAGCTTAGATAATAAAGCCTAACTAGATGGATTAGTCTTCACTGTGCAGTAGAAAGTGGAGAACCTCTGCAGTCTCCAACTGATGCGAGTACTAACCAATGGATATCAGCACCAGCAGCGCCGGGAAGCCGAAGCCCAGCGCGTAGCACGCGTCGTCGCCGAAGCACGTGACGCTCCTGCGTAGCGCAGGCGTCACGATCATGCCCATGAACCCGCCCAGGTTCACTGTGCAGTAGAAAGTGGAGAAGAACCTCTGCAGTCTCTGATTCTCCTCTGGGAGGCGAAACTGTAGGACACAGTGTGTAATGGTAGGTCGATTTTTGGGCATTCTTCTAACTATACAGGGTGTTAGGTAAATGAGTATATGAGCCGACACTAGCCCATGTTGCTTGCTGTATTCTGACAGAATACGTCCGCCTTAGCATTTGTTACTATGGCACCAAAGCTGTAGCACCACTGTGCGTCGAGTATTTGAGATCTAAAATTCATCGACGATTCATACATTTTTTGTTCAAAATCAAAAATGTCGGCCAATAAAAAAAAGTGCTGTATTCTGACAGAATACGTCCGCCTTAGCATTTGTTACTATGACACCAAAGCTGTAGCACCACTGTGCGTCGTAGTATTTGAGATCAAAGTCAGTCGTTTCATATATTTTTAGAACTCAAATACCACGATGCACAGTGGTGCTACAGCTTTGGTGCCATAGTAATAAATGCTAAGGCGGACGTATTCTATCAGAATACAGCACTTTTATTTTTTAGCCGACACTTTTGATTTTGGACCAAAATGGGTGATGTCCTTTGATATCATTTTAATTTTCATACAAATCGGGTTTTATAAAATTTATTTTGTATGAAAATTAAAATAATTAAAATGAAGATATCAACTTTCTGACTTCACCATACTATTTATATGCCCATGTTAACATGGGTTAGTGTCGGCTCATATACCCATTTAGTTACCTAACAACACCCTAGTTGGTTATACTAGAAGCAACAGTAAGTATTCCGAAACCAGAATTTTCTTTATTCCAAAATATCTTATGGCTTTAAAATCTTAACTGCTGCTTGAAAGCGTCATAGGTACTTATGTAATTTCAGATTTTTCAGTAGTGTCTGTTTTTTACTTTCCTTTCAAAATAGATAATGAGACTTGATTGGTTTCAGTTAAATAAAATTGTCAGTCAAGAATTACATTTCGGATACTCGTACTTAATCATATTTACTACTAAACAATAATTTTATGTCTCTACTTGCGACTTTGTTCAGTTTCAGTTCATTTTACCAATCACACTAATACTAGTAGCGCCATCTACTGTCTTTTTTTCGAGCGTAACACCGAAGCGAAAGCATTCGAGTGAGACTGTAGGAAAGATGAACCACAATCCACACCACACACTACAACGAAATATCAAGATCAAAAGCAAGGTGGCCGTTTGTACACGTTTAAACGCTTTCGCTAACTATACCTATACCTATTATTCAAGAATTAAGATGATAAAATTGAATATAGGTAATGTTACAAAAAAGACCTGTCTACCTGGTCGCCCCCAAATGCCGCAACACAAGGCTTGATGCCTCCAGTCCCAGTAGCAATCAACGCCAAACCAATCATCGAAGTTGTCCTAAGAAAACATCGTTACTTAAGTTAAATTCCGCGCCAATAGAACCATATCTAGGCCATCTCCTTTTAGGCCTTACATTATGAAGACCTGTCACCTGACCTGTATAATTTCAAGGATTCATAAACTAAGATAAGAAACCTTGTAACTTTTAACCAAGTAAGGTACATAGAGTCAAATGGAAAGCCAGGATATTTTCATTAGAATAATATCTAAATAGGATTCAGTGCAATATTCAAGAGCCAATTATTGGCCCGGCCAAAGCAATCAGAGACGGACTTGACTTGCCAGCTAGCTAAGTGAGAGGTATCCAAGTAACTAATATAGGTAGGTACAGGTCGCACTATCAAAGGTAAGCTTTGCATATTAATGATACAATCAGTAAGCCTTTATTGCCCCATCCTATTCAAGTCAAGTGTCGATCGTAGATTCGATCAGATTAGCATGATCAACATGGATTTTGGCTAAAGTTAAACCTACAGGATGGTTTTATAACTATAAACACCCCTTTCGTAGCTGTGCTGGATAAAGGCCACTATTTTCTATGGTTCGTTCGTAACTATCTTAGGTACTTACTACTCTTACCAAAAAATAAAATGACACTTACGTAGGCGGTAGCATAAGAGGCGGTATAGCAGAGCAGCAAGTCAATATGGTACCGAACAGATAAATTATCGAGAAATATAATATGACCCTGAAAACAATATTTCATTTTAAAATGTAGCCATCTCTTGTCGTCATTAAGTAGGCCTACAGAGCCTGCTAACAGAAAAAGGCTTATTCCACTATTCCCCATTGACAATCCCCGTCAACGGGGATTAGTGAACTTTTTGTTCACTATTCCCCGTTATAATAGGATTTTATTTTTAACATTATAAGCTCCAATTGGCGTTAACGAGGAATAGTGAACAAAAAGTTCACTAATCCCCGTTGACGGGGATTGTCAATGGGGAATAGTGGAATAAGCCCAGAAAAATGCCATTGTTACGCGATATTTTATATTTTCGATATTAACTCGTAGTCTGCATTCTATGAGCTATGAGCAAAGATAGTCCCCATAAAGTGCATGGTATACAAAAAAGAACATGAGTAGGTACTTATAACAGCTGCAAATAACCTCAATGTGTTAAATCTACATACTTATATCGTCCAATAAAGTTGTCGGCCAGGATGGCCCCCATCAGAGGCATGGTGTAGCACAGCATTATGAATATGTGGTACACCACCGTTGCCGCGTTTTCGTGCAAACATAGCACATTTCTTAGGTACAGGGACAATATAGCTAAAAAAATATTAACATGACATTAGTTACCCACTCAAGGTAAACCTATTGAAGGGAATTAATGTGGCAGTATTTCAAATATTTATTCAACGAAACTAAGATGCATATTCGCTTGACGCATATAGGTACGTACAAGTAAGCACTTAGGTGCCTACAAATTATGATCCTACAAACAATGGCCACACTACTATTACTCATAGTACTATTAGTACCTAAAAACATCTTAGTTAGTACCTAGGTGTTTGCAATACTTTACGAACCAATACGAAACTGGATAACAAGGCGACGATGGAAAAAGAAAAAAGAAATTCAATAGAATAATAATAATGTATGATACTCACTTCTAAGGCCACAAAATGAAAATCTTTCACAAAATTCTGTAGCAATTATACAAAATATCGACGTAGGATGACTGTGAAACATGTTTGCCTCAAATTGCAAATAGAGAAATTGGTGCTACAGTTGGTAAAATCCTATGGCAACAAAGATAAATATTGAATTTTATTAGTATTAATCTGAGGACATTTATCAATCTCTTTTTGAAATAACAACCATGAACCTCATCATGACCATGACACTGTCAATTCATAGAGAACTTAAGTATATTTTCATAACTCTTGGTTGGAGCGTGATTTATTAAGCTATCGCATAGAGCAATGAAACGCGATTTGACTATGAAGTCTTTATTAAATCTATGATTACATGATCTTCGTATTTGATTAAGATATAAATAAGATAAATATAGACGTTAACAACTAGCCGACAAGTCGTCGGACTCGGTACAAATAGACACATAATACGGTATACAATAGTTGCCTCGACGCAACATAAATACGGGAAAACGCCCAAAAAACATATCTCTTTCAGCGTCAGTTCAAGCCCCTTTCCTTACTAACTAATAAAATATTTTGTGCTGTAATTTCTATTACAATTCGTTAGAATACACTGGCACACGTAATTGTAAATTGTGCTGTGCCTGCTTGATAACACATCACAAAAAAAATCATACCATTATTAGTGTCAAGCGGTAGTCTAAAAAGCAGCTTTAAGCGATCAAAAACTTGACACGATATCAACAATGTGTTTAATTTAAATAAAGTTCCAAAGTCTAAAGAATTAATAATAATAATAATTTGTACTTAAAGCAAAACAAAACAAGTATTATTTTGCATCCAGCCACGTAGGTAATTAAAAAATAAATAAATGACTAAACTACCTCGTGGCTATTATATTTTTTTATCTTCCTTAAAAATAGTAGTAAAAAAACATGCAATTCTCAATTGCTCACACACTGTGTGTATATGTATAAAATAGGCGGTAAATTTTTTCAAAAAAATAAATCTTTGGTTTTCCAAATGTCTATCCATCCTTCATCTACATACCCGACGCTAAAATCTCATTTTTGAGATTCCATAATACATATCAATATACCATTGATAAATAGTGTTACTTATAACTAACATGCACATCGTAAACAAAACCAGCAATTTTTAATTGCCAAAACATAGTAGTAATATGAAAACTAAAAATAAGTTTCCCACACAGTCAAAAACACTAGGCTGTGAAAAGTTTGGGATAACAAAAATGAACCTAATTAATGCACGTACCCTGGCCGAAATGAGCGAAACTAATAACTTTGAAAGTGAACAACAATAAAAACAAAGTGTGATATAAACTCAAGCTCTAAATCAGATCGTAAACAGACACAAGTGTGTGTCTATGAAATTGTATGATATTTCATGTTTGTGAGCTTCAAATTGGAATACATTCATTACATAGCTATTTCATTTTTAATTGTTTGTTTCAGAGACATAAAGAACTTTCATCTACGCATAAAATTGTATTTTACTGATATCAATTCTCAAAATTTTCATGGTTAAATTCACAATAAAAAATGGCAATTTCATAAGTAAACACCTAATAATACTTGAGAAGACTATAAATCAGTTTACGATTTATGTCTCCAAACCGAGATCTTTAATATTAAATACGTTTATGTAAAAATACCCGATTTGCCGGGCAACCTGCTTCCGGAATGTTTGCAAAATCGTGACTTTTTATGATGTTACGCTTATAGACCGAAATTGAAAAAAAAAAAGGATTTTCGGAATTTAAGCCTAACATGGACTAACTCCGAGCTCCGTAAAATATTTATCGCGGAGTTATCTCATCTCCGATTTCATCATCAAGACCCGGGAGAACAAAATCCCAATCGTCTGCATCGAGTTGGTCATCGGGTGGCAAATTAGCAGCCTGCAATAGAAGATTCCTGAACGCCATGAAGGCCTCCAAGCGCGCCACGCGGTCGGGGTCCTCCGCTTCACCTTCCGGAGCGTCGTCATCGTCGCCGCGGTGATCTTGATTCTCATCAAACTGCTCTTGATCATCGTTATTATCATCGTCATCAGGATTTTCGTCGTCGTCGTCATCGTCATCGTCGTCGTCGTCGTCGTCGTCGTCATCGTCCTCGTCGTCCTCGTCGTCTTCTTCGTCGTCATCGTTACGTCGACCATCTTGACCACCAGGGTTCTGTGAAGGTTCTTGGCCGCCTTGGTCATCACCAGGATCCTGCCCGACGGCACCCTGTCCCTCCGGGGGCGGGGCCGCTACCACAGGCACTTGGCCGTCCGGGGCCTGGCCTGGAGCGTTGTTGCCGTCGGGGGCTTGGTCATCAGGAGCCTGGCCATCAGGAGCCTGGTCTTCAGGAGCCTGGCCCTCAGGAGCCTGGTCCTCAGGAGCCTGGCCCTCAGAAGCCTGACCCTCAGAAACCTGACCCTCAAGAGCCTGACCCTCAGAAGCCTGACCCTCAGGAGCCTGGCCCTCAGAAGCCTGACCCTCAGGCACCTGGCCCTCAGGCACCTGTCCCTGGTTCTCAGTGTCAGTGTCCTCTGCGTCACTGGCCACAAAGCCAAGTTCAGGCTGACCCATGAAACGCCTGCCACAAGAAAATTATAAGCTGATTTAAACGCTATTTGCGCATATACGAGTACACATACGAGTATAAAACCAAGAAGCAAGCAAAATGAAATAAAAAAAATCTACTCATAACACTACAAGAGCAAAGTAAAGCATAAAGTGACATTATAAGCACATTAATTGCAGTCAGCTACCAGAGATTCCCAACGTTTTCAGTTCCTGACGCACACCATCAAAGGACTAAAATGGAATAGACCTAACAAGTAACAAGGCATGTACTCGTATTTGACCGCAACTTTTGTTTCCCACGGATCCCTGGAGGCGACTTACTTACATTTTGGGAATCTCAGAGTTAGGACAAAATTAAATGGTCTTGAGGGTGGTGCATTTTAACATAAGCATACGATACATAACAATAAATATAAGTGCCAAAAATATTAGGAATATTATAAATACATACAGTAACATAGCAAAAGATTAGTCGTCGACATTATATCGCTATTAGCCTAGGCGCAGACCAACGATTTTTCATCGGCCGATAGTTTATCAGTAGTCGGGCAGTTGATCAGTATAGGCAATGGGCATGTATGGTAGTGCGCACATTACACCGATTCGATTTGGCCGATTCTTCATACAATTTAAAATCGGGCACAACTATCGGCCTACTAAAAATCGGTGGTCTGCGCCTAGTCTAAACTGCATTTTTTTAAGAAATCTTAAGCGGGTCTGCGGCTTCGAAATGTTGTGCTTACTAAATACATACATAATATAAATACTTAAATACATTAGATATATTAACAGGCACGTGCAGCGAGATGATGGTAAGTATATGAATGCGATGGAAAATGGTGATGTTACAAAATAGGTACTCATTTAGTTTGTTAGTCTTACATTTACCTAGTCAAACATCGGCCGAGTGCAGTGGGTTCTGTACATTTACTCACATCACAAGTCTGAATGTGCTAAATTTTAATAAATTTTACTTAGTAAAGATAATTTTTAAAAATATTTACCAATTTATAGTTACTTACCGGAAAACGTAAATTTTTCAAGTTGCCAATTGATTGCCCCGTAATTTGCCTCCTTATTTAAAAAAAATATGTTTCTGGGATCACCATTAAATATCAATTATTGACTTTTGTGGAAATTGCCTGTGACAGGCAGAGACAGGTAAAGTTATTAAGGCCCAAGCTTGCACGGAACCCCAACAAAGCGAAAAAGCTTCAATAAGCTTATTTATCTAACGTATTGGTTAGTGCTTGTAATCTAGGAAGTAAGTAAATTTTAGTTATGGGCATTACTACTCCGGCCACCTTATATACAAAGTGTCGTTAGAATAAGTGCTAAAAATGTATTTGGTTTTATTGGTTACGTTTTTAGTAGAGCCACGAAACTACAAACAATTTTATTGAACTTTATACAACAGAAGCACTTACCAATGGAATAAATTGGGGATCGAGGGGAACACTGGTTCCGCACCCAAAAATTCGGATTTCTTGGATAACATTTAATCTCTTCATCCGCTTTTCTCCCACGGGAATGCGTGCGGAGGCATAACGGAGTTTTCGTAGCGCATGACGACAGCAAAACTTAGGGCGCCTTCAAATTAGAGGCGTGAGAATGCGCTACAGTCGCGCCACTACTAGTTTTCATACAATTTCTAGAAATGCAACACAATCGCGTTTGTCACGTTAGTGGCGCCGCGACTGTGCATCTAGAAATTGTATGAAAATTACTCATCACTGAACTCTTGCACAAAATGGTTATGCGCTTTACAAACGTACCTATTTTTACTTTTGCTCGCAAAGCCATAATAATACCAATTCACTTGATTTATATGTAAGGTTTTAATTTTCTTACCAAAGGTTTCATATTTCTTTTATAAAACAAATTTAAAGATTCGGACTCCGTTAAACCTCCGTTTCAGGAAAAAAAATCGATATCAGTTTCTATGAGCACCGGGAGGAGGGTAAAAACATTTAAAATTCGCGTTCGCTTGGCCAGCGCTTTAAAGTAGGTTCCTTTCATAACGCGCTGATTTCGCTGGGATAAGTAATATTAAACCTGTGATGAACATTCTTGTTTAAATGTAGATTTCTACTTAATGTATCCCCTCAATGAAAATTATCTGAATGTAACACCACCATTTTTTCGGGCTATGTCGAAATCATTTTGTTTCATTATCGTGCAACTATTGCCTTGTACACGAGACTTTCGTGATTGGCTTGAAATTAGCAGCGTGCGGATTGTAACTTGGCACGTATTGCACAGGAAATTGACTGGTATTTTATATGTCAATAATTAAATTGTAGCATTATCATGAAATATCACAATGCTGTTATACTGCGCTGCTGCACACCCGGTTACGTAAATATAATGCTCTAACCTCAGTAACATTACATTACCTCCCGTCAATTAATGAACTATAAATACAAATAAATAAAAAGATCTTTATTAGTTATAAGGGTTTACTTAACTATCATAGTACTTTACTGATTTCCTTGAGTCTTAGTACTGAAACTCGATTATAAGCCGGGTGTGCGACGGCACTATATTACACGAACAATGAAGGATTGATTTTTCAATTGTCAAGTTTCAATTCACGAAAAAGGCGATTGTTATTTCTTTCCTATTAGTAATTGAAAAATCTGTCCTACGTAGAACAACAACTATACTTGACATTTAATTCGAGTCATCATAAAAAAAAACTAAACAAATAATGAACTATACGAATTGTCCAAATGATAATTCGCTACCTATAGCAAATATGGCTCAAACATTGACTCGAATTAAAAACCGAATTCAAAATAACACCTTTATAAACCATTATGACGTTTAATTTCCAGAAACTCGGAACCTTTTTTAGAGTATTTTGTTATTACCTCCTCTCCTCTAACATAACTCCCGATCTCTTTTAGTACACAACGGCACTGTTGTTAAATCTAAATCAATCCCTCTAAAGGTATTATTTTAAAACACCAATCTAACTACTGACATTCACGAACATACAATTACACAGTAAAGAAAAGTAAAACATCTTTGTTTTTGTCTTGAAACAGACGTGAACAGAACCGCCATCTCTATTATACGTGAATTTTTCAAGGGCCGCGCGCTGGTAGCTGTAAGAATTTTTCCAGCTTCACTGGGCAGAGTGGCGAGTACAGAAGGTACTCTAAGACAAAACCAAAATAGGTAGATTATACAGAGATTGAGTTGCAAACAAATGACGTCACAAATCTCTAATAACATAAAAATCGCGATTTGGCAGCTTATGAAAAGTATTTCACGTTGTCAAAGCAAAATACAATAATAATTTTTGTAGTAGAATTGCGGATACTCGCTCTAAAGAAGTTTTACTTTTCTATTTTACTATAGTAGTACTGTTTTATCCAGTGCAGTTAGAACTAACATACTGGACAACGACATCATTACCAAAAACTGAAGATACACTCAAAATAAAGGCTGTTTACATTTAATGTCAGAACAGGATCCATAATTATTAGGGAATTAAATCTCTATTATCAACGACAGGTTGAAGAAAACTAAGACAGTGGTTTTGGACCATGACCATAACCCTAACATCCTGGAAATATATGAATAACAGTAGAAATAGAACAATTTAATTATAATGTGCGAAATTTTGGAAAAATGGGTAACCTGCACTCACTGCTAGCTTTTACCAACCTGGTAAATAATGATATTTCGGTAATATAAAATATAACATCGTTGACAATGCTTAAAAACGCCAGCCTTAACTCATCGCGTTGCATCAGTATTTGGGCGAAATGTATTTTAACAATTCGTGGTGTTAAAACAATAAAAGTACTTTGTTTAAAATCAACATTTTATTTGAAAATAAATTACTATTGATTCGCCGATTTGGTTTGAGCGAAATAAATCGGAGTAAAAGTACATTGACCCTGCTCATTGGCATTTTCTGCCATGTTTCACATAAAAATTATGTACATAATTAGTAATTACTGTCGCTAACCATGCCACGAAGCGCGTTTCATAATACTTATTTTGGCAAATTACACGAATATACCAGAAGACGAAAGTACAAAGAGCGGAAATAGTGGTGATAGTAAAGTAAATTACTAAGCAATAAAAAAATACTTTCTCAAAATGAGAAAGTTAACAATAATTATATTCTACACATGTACTTTTTTAAAAACTATAAAAACGACCAAGAAAAATTTTCTCGGCAAAAACATCTAACAATGCATTACGCAAGCAAACATCTAGCCTAAACTATGATACGCAAGTGATGGCGTTTTAGGGATAATAATTTATCAAAAATTCCACCGTATATCCAGATTTATATCGCTCAAACTGTAGCGGCTGTTCGCTGTCGTAGATGCATCATACTAACGTGAAAGCATTGAAGAGTCCCAAATAGTGCGTCACGTTTCGGGGGTCGAGACCTAAGTCGACGCCGTAATGGTACCGATTGATGGTGTTCGCTGGCGGCATGGGGTTAAACGAGGTCTGGCGCGTCATCCTTGGCAGCTCCTATACACGCACACACAATCAAGGCGCTATTCACACACAAAACAACCCACACCACGACGATTTAAAAAAGAACACGCGATTGCGTTTTTAGACTATTTGACAACATTAATCAATTTTGACGTACTTTTTATAACTGTCAAAACGAGACTTAGATTTTGTATGGCAATACAAGCAAGTGACATCACTATTTTGTCAACTCAATTAAACTACTTTTATCAAATACAATGCAACCAAAAATCTTATTTTGCAGGTAATTTAAATTTAATTAAGTTTTTATTAAGACCAGAATGAAGTATCTTAAAACAGTTTGTGATTTCGAATTATTGGGGAATGGTGTCAAATAGTCTATGTCGTAACTTTACGTCACGTATAAGTAAAAGTAAGCTATAGATGACCCACGCTGAACTGTCCCACCAAACTCAATGACAGGGGGGCGCTACCATCGTTCAACTATATGGTTTCCAACATGGCAAAAATCTGAACCAGCGATCCGGTATTGACGGTGGCGCCCCACTGTCAATGTCATCGACAGGACAGTCCAGTATTTTGGAACTATACATGACTTTCATTCTAAATTCGTATTGACGGGTGTCGGTCGTAGCTGTGTGTAAGAGGCCTCATTTATACAAGATAACATTTGCATGTGTTGATCGCCTCAACTCTGGTTGCGCGACCTATAACGGGAGTACGGGACTATTCCCACCTCACGTTCCCACAGCTGCAACTCCTGTGTAGCCAGGATCTACAGCTTGGCCGCCAATAAAAATCCAACCAGTGAAGGTCAAGTTTGTCCCGGGGGAAAGTTAAATTGTATTTGGAACCGCAACGAAATAATTCAGAAGAACATAGGAGTTCGAAGTTAAGGTTCGACTTTCCTCCATTGCAAAGCGGTTGACAGGTTGCGCGATCTATACGGATCTTAAAGCTAAATAGTGTATTTAAAAGAAACTTACCCACTCGACCAGGAGGTTAGCCATGGGTTTGATCACGTGCATGTGGCGGTGAATTTGTTCCGGGCACGCAGCGTAGAGCGAGTGCCGAATACGGGAGATCTGCTCAGAACGTGCCTGCAAGAGAACAGTACGCTACATTATACAGGTTGAATTTGCAATCAGTGTCCACATTTTTAGGAGCGGCTCAGAATCAGTAAGTTATCGATTTACCTACGTAAAGAAAAATTTTTTTTTATCCGCTGCGCGCGGTTTAAAAATTGGCACACGTGAATAATTTACTTCGATCATAGAAAAATACGTACACACGAGTAACTGCAAAGCTTAATAGACAATGGTGTGCGAAAATAAAAGCCTTAACCTCCTTCTTCGATATCAGCCATCCTGTTACCTCAGGCCCTGACTCAGTTAAGCGCAAGGTAATAAAGAGTTTGAATTTAAGGCAGGGTTTGCACTATCTTACTTTGACTGTAACACANAAAAATAACTGAAAGTTGAAAGCTTTATGAGTTTATAAAAAATTTAACGCCGGAATTTTTTTTAACCTCAGTCATCTGTGGTGTAGGTTAAGTAAATAAGAAGAAGAAAAAAAATTTCTTATTAATTTAAACAACTGTTTTTATGAACTTCCTTACATTTTCTGATCCAATAGCCACATAGATAGCTAAAAGCTTAGATAATAAAGCCTAACTAGATGGATTAGTCTTCACTGTGCAGTAGAAAGTGGAGAACCTCTGCAGTCTCCAACTGATGCGAGTACTGACCAATGGATATGAGCACCAGCAGCGCCGGGAAGCCGAAGCCCAGCGCGTAGCACGCGTCGTCGCCGAAGCACATGACGCTCCTGCGTAGCGCAGGCGTCACGATCATGCCCATGAACCCGCCCAGGTTCACTGTGCAGTAGAAAGTGGAGAAGAACCTCTGCAGTCTCTGATTCTCCTCTGGGAGGCGAAACTGTAGGACACAGTGTGTAATGGTAGGTCGATTTTTGGGCATTCTTCTAACTATACAGGGTGTTAGGTNTTTTGGTGAAATTACTAAAAAACTTAATATGAAAGTAGCCGCCTGACATGGAACGTGTTATGGGGGGTGAAAATATAGGAAATGACCCATTCTATCCGCCAAATAATTTTGGCACACGATGCGCCAAACACCCTGTATATCCGTCAACCTTCATAAAAAAATCACCGATTATCGTTATAGTTACGGTCAAAGTTAGGTGGTGCAACTCAGCCTAAGAGTGTCGAGCTTACCTTGACCGCGGGATCGTTGTCGAGCTGATGCACGAGCTCGTTGAGGTTCTTGAGGAACCACTGCTTCACCTTGGGCTCGCGCCAACGCCAGCACACGAGCTTGGCGTGAAGGATCATGGCTGTAGTCACCTTCTCAGGGAACCTGCATTACATCGATTTATTGTTTTGACGACTGTAACTGGATCTTTTTGCTTCGATCACGACAGCTATTTTTTTGTTAGATAGTAATGTCCCACTGGGCACGTGCCCAGGGCCCTGCGTCCGAGGGGTTGCTCAAATACTTTTTTCCAGATGATAAGGGCCCCTTGATCTTTAAGTGTCCAGGGCCCTAGTATATTAAAGACGACCCTGAACAGTACTATGAGTTATGAGAATACAGATGAGCAATATGTTTCAAGAATACACTCGAGTCTAGCTTGTTATGTTTTAACTATTACTTTACTTGCTTTATTCATGAAATAATGTACAAATTATTTAGTTTACAACTTGTTATCAGACGCTCATTGTTCATGAGTCATTACTATTCTCCCCTCAAAATATGGGATTCAATAAAAGATACAATTTAAATTGACTTGGCGACACATTAATATGGCAACAACAAACAACTGATTTTCATTTCATCAGTCTCAATGCACTGGATGCAGGCCGCTACCTACCGGACAATCTGGAAATTATTGGGGGAGGCCTATGTTCAGCAGTGGACGTCTTGTGACTGAAATGATGATGATGTCTCAATGCTCATTACCAAGGGTTCATTTAGCAGGGTAAATAAATTTTACACACATGCAACCGTTTCTTTATTCATTGTGCAAATTAAATAATTATTATAAAAGTAGGTGATCACTTTTGAAATGTGTTTAATCTTTCTTCGTGATGAATGTCCAAAATTAACACAATGTGAACAATCTTCTTATTTTTTTGGAATATTAAGTTATTTGTGCTGAAAATCGAAAGTAAACCCAATTTAAACTGCAAAAGTACTTACTTGTCCTCGCCACTGAGGCTGAAATACGCGTGGTTGTAGAGATTGGCGCAATCTTGCTTGCAGTTCTCAAAAATCCTGGCTGCGATCGTGGGGTAGTGGAGAAGAGCGTCTTTCAGCAGCTCGTCGGCTCGGGTGAAATCGTTAGCTGAAAGTGTTTAAGATGGTTAAGACGAGAAGCAAAATATACAGTGTAAACTCTTTAAAACATCACGAACTCTATAACGCCGAAAAATGAACAATTCCCCAAGTGTCATGCAGTTTGCACTCAACTATGGAACACTGTGTCTATTAGCTTAGCTCCTGGTCTACAATTCGCATAATGCAGATCATTGTATTCACAAAACCAACTTAGATTTAAAAAAATATTGTTTGGATTCTCATAACAAATAAATACTCACTCTTGTTCTTCTTAGCAACATGGAAATGGGCCATTGCGTAGGAATACTTAATATTGAACAAGTATTCCGCGTCGCGCTCTTGCTTCCAGTAGTCAATGGCGTCGATCAACCACTGGTGCTCCCTGGCTCGAAGAGCTATGGCGTCGATGACGTATATGATAGCCAGGGGATCGGACGGATCCAGGTTTAGGAGCAGCTTGGCCAACTCCAAAGCGGTGCGGTGGCAGGCCTTATTTGTAAGCATGTGGCAATACTTCAGAACGGCGATGTGGAAAGGCCTGTTTTCCAAGTACTTGTACTCCAAGCGGATTGATTGCTGCAAAATGTTATTCGTCAGTCTAAATGGCAATAAATGTTGAAAACTGTAATGTTTTGTATCCGCCCCGATAGAACCTGAACTGATAATTTTGTAAATATAAAATGATAAAAATCGACTCAGAAGTTGAAGTCTTGGTATCCTAACTCAATTTGCAATCATAAATATATGTTTGCTATAAATCACTAGACACATAAACATCTCGGCAATGTCATATTAAATGAATCCATGTTTAGGATATTACTTACATCTGTTAAGTTGAAGCACGGATGCGCTACGTAGTGCAAATACGAAATAATTTGCTCTAGCAGGTTATTGGCCGCAGTGTACTCTTCAGCACGGAACATGTAATCTGTACTCTGTAAAGGATTTAAAAAAAATATAAATGACAACAAACCAGCCTACAGCGACTACAAAAAACTGTATCAACTTCTGTATTCATGTTCCGTGATGTTTAAATGCAGAACAAAGAATTTTAAAGAAAATTCATTTTGATTACATCAATCTTTGCAGATCTTCTTTGAAAAAGTAAAAAAAAAGCTAAGTGAGACGGCATATTTTAATAATTTACAAGTTATTTCTTATGAAAAATTATTGTATTGATTGATGTGATGACACTCAAATTGCAAGTGCCTGCCTGGTAGTAACTAGTAGTAAAGGCCCAGAAGTCATCATCAGAATACACTTACTTGCAACATTCCCTCAATGTGAATGCTCCTCCGATCGTCTGGGGGTAACACTTCATCCTGGGTCACAAGCTCAAGAACACGTTGGTGCATGGCCTGGTACTCTCTGTTGTGGTCAAAGGTGAAATATGACAGCGGATCATTCTCACGACGGTGGACAGACATCGACAGTCCTAAAAATATAAAAACATTCATTAACCACATTCAAAGAACAAATAATATTGTTTTAATAACACTTAACAATTGGTAATTATAACTTACCCACGCTGACATAATGTCTGTTTTCTAGAATAGGAACTATTGCTGCCCGCCTGTATTTGACTACATTGTGGGGGCGATATTTTCTGAAAATTAAGCGTGAATTAGTTTTTTATAAATTATTAAAAAAACTCAAGAAATTGAACGTCCATCTTTTAATATAGCGTCAAACGATCCGTATTAAATTACTGCTTGCATGTCGCATTAACATTAAACTAGAGCATTCTATAAGATACATACTTGCCGTGAGCTTCATCAAGGGATTCTGATCCAAAAATCCTTTTTAATTCATTATTAAAGTCCAAATGCTTAGCCTTTACTGAGAAAAGCACTTTCCTAGGGTCCACTTTTTTTTCCTGCACCAGAGCTGCTGGTGGCGGTTTTCCAAGAAGAGCATTAACTTCCATTACGGATTTATCTATTTCGTCCAACTAAAAATATTTGAAATTTTAATTTCATTACATGAAAAGCTCAGCTTATGTTACACTAAACATTAAGGGACTGTGTACTTAAATGCCTTAAAATCTTATAAAGTTCTTATGAACAGGGGCTCCCACAAAAAAAATAACGACCAATCAAATATCTAATCTCCTACTCAACCAATAAAAAATCTAATCTCCTAAGTACTGTTTGATTGAAGGAATAGTTACCATCGTGAAAGTGGAGGCCATTAGGTTTATTTATAGGTAAACAATTGATATATTACAAACGCTGGAACAGCTTCCTAATAATAATATGTAGTTAATATTTATCGCGCCACATTGCATAATTTATGCGTACCTAAATCACAAACCGTAAAGAAACGTGGATCGTGCGCCATTATGTGGATGTGATACGTAGATGCGTATGAAACGGTTTCTAAATGAAGTCCTAGTTCAGTATCAATCAAACCTCTCTAAAAGGATACAGGATACAGGCCCAAAGTGTAGCCCAATACGTTCGATGGTACCAAATTAGTAATAAACTAGTCTTTCGAGTTTATATTCACTTAAAAAGTTTTAAATCAACACGACTATAAGTAGATTGAAGCCAACTTACAAGATTTGGTAAAACTATGAGCATTGTAGAGGTGAAGATAAGCGTATTAAAATGAAATCTGCGCGATAATAGCCCGTGTAAAATCGTTTCGAGACAAGTAAATAAATAAAAAGGTCACATTATATTCGCGCAGGCGCGGACTGCGCGGCCAGAGGGGGCGCGTGGCGACCGTCTGTATCGACTTTGCTTTTGCGTGGTAACTCGTAGCTAGGTGTCTAGGTAACCTAGGTAACCGGCCCGGCGCGTTATTGATTCACTGAGCGAGCCGCCGCCTCGTGTTCTCGGAACATAATATTTACCTAAAGATAATGATGGGATGGGCATGGGATAGCAACTTTATTAAACTCTTTTTCTAGATATGGCATGAAGATATTATGTAGTTTGAAACTTTGAAAAGACAGGATACTTTTTATCCTAAAAATTATGTGAGATCAAAATGATTATGGAAGTTTTGTATGAAAAATCAATTAATAATATGACAACATGAATTAATTTATTAATTATTAACAAAATATTTCCGGAAGGGAAAACACAAAAGCAGCAAAATGCTAGACTGTAACTATCACAACTCAAAGAATGCATTGTTTACACATATCATACCTCTGGCATGTCAGCACTGGCATTTTTGTTTTTGGCTCGTCGTTGCTTCTTTTTGTTATTTTTCTTTTTTGATTTTGTCTCAGCCGGAATCATATAAGAATCATCATCACTTTTCTCTGGCCCCTCTTGCTCAGATTCCGAATTCGAACTTACAACCAACTATTGAACAAAAAAAATGAACATTTTGAATAACAAAAGAAACACTCGGCATGAGCTAAATTATTAAGTAAAGCTGATAAAAATTAAATTGATCGCATTTAAAGGGAAAAGATATACTACACCTACAACACTTGTTGCTACAAGTGTCAGATGTAGTAGATTTCGCTTTGCTGATAATAACATTAAATTCGGTTAGCTTAAATAAGAGACAGTGCTGAGCGCTGAGCAATAATAATTTTTAATACACAAAAAAATAGATGTCATTTATCAATGTCATAATTTTGATCGCTAGCATTTAACAAAATGTAAAGTAAAATAGGAAGCTTACCCCTGAAAATTTTGACTTAATTTCTTTCGCGTAATGGGGTGCAAACTCTTCATCAGAGTTCCCCTCCAGTGGCGGTAGTTCAGCACCACCATAAATTTTGCGAAATGTTCTTGAAGCCATGATCTCTGTAACAATATATAACTTTTTCAGCAAAATAAATAAATATAAAATTGTGGCACCCTATATGAGCAAATGCCTCCTTCAACTCGCTTCACTCATGCCTGTCTTGGGCTAGGTCGAGCCAGTTGTTCTCCTTATGTCATCCGCCCACCTTTCCTTGGGCCTCCCAACATTACTCTTCCCCTAGGTCGCACAATAAATGTTGAGGCAAACACAAACTCACACTGTATGTGACAAGCGTTTACAGCTAAGATTATTATCTGCGTTTCCGTGCCCACATCAGATTTGTGCAATCTATTAAAATACCAATGTAAATTAATAGTACCATTAATTCTATCATAACTATAAAAAATTCAATCATTGTTTCAATAATAATGAGGAATTTCTCTTGGCACCACATGCTGCTTACTCTATTACCCACCAAATTAGAAAAATTGAGGGTATAATTTACATAGAAATCTAACATTTTCTAACTATACCTACCTGCCTAAATAGTTAATTAGAATATAAAAATCTAAAAGTGAATTTTAAGATTACCTATCCTGACCCTGAAGAACTACTCTCTGACCAAACTGCAAGAGGCTACTTTTAGCGGAGTTTATTGGGTACAAAACACTACCCTCTGACTCTTTTCTTTACTTTGACTACCTGTCAATCAATGTTAAAAACTTCGAACATAATTTAGGATCTTCTATAAAAAATACTAGTAAAACTTTATCACTGAGACAAAAACACCACAGCCATTACTCTCTATGCATGCACTCTCTTTAATCTGTTGGGGCCCTTGGTTGGAGCAATTAAGTACATTACTTACATGATTGATGAATATTTATTTCAATGGTTTGGATCGATAAATACACAGGTGTCACGTAAGTAACCACACAGCACAGCAGCAGACGATTGAGAATTTAATTCCACGCCACGACAGGTAATCTTCAAGCAACGCAGAATAAGTGAGTATTGATTTTACAATGGAGCAATGGTGCAAAACACAGAACAAAAAAAAATAACACGATCGGGAATTAAATAGGGATGTAGCGATTTATTTTATTAGCGGAGCGGACAGATGAGACAGGAGACAGGTACTCTGTGCAAAACACTGTGTCTAATCCAGTGTTGCCAGTCGGGTTTTTTTTTTTTTTTTTATAGTTTTCACGGCTCTGGGTGCAAGCCCTTTTAAGCCAGTCTTTGAAGTCCGTTGAACTTTTGTTTGAATTTGACACCATCACATCTGTGTTTGACACTTCACTGAGTTCACTGCACTGATGCACAGCACTGATGATTCCAACATTTCCAACTGATTCACTGATATTCTCTTCTCAAATAGTTCCCAGAGTTGAAACCACGAAAGTATATAAGGGTTTGAAAAGTTTCGGATCCTTCAAGAGCTCGTCCAACGACTCTGGTACACGTTCACAAATAGATTGAAGGTCGTCGATCATGACCAGTCTCTGAACTCCAAAACTTCTACATTTCAAGATTATGTGTTCCAAATCAGCAAGCTCTTCATTGCAATATGTACATTCAGGGCTCGGAATCAAGTTGAGCCTCTTCAGGTGAGTGGGAGCGTGGCAATGGCCAAATCTCAGCCTATTTATGATGGTTATAAACTTCCTGTTATCTATATTCTCATTCCTCCGATGGTACCAAGGTTTGGCGGGCGGGCTTCCTTGGATCTTAGCATACCATTTTCCCTTTTCCATACTAGTAATTGTCCAGTACTCATGCCATATCTTTTTCAGGTCTTGACTGATTGCGGCTTGATAGTCAGTGTGAGGTAACTTCAACAACGTAGAATGGTGTAAGGTTGTTCATGGATGGAAAATGAATACAATTGATCATCTAAATACGAAAAGTGACCAGTCGTATAAAAACGTTTCATGGACTTGCGTTTTATTATCGAAAAACATTCGCTAAAACTCATTTTTCTTAACAAATAATAAATCAAATTCAAGTTTAAATGCACTTTATGACATAATTTTTAAATTGTCACTATTAATATTTTTTACTGAATAACCTGTAAAGTTAATTCTACAATTTCTGAAAAATCACCTAAAAGTAACCTTTTCATTAGTGTAACCTAAAAGTAACCACAGCAGTTCAAAAGTAACCAAAAAGGTTACAAAAGTAACCTTCTGGCAACACTGGTCTAATGGTCTAATGGTTGTCGTAGCCATAGATTAGACTCTAATCTATGGCTACGACAGTGTTGCCAGCGGTTGCCAATGTTGCTCCCGTCCACAGATATAGATTAGAGCTCCCGTCCCTTCTTCTTCGAGGTCGACGTAATTTTGTGCTATTTTCAAGTTGTGAGACGAGTTTAGAAAATGGGACCAAGTGGGATGGGACATGAGTTATTGATATAATGAAGGATATTAAATGATACCCTTGATACCCCTTTCCATAGCTTCCCACCCTTTGACCCTTTGAGTCTCAAAAAATTTGTGGCGTTACACTATGGATCGAAATTGAGATTAATGGACATAGCGAATTTTTTCACAATTTCTATTTGAAAAAAATACTTATCGATAAGTTACGTTATTCTGATGAATAAATGCTGCACAAGTTTTTCTCTAAAACCAATAGTTTGGCTGGAAAAAAATATTTTCCATTTTCGTTGTATGGAATGAAACATAAAGTGGTCGATTTCTACTAAGCCTTGACGCGTCTTTCCGTTCTATACATAGCCAGAACGCAAGGGTGTGAAACTAATCGAGTATAGTTTGGAAATTACTTTATTTACTAAGCTCCTCCAAACTATACACGACCAGTACGCATATGCTGCGTACTGCTCGCGTATACTTTGTATTGACTTAGGTCAATTATCTTACTCCAAAATATACATCGCCAGTACGCATACGGACTAATCATGTATGTATTGTAATAAGTGCGTGATTGCAATTTATACGCGAGTAGTTGCATGCTAGTCATTTTGACGTATTGACCTTTCTTTCTATTACATATTAATTCATATCTGCGTGTCTACTTTAAACATTGAATCATCTTTCGACACGTGTCATTGTTTTGATAAGGGATTTTATGGTGTTTCTTATTCTGCCATAGAAAAGATATTTGTTTTGGGGCTGATATTTCTCCAATTCTCGTAGTTATGGAAATATGTCAAAATGATTTTGTTCTTGAGATAAAAGTTAATAAATAAAATAAATAATAAATAAATATCCTTAGACATTTTACACCGCGCTTCTAGTCCCAAACTAAGCAAAGCTTGTACTATCGGTACTAGACAACGGATATAATCATACTTAAATACTTTTTTTTTGTAAATACATACTTATTATCATAGAAAACACCCAGTCTAATACAAACAAATAAGTTCATGCACACAAATATTTGTACTGTGCGGGAATCGAACCTGCTACCTCCGGAATGAATAGTAATCCGTTTCGAACCACTACACCAAACGGCCGGCAATACAAACCTAGCATTTAAAGTCTCGCATAATATTGTATTTAATGCACGTTGAACTTTCTTCTCTCACTCTCTCTCATTTTAATTAAATTGTTATTTAATTTGAAATCTACCTAATCAATTTAATTTCAAAAACCATTTACAATAGTGTTAAAAATCTAGATTTATTATAGATTCATTTAAATAATAATATTTTATGTAATAGGTAATATCAAATTAATGTAATTTTAAATATAGTTCCATATTTTACTGAATTTTACTAAATCAATGTCAACTAAACACACTCTAGTCCAGTGTAAGTGGTGTAGTAGAAACTAATCGAGTATAGTTTGGAAATAACTTTTTTTACTAAGCTCCTCCAAACTATACACGATCAGTACGCAAAATTCGTGTATAGTTTGTAGTGACCGATTTACAAACAGGCACTACAAAATATACACGAGCAGTTTCCTATGGGTGCGTTCTGGCCATGTATAGAACGGAAAGACGCAGCCTTGACAGATCTTGCTTTGAAACTACTTGAGCCTTGTTCTATGGCTTGTTGACTATTAATCCTACACTATCAGCGCGCGCCCAAAGTTGCCCGTTCACAAGTTATGAGGTTCTGAAAAATTAAAAAAAAGTAAGTAAAAGTGACTTTTTTTTGGAATATCTTTAAAGATTTAACGAAAATATAAAGATTATATACGTTAGTAATGTAAATTAACCTTAAATTACTGATAAAAACACATTTTAATAAAATTAATAGTAATAAAACAAGCGATTTTTTTTTTCACAATTTCTGTTTAAAAAAAATACCTATCGATTGTGCTATAGTTCCAAAATACTGGACTGTCCTGTCGATGACATTGACAGTGGGGCGCCACCGTCAATACCGGATCGCTGGTTCAGATTTTTGCCATGTTGGAAACCATACAGTTGAACGATGGTAGCGCCCCCCTGTCATTGAGTTTGGCGGGACAGTTCAGCGTGGGTCATCTATATCGATAAAACTCTGATTTTTAATTCGACGGAATTTTGACATTTCAGAAGTGCTGCCAACATTGAAACATTCCCACTAAGAATGGAGAGCATTTTCGCAAATTAAAAAATAATCCTTTCTTGAATTTAAGGTTTCACTTGAAAAACTAAGGCTTAAAAATGTACTGCTCATTTCATAATGGTTATTTGAATTTTTATTATCATATTTTTGAAGTTACAAAAAAAATTGGGAAATTATTTTTCTACTACTGGACTCCCTGGCCAATAATCCATGGGTTACAAACCTTTTTTATGAAAATCATTTTGTTAATAAAATCTTAGTTTCATAAAATAAGCAATTTAACAAGATGCAATTTTATAATCCAAGGTGATTATGATGACGATAATGATGATTGGTGATCAATACATATTTTCGTTTATGATAATATGTTGTTTTACTGTGTTAAAAAAACGTTTTTTTCTATTTAATCTCTAAAATGTACATAATAATTAGTGTACATTGAACTCACAAAACAAACAATAGTTCATTCTTGTAAGTTGTACTTGATGAAATTTCGTTTCATATTATTTTTTAATAATTCGAAGCAAAAAAAGGCTTATTACATCTGAATTGTCAAAAATTGACAGCTGTCAGAATTCCGTCGAATTAAAAATCGGATACCTCCCCTAGCAGTTTGATNCACTAATGACGTTTAAAAATTGGCACGCTCGGCTTCATACAATTTTTTACACATGCTGCATCTATCCATATCTGTGGTGAATAGAGTAAATCCTTTGAATCAATCTCTCATCAGTTAGAATCGAAACACTGAAAATTAAATCGATTCCACACATTCGGTTAATATACCTTTTAATGATTTTAAAACTTAAAAAATATGACATTAAATTAATGTTTAAAAGAAATAAACATCGAAACTTCTGATACGGTAGATAAAATATTATTCTACCAGGTTTTAACCCTTAATTAATTGGAAGAAAGTTTGACAAATACAAAACGGTAAATAAAAATATTATTCTACCATGTTTTAACCCTTAATTAATTGGAAAAAAGTTTGATAAATACAAAACGAGATTGATTGTTATAATAAGGTGATTTTTTGCATACAATATTAAATTTGAAAATATCTAAATCCTGGAACAGTGGGGTTAAAGGGAGGTTTTACTGTTGGAAATTATGGCCCTTTATTCATAACGGCATGCAAAATTTTATCAAAGTGGGAAATATTTCCCAGTATGTAAGTAGGTACAGGAAGGAATTACATGATACGATTTGTTCATAAATGGACTACTGTTTGAATACTAATCTTCTTCACATTTCTTCTTGTCATTTTATGAATGACAATTTACGACAGTTTCTTCGAGCTCTTATTTAGTTATTATTTTAGACTTCCTTTTCTTATTAATTGGAAAATAAAAAAAAACAATGTAGGTTACGTAGATAAGTAGGTACCTATACACAAATGGAAGCAAGTTGAATGGCACGGTGACCAGCGCATGTTGAAACTCAGTTGTTGTTGTCAGCACCGTTCAGTACTTATCGGCGCGCGTTTATATTTTCCTGCGCGGGTTACCAGCGCTGTCAAGCGCCCAGTGGCGGCGTAGCATGGCTTGGCACCCGGGGCGGTCCCCCCCCCCCCCCCCCTCCATATATAGCCGGGGGCTATGGCACCCCAGAATGGTCTGGTCTGGTGCCCCCCAGGATTTTTGGGTTACCGATTCAATGACAGTCCTTATCATGCAGATGCGCCTGTGAGTACTAATCTGCACGACTGTTGTCACCCCCTGATGCTTGGCACCCGGGGCGGACCGCCCCCACCGCCCCCTCCTTACGCCGCTACTGCAAGCGCCGGTAAGCGCTTGTAAGTTTCCAGCTTTCTTTCTATATACGGCCTTTGTGTTGATGGCCAACTTGCGTTTTGGGCGATTTTCAGTGATACAAATGAACGCATATAAAACTTATTTATCCTACATCATGCGCTGGTATTACTTAGATTTTGCAAATTGGTTTTGGAAATTTGTTTTGGTTTTATCAAAGCATTAGCATATTAACGGTGAAAATGTTATGTTAAAGCCTTACTTACTTACATTACCTACTTGTTATATGTAGGTACTAGGTACCTAGGCATTACTTGTTATCTAGGTACCTATACAGGATTCAGCATTGGTCTTGTTGAATCTAATTAATTATCTTGCAATGGGTATAATTTGAACCTAATTGTTAATGCTTGTAAAAGGAAAAATTAAGATTTGCATACCTACTATAAACTACCTACGCATTAAGCAACAGAAGGAAACAGAACCTGTACCTACATTCTTTAGTACTACCTGTTGATATTCTTGGCATCAATAGAAACACAACGCTAGGTTAAAAACATTAATGTATAGTACCTACTCACCAACTTAATGTGACGCCGTTAACGCGATGTTGAGATGTCTCCAAATGGTGCTCTTAAAATAATGTTCGCCCGGGTTTGGTGTATCGATCGATATTCATCGCAGAGTAGTGAGAGGCACAGCGTACCTAGATAGAATCTAAATACAGTCATAAATCGTTAAGATATATTCGATACCAACAATCAACATCACTAATAATCGGCACGTACCTAAATGGTGTTACCAGGGTCAAGCTCCAATTACTTACCCATTTCAAACGTACTTAATGCCTATTAATTTGTTCTATCTGTTTGATTAATAATAGTTTCTTTAGTGCTTACAAAATAAGCAACTACTTATAAGTATAAATTCAGTACTTACCAAACCTAACAAACAATTATTACTGTTATTATATCTAGTTTATTTTTCAAGCATAGACGTTGGGCGTCGAAGAAATGTTTCTAAGGATTTCTGTAACGACGATGGATCCTTGCTACCCGCATCTTCCATTTTTCTAGACTGAGTTTTGTAAAAAAAAAACCCAGACCCGACAGAAACGAGACATACCTCAGTGGGTCTAGACAAAGTGCAAATTATAATCGCAAACCAATCGAAAAGTGGTCGAAAACCCCTTTTTTTGTATGGAGTTTTGACGGATTCGATTTTTGATTCGATCAAAAAGTGCGTTTTGTCTAGGGGGGCAGATGTTTTGTCATGTCTTAATTATAGTAAAATTAAATATTTTTTATATTCGAAATCTATGTTTAACACCAAAATATTACCATTTGTTTTTGTTCGCATGAGTCATGCGGCGCAAATATTTAAGTTGTATTACCTACATGTTTGAGCCTTTTGGGGGTCGAGACGCTAGGTCCATGGGGACCAAGTGCTCATCATCTGTACCTACAGGAAATTAGCCAAGCGGCTGATTGACTGAACAGGGAGAGCTAGCGCATTTCTTGGCCAACGAATCAGTTTGGCCATTCCGCGCGGAAATGCAGCCAGCATTCTGAGCACCATGTCGCGTTGTATGGACAGCGAATTAGGACATATTTTTTATTTGTAAATATTAAAATTAGTCTAAATAGTTAATAGTTTATTAAATAATTTACTAGTATAATATAATGAAATAACATAGATAAAAAAAATAAAAACAATTCGCTTGTTCGTCTAATGTTAAAATAAATGAATAGGTATTCTATTTTACATGCGATTATAGCTAAGCGCTCAGATTATAGGTCTAGTTTACTAGTTTTATCACGTGTAACTCACAAGTTTTTTTTTACAAACTTGTTGAAAAACTCCCGAGGACCACCATTTTTCACGACTTGTGACCAAACTTTGTGACTTTGGCTTTGATGTACTAGGCCAGGATACAACTTTTGGACACAATCATGTTGATATATTTTATCAGTTAAAAATATATATCCAAGATTTGTTTTCTCTCTATTTGGTATTATTAGGTACATAATGTATTATTCAGGAGAAAAAAATTTATCATCCTAGCCAACTGGGAATATACAGTGTAAGTCACGTTAAAGTGTACATAATTATGAAAAAAGATGAAACTAGACCTATTTTTATCGACAAAAAAGAGGTCAAATTTTTTTTGAGATTTTATTTTTATTTTTTATAGAATTTTTTTTCTTCCAATTACTTATTGTAAAGAAAACATAATAACTTTTAAACTAAGCGGTATATCCCGATAAAATAAAAACAGTAATAATGATAAATAACGGGCGATACTAAAAAAATACATAAAATACACAAAAAAGGCCAACAAATAATAAAAAATGATACATTTGAAAAAACTCTGCTTAAAAATTCGTGTTTTTTTGGTTATTTGATAAATTTCTCCAAAAAATGCCCCTATAACGATCATAGCAAAGGTTGTGATAGGGAAAGAGACATGCGATTTTTGGTTTTACAAAGACAATACGATAGAGAACAATACAAAGTAATAAAAACCACCGGTTATAGGAGCATTTTTTGGAAAAATTTATCAAATAACCAAAAAAACACGAATTTTTAAACAGATTTTTTTCAAAAAGTATCATTTTTTATTATTTGTTGGCCTTTTTTGGGTATTTTTTGTATTTTTTTAGTATCGCCTGTTATTAAGCATTATTACTGTTTTTATTTTATCAGGATATACCGCTTAGTTTAAAAGTTATTACGTTTTCTTTACAATAAGTAATTGGAAGAAAAAAAAATCTATAAAAAATTTTAAAAAAATCTCAAAAAAATGTTTACCTCTTTTTTGTCGATAAAAACAGTTCTAGTTTCATCTTTTTTCATATGTACACTTTAATATGACTCACACTGTATTTCCCCGTATTTGATTATGGGTTAAGAAGTGACTTTTAAAAAAGTTGTGCTTTAGAAACAGTGGCGCTCAGTCACGGGTGCGACGGACTCTGTGTAGTTGTTACCGGCAATTTGTTTAATTTAGGAATTCTATAATCCCTAGTCAATTTGTAGAATGCCTGGGGCACGTAGGCAATGTATGAATTGTTATAAATATTAGGTATTGTTCAATAAAATACAGTTCCCAAAAAGTAACAATGGTTAACCCTGTAACTATCGATAGCCTCGCCATGGTCTCCCTAGCATCAAATTTTGACCCTAGTAAACTAGTAAAAATATCGCCGTTTTAAAGATTTTTAAGTTTTTGTGCATTTTAAGAAAATTGCCACCTGGGATTACTTTTTCTCATGCCATTTCTACAAATGAGGATATTTTTCAGTCCAGTTTTTTAGGGTTCCGTAGGACTGACAAGGAGCTCTTATAGTTTCGATAATACCTACTGCTTTTCATGAAATTTCAAGGAAACCTATAATGGTTAAGAAGATAGATCACTAGTTTAAGAGTAATAGGTGGTAGGTAATCAGCTTTGCCAGACGTCCCGATTTTGGCGGGACGTCCCGATTTTTAAATCAAATTTAAATGTCCCGCGCGGGACATTTTTATTATATTACTAGCTGACCCGGCGAACTTTGTTCCGCCTTAATGGCAATAAATAAGCAGACTTTTTTTTTATTTCGAACGGGATAAAAAGTATCCTATGTCCTTTTCCTGGCTCTAAACTACCTCCCTGTCAATTTTTAGCTAAATCGGTTCAGCCGTTCTTGAGTTATAAGTGGAGTAACTAACACGACTTTCTTTTATATATATAGAAGATATAATTAAAAAAATGTAATTTTCGCAATTTTTCCTATTTGCATTATATGACAATGCTTTATGCCAAATTTCAAGATTCTGAGTTTACGGGAAGTATCCTGTAGGTTTTGATTCCTTTGCGAGTGTCAAAAATTTGTTGAAAATATCGACATAATCGGCTGTATCTTTTGATTGGCTTGGCTTAGAAGTTTGATATTTTCACAGCTTAAAGGAACAATAGACCTGAGTATTTCATGTGAATTTCAGCTTGATACGTTCACGCGTTCTTGAGATAAAGGGTCTTGACAGACGGACGGACGGACAACAAAGTGATCCTATAAGGGTTCCGTTTTTTCCTTATGAGGTACGGAACCCTAAAAACTGTTGTTTTTTGTATGTGCACAAATAAAACTATATAAATATTTGGACAATTTTTAAGTTTTTTTTATATTAACGTTTTGACGTTACGTAATTAGTGAATTGTTAGTTTCAGACTCAAGGTAATAATAATAATTGTAAGCATAATAATTAATATTAACAAATATATTTTTTATAAAAACAATAAAAAAAATTAATTCCCAAAATATTTAATAAAATATAAAGTCACTAGTCAAGAACCAAAAACAAACCAAGACGGACAATGGTAACTATTTTACCACCAACATTTAGTAATTGGTAGTCATGAATAGAGATGGGTTTCCACCCGGGTAAAAACCCACATGAGGGTAAAAACCCAATAAAAACCCGTTTCATTCCACCCGTGGGTGTTTACACCGGGTGAAAACAAATAATTTTATAATTATTTCAATTGGTATCTTTTCTTTATTTTTATTGAATTTTTCTCATTTAAGTTTATTGATTAATAAGTAATAATTCAAATTTAACACTAATATGCATTATATCGTGGCCAAATCGTAAAATTGATCACGTTATGATGATGTGACCAATTATTTTATAAAATGGTGTTATTTCAAGAATTGTTGAACCGATTTAGAAAAAATTTAGAAGGAACACAATAATTTGTGATCATGGCAAGGACATGGAGGGGGGGATGCCAAAGATGCCAAACTCTCTCTTTGATGACATTACGGTATAAAGTTACAAATAACAACACCAACTACAAAGTACATCTGCTTAAAAACTTGAAATCGAACCGCCCTTCCACCACTGTAACGCATTCTAACGTTTTTCAAGACCTCCTCTCCCCCCAGATTGCATTACGTAACACTAGAACGCCCCCTTAGCAACAAATACCACTTCTCACTTTAAAAAAACGCTATTTTTGTTTTCACCCACCAGAATGGGTGATAATGGGTAAAAACCGGGTTTTTTCCCAAATCACCCAGTTTTAACCCAATCGGGTGAAATGGGTTTTTACCCACTACCCATCTCTAGTCATGAATGGATAATGGTAAATTATTTACCACCCAAAAAAACTACCCCTTCCCCTATTTTTTTATTAATTTTGATCAAAAATATGAAATAAGTGACCCAAAATTACCCAAAATCCACTTCAACTTTGTAAAAAAAATGCATACCAGCTCGCATTTGAATAAGGGTTAACAACGGACACTATGGAACCCTACATGGCGCGTGGCAAGACACGCACTTGTTTTTTTGTCACAAGGGATATAGTTTTATAGTTGGGTTATCAAAAGAAAAGATTAAAGTTCAACAAACTACTTAAAAAGAGTATGAACAATAAAAGAAGTTGCAGAAAAGAAGGAAAAATTAATTCATTGTCTTGCACTTTTGATCAGAGATCGTGTAAAAAAAAAATAGGAAGCCCATCGTGTCCATTATCACAGAATAATAGCTTATTCCAAACCTTATAAACTTCCTTAAAAAAGGTATCACGAGCCTATAAATTAATGTGTTCTGTATTATTTTTATCTCATGGCTATTGATTGATGAAAACTGCGAAAATGAGTTTTTCTCGTAATAGTTAAACTAGACTGCATGAGTGGCATTAAATACAAATGTATAATTTTTAGCGTAAGAATTTAAATAAAGCAACATTTTATCATCATCATCATTTCAGTCATAGGATGTCCACAGCTGAACAGCTTACCCCAATGATCTATAATTCAAAGCCGTAAAACTTTTATGAAAAAAAAACACCTTTCAAAATGACAGTGATGGAGAAGTGACATCACAGATATGNTGACTTAGCTTTATGAAAAAAAACGTATTGGCAAAACTACGCATTTTTACATTTATTAAAAATAAAAAGCTTGAGTAAAATAGTCATTATTTTATGAAAGTAGGTCATTTACTTACTAGGATATTTAAAAGTATGGAATTAAGTATGAATTACTAGTAGTACTATTTAACATAATGGAATAACGATCATTACTTTCATAAACATTAGGCACAACAAAAATATTATTTGCAAATTAATAATGTAGAATTGTAGAATAACGTCTACCGCTACATAATTATTTTAATCCACAGTCAGACTAGCTATAAATTTAACAAAATATCAGTTTTATCGGAATTAATTAATTTTTGAATCGAGTCACACGATATCATTCGATGACTTTGCGAATGCAGTACGATGATACGATTACTTTTACGTTGCGGCAATCACTAAAATTCGCTAAAATGACACTAATGACGTTTAAAAAGTGGCACGCTCGGCTTCATACAAATTTTGACACATGCTGCATCTATCCTTATCTGTGAGTGACATTAAAACTATGAAGTCGCTCAAATGTTTTGTTACCAAATGTTCTTTTAATTTTAATTGGTCAAAATAAATTTATAAACCATTGTTGAACCAATAGAAATCATTAAAAGTGACGTTGCGTTACGTTCTGCAGGCACTAGGAATAAAAAAGTAGTAACTACTCGTAGTGTAATCAACGAAAGTTATGAGAATTTGTCCAAGAAGTAAAATGTTTCATTGAATCTATGACGTATGCAGTTTTATCGCTATTGGATATACCTAGTAATCCAATAATTCCTTTCAATGCTAGTCGTTGTTAGTCGTCGCTAGTACGGCGGTCGTCTTTGTGGTGCTGTGTAAGATTTGGACAAGGTTTTATTTATTTGGATGTAATTGTCAACGACCATGAATCTTTGGAGTATAATCGCGATTGTACTAGTTCCTTCTATAGTAAATTGTGCTGTGATTGCAAACGACGGTGATGTTGATGAGCAAGGTTTATATAGTAAGTCAGATCATGTTATTATCTTAACGCAGCGAAATTTTGAGAAGAAGGTGTATAGCCAAAACCATGCAGCAATCGTTCAATTTTATAACAGCTACTGCGGTCATTGCAGAGGATTTGCCCCAAAATTTAAGGCTCTAGCAGCTGAAGTGGGTCCATGGAAAAATTTAATTCAGCTTAAAGTTATGGACTGTTCCATTGAGGAAAACAATGAGATATGCAGAGAGTTTGAAGTCATGGCCTACCCTTCATTACGTTACATTCATGAGCATTATGTGAAAGCAAACCACAATGTGGGTGATCGTATTCAAATGACTGACACTGCAGAAAAACTGAAGGCTCAAATAATCACCAAATTGCAGCAGGAACAGACTCTGGGCAGGATGAGATTTGCGCCCAAATTGTCTATTGCATCATATGCTTCTTATGCTTCAGTTCTTGATGATGTTCCAAATGATGTAATCTATACATTTTTAGTATTTGAAAATGAAAACTCAACTGTTGGATCAGAACTTGCATTGGATATAAATGATTATAACCACATAAAAGTAAAAAGAGTTTTTGATACTAGTGAGTTGGCAAACACAGCAGGTGTCAGCCACTTTCCAGGCCTTGTTGCTGTGAGTTCCATGTTGGATGCTAATTCGCTTACTCCAAAAAATCCAACTAAGCAAAATCTATTGGCAGCTGTGAACACATTTTTGAAGTCGAAAAATTATGTTTTCCCCACACGTGACACACCTGAGCTGGAAATGATTCATAATGATCACTCAGATGAGAAATTAACTTCAACTCACTCCGATGCTGTATACTACAGTGACCTAGAAAAGACACTGAAAACAAGTTTAAATACTGAAATTACAAGATATAAAAGCCTAACAGGAGAACCTTTGACTGTTCTTTTAGATTACTTATATGTCCTGAAAACCTTATTCCCATTCAAAAACAACAATCTCAAAGAATATATTGAAAATATACATGATACACTTCGGACCAGAAGTGAGTGGAATGGAAATGATATTTACGAAATTGTGAAGCGATTAGAAACTGTCCATGCACCAGTCTACATGTCACAATTAGAATATATCGGATGCAAGGGAAGTCAGTCAAAATATCGAGGTTATACCTGTGGCTTATGGACCCTATTTCACACACTGACTGTTAATGCTGCACTTAAGCCTGGCAACGAAGGGCCAAGAGTTTTAAGAGTGATGCATGGTTATGTAAAACACTTTTTTGGATGCACTACTTGTTCAGAACACTTTCAGGCTATGGCTGCTCGAAACAGATTATTTGATGTAAAAGAAAATGACAAAGCCGTGCTATGGTTATGGATATCACATAATGAAGTTAATTTAAGACTCGCCGGTGATGTGACGGAGGATCCAGAGTATCCAAAGATTCAGTTTCCAAGTGTAACTAGATGTCCCGAGTGTAGGCTAGCGAGAGGTGCTTGGAACTTGCCAGCGGTCTACCAGTATCTGCAAAGTGTTTATGGTGCAGGGAACATTCGTGACACAAGAAGAGCTAGATCAGCTGCAACTGCAGCAAGCCCTTTCTCCAACCTGGATATCGGAATGTTAAGCCTCCTGTACATATTATCTTTTATTATTCTCATTCTAGTCATTAAATACTTCTTAACAAAGCGGCTTTACCGAAAGCGTCATTACAAGCATGGGCGGGGTAAAGTATGAGTGTTCATTTGTGCACAAGTAACATCTGACCCAGTGATTTTACTCATATTTTATATATTTGTGCCTGTCTTTATAATTATTTATAATTTGATTAACAATATGATGTGGCACTCAATTATTACCATCATAATTTATTGCTGCTGATCTGATTTTGCATGTAACATATACATGCATGATATTTATTTAAATCTGGTTGATATATTAGACATAGTTCAATCATATTGTGTTCATATAAATTTATGCAATGAAATACATTACGGAAAATAATAATTATATTGAAATTCACTAAAGACTGATTTCATAAACTAACTTCCAATAGCTTTTAATTACATTTCATGTAGCTAAAATTTATTATTAAATAAAATAATTGAAACCACATTAATACTTTCATAGACATAAGTAGGTATCCACCATTTTATTAAATTATTTTGGTAGTCGGGTGCAAAATAACACTATGGAGTGTTTCTTCCACTATCTGTGCTTACCTTCGTACATTTGTAGGAGGGGCAAAGGGCCTTTCACACACTCACCTGCGTTATAACTTGGTTATTCGTTTTGTAATTCCGGCAAACTGTGAAAATTGTGGATAGTCCGTGAACGGCTAATTATTATTCAGTAATTTTAATGCATTCGTAATACGTAAATAATATTCGAATTGTTCGAAATTCGACTTTTATTCGAAAGCTTCTAAAACGCGCGGCGAAAGAAGTCGGACGTCGGTACCTAACTAGCATCATCATAACGCTTACCCCTCAAGTGTATTTTGCTCTCATTTTACTTTTTGCTTTTTATGCGCTTTTCTTAATATGTCATTAAGTAGGTACGTTCGGTAAGTGCTCGGAAGTAGTCTTTCAGTTATAAATAAATTAGGAGAAGAACAATAGCAGTTAAATGATCGTCATCGTCAGTTCGTTAACCTTCTTATATCTGTCGTTATGTGTATACCTACTGTCCCAAAATTCAACGATAAGCCGGCACACACTGGTTCAAGAAATGATAAAAATGGAATTAGCGATTTATTCACTTTTTTTGATGGTATCATGTGTAGAATGTCATAATAAACGTTTTGTTTAAGTTCTATTTTTCTGAGAAATGCATAGTTTTTGCTATATTACATGTTTTGTGTTTTATTTGTATGAAACGTTTCCTTCACGAGGCTCTTATTCAAAATGTTAAAGTTTGTTAGATATGACTACTTATAGGTTTTAAAGAGTCATACTAATAGAAGCTAATACAGTAACAACTTTGTCCCAGTGCGTCCCCGTTTAGGATATAAGTGATATTTTCTAAGGTACGAAAAAGTAAACAAAATATATGGATATAAGGCAACTTTATGATAATTTATTGATTTTCTAAAATAAAAAGAAGCTAACAATCATTCCAATCTTAATCATTTATTATTCAACATAATCATCAACATCTATAAATTCAAAAGTTTCATCATTATTTGAAGCTAGTAAATTTTTACTCTCATTTTTAACTCGTTTTTGGTCTTAATGTTGACAAAAAAGGATCCGAAGAAATAAGTAAATTATTTAAAATATCACGATTGGTCACTTTTCGGTTAAATTTACGCGTATGATTCTCTCTGATCTTTCTAAAATCTTTATTCCGCGATTCTGTAGCTTCTTCCGATAGTGCTCCTATTGGCATAATATCTAAGTGCAAAGCAAAACCAACTGACATGAATCATTTAACAAAATTAAAACAAAGATCTTTAGATATCGATATGTACAAGTATGGCCTATCTTCATTGCACGCATGGATACGGGCTATGGAGACTATATTACACATTACTTATAGACTAGAATTTAAAACTTGGACAGCAAGAGGAAATAAAAAAGCAAATATATGAAGTTAAAAATTTACTAGCTTCAAATAATGATGAAACTTTTGAATTTATAGATGTTGATGATGATGTTGAATAATAAATGATTAAGATTGGAATGATTGTTAGCTTCTTTTTATTTTAGAAAATCAATAAATTATCATAAAGTTGCCTTATATCCATATATTTTGTTTACTTTTTCGTACCTTAGAAAATATCACTTATATCCTAAACGGGGACGCACTGGGACAAAGTTGTTACTGTATTAGCTTCTATTAGTATGACTCTTTAAAACCTATAAGTAGTCATATCTAACAAACTTTAACATTTTGAATAAGAGCCTCGTGAAGGAAACGTTTCATACAAATAAAACACAAAACATGTAATATAGCAAAAACTACGCATTTCTCAGAAAAATGTAACTTAAACAAAACGTTTTTTATGACATTCTACACATGATACCATCGAAAAAAGTGAATAAATCGCTAATTCCATTTTTATCGTTTCTTGAACCAGTGTGCGGCACCGTAGGATGTAAAAATAAGAAAAACTATTATAAGATAGATTTTTTCTTATTTTTCCTAAAGTAGGTACTTAGGCATGAGTGACTACGTCCACCCTACCGGTGCCGGCTTATCGTTGAATTTTGGGACACGGTGTAACATAATATATCGCTATCATTCCCCAAGCTGTTGCTTACCTACTCTATTCTAAGTTTGTGAATTATGAACTTCCTTGCATTTTTGAAATCTTAACTTTTCGTTATCATCTGAACATCTAACATAACTCCTGAGTTAGTACTATTAACTATAGGTAATCTTCAACACAGTAGCCCAACATCCTCTGGGCGTGCCACGCTCTCCCTCCGCAATATAAGCGCATGTAAGCGCTATATACCTGACGTTCTAGCCTTCAAAAGTTGGTAATTACAGTTTAAGCTTAATGCACACAAATAGCAGAACTATTAACCATTTTGTATCTCAGTAATTACGGCGTAGAATAAGAATTTAAAGACTAAAGTATTTTAAAAATTGTATGTCATCGGTAAGACGCATTATTGCTTCATTGAAATCCATGCAGCGAGTCGTGTAGGTTCGTGTGTGTGTGGGCTCTTTAAGTTTTGGCTTTGTGAGCACCAGAGCAGGTTGGCATCACAATACAGGCATCGTATTTTTCACTATACCTATTTCATGACATCGCATTAAGCCTACTGTTAATAAAAACGAAACTACCACATCCTTGACCTGCTCTGACGAAAGCCAACTCTAAACGAGGTGAAATAATTAACCCATTTTAATTGCGAACCTAACTGTACTTACAAAAATAAAATATTATTATGAAGTTTATTCCAAAAAAATATTGCATTTTAATACCATACGAGGATTGTTCATTAATCATAATTTCTGATATCAAAACACATTTCGACTTTCATACGGCAGTCTAACACGTATTTTTATATGGAAAAATAATTTAATCATTCCAGTACAGAAAAAAAAATATGTAGGTACTTAGGTACCTAAGTTACTTTTAAGTGCTTCGCAATCCATTTTCTTTACAATACGCTGAAGTTTTAACCAACAAAATCGGTTTTTACAGAAAATATTTTATAGGTAAGACAATTTGTTATGTACCTATTATTTATTTTGATGATTAGTTTTATTATAAAACCTATTATAGGTTAAATGTAGGGTAGGTACAGTCACCTGTAAGAATTAAAAGAAAACACGCACCTTTACTAAAATTTAAATAATCTGTATCCACAATCCATTTTTCCGCGTAAAAATTGTCGCAGTATTAATTTATTAAAATAATTTTAGAATAATAAAAATAAGTACGACAATATTTAAAAGAATAATATACAAAATTTATTATGTTTATTTTTAGACAAGACCGCTCTTCCTGAGGTTAGTGGTTGATGGTGGTTTAATCCTACGCGTACGTTTAGAATTAGGAATTCTTAAAACGTATAGAAATAATATACTTGTACAAAGTCGGGCAGTTTTTCAGTACCACTTAATTGAGTCCTTAACTGAAGTGTGCAGACAATACTCTGTTAATTTATTTGTCTTGCGACCATCTGATAATGTACGTAAATGTAAGTCATTAACTTGATAAATATAAAAACTACGCAAGTAGTCAATTTCAGGTTAAAAATAATGGTTTAGTGCGATTCAGACGCCTCTTATATTTCTCGTATTCCTACTTCGGTCACTATTGTTTTCCCCGAAACATCGTCATGATATGAACTTGTATTTAACTTTTGTTCACATGTAATATTTTTTTGTTTGTTAGGTACTTACGTGACGCTCAAAAATACTTGCCTTTTTTCGGAGATTTAGCGGTGTTGTATCATCGCATTTTTGAGAAATGACATACGAATCCATTTTACTCTTCGCTAATCTGATTGCAAGAGCGAGAGATGTTTACATTACAGCTATCGCGATTTAGAACAATCTCATGCGCTGCGCGAGTTACATAAGTGGTTTAACTAGATATCTCCTCGAGTGTCTGTGAATTGCCTTTGATCTGTGTGATCTGTGTCCCACACCGGATGCCCTCGTTACAACCCCTTTATCCAGAGGTCTGACCTTTCGTATTGTATTAGATGGAGAATTGGTGTTGGTTAGCAACTAGTACCTACCCTATGAAACCATTTAGAGTTACATAACTTACATGACAATTTAGTGTTTTTTGTTTCGGCGCGGGCGGCGCCTTTAAACCTCTCGTGTTTTTTCAAAGCACTGCCTAAAATACTGTGCCGTATTTGAAGGTTAGTGATTATTTTGGATTTATTTTTATATTAAATAGTGCACATTTTAATAATAAATATCTCCCATCTTAAAGCCAAAATTGTAATAATTAAAATTTAACAGTATGGATACAATTAAAAAATATGAGTTACCTACTTATCTTTATTAAACCAATATACATAGTATTCTTACCTCAAGCTGTGCGTTACGCCATTCAGTGCCTAAACAAATGTCACAATTAAATATTAGAAAGAGATTTGTATGAAAGATAAATACCTAGGTGCCTAAAATACGATTAGTACAGGACCTACACGAAATACTTAGAAAGAAAGAAAAGTATTTATTCGATGCAAGTACAAAATAAAATAACAAATAGATTTATAATAAAACCAAACAGTAAGGTACATGCACCAAAATGGCATCTGCTCAATATAAGCCGTGACGGCAGAGAGCGCGTCATGACCACTGGTATCTGGGGGCACGGTAGTGCCCCCACCAAGTCGAGCAAAAGAGCGGCACGGCCGTACCATCCTTTTCTCGAAGCAATTCAGGCCATTTTCGACCCCCTGTAACTTCGTTGTGGATAAAACTAGAAGACTGAATTTTCAGTAACCATGCAGGCATTGTAAAGACACGGTACATTTCAAATTTCATTCAATTTGAACCAGTAGTTTAAGAAGTATAACGGGTCAAAGTTTTTTAATTTTGTCACTCACTGACTGACTCACCGATCATCAAAACTCTAAGGCACTTCTAGCAGACCTAGAAGCTTCAAATTTAGAATATAAGTAGTGTTTGGTGTATGAATCAAGGAAAAACTAAAATATTTGGGGGCACGGTAGTGCAACCGCTAAGACGAGTAAAATTTTTCAATTTCGGTCCAGTTTTCTAAATACATAAACTGCTGTCTACAAAATACAAAAAGAAATGAGATCCCATCAAAAACAATACTTATTAAAAAAACCAAGTCTCGCAACTCAGTTGTTTTACGGTAAAAAGTTGTGAGATCCATGTTATACCAAGTCCAGGCCAGGAAATCTTTAACGTTTTACATAAATATATTGACTTGGCCATCGCATGAAAACACGTGTAAATTAAATTATTTAGTGTAAATTAAGTATTTAGGTAAAAAGTTGTGAGATCCATGTTATACCAAGTCCAGGCCAGGAAATCTTTAACGTTTTACATAAATATATTGACTTGGCCATCGCATGAAAACACGTGTAAATTAAATTATTTAGTGCGATGGCCAAGTCAATAATTTATGTAAAACGTTAAAGATTTCCTGGCCTGGACTTGGTATAACATGGATCTCACAACTTTTTACCGTAGAACAACTGAGTTGCGAGACTTGGTTTTTTTAACAAGTATTGTTTTTGATGGGATTATTACTACTGGTATCTTATTGCAAAATACTCTACCTAAGTACCTCCTACCATACAAGAAATAACTGTATTTTCAATGTGGTCGGTTGAATCGAAATTAATAACAAAGACATTGCATCCACCGGTTTTTGATTATGTTTTAACGGTCTCGTCTATTAGTATTAATATTAACTTCCTGTTAACTGTTGTTTTAGGTACACAATTATTCAGCTAACGTAATACAATTACATGTCTTCCTTAGATTTAAAATAAAAAAATACTTTAAATAATATCAGTTCATGCAATTTTAAATCGTAGCTAAATCTATAAAGCTAAAATACTACCCTTATCCGTGCCAATACTACCAACAGATTTAAAACTCAATTAAATATGTAAAAAAGTATGCAGTGTATTCTGGAAAAACGAGACTAACAAAAAATATTGTAATGTAAATAAATACGTACTATAGATTACATTCCTCATTAAGTAATTTTTATAAATAAATTATGAGTCACTATACCCATATTTTATGTATTATAATATTACCATTTATAATTTTGTAAACATGTAATTATGTAACATAAATATGTAGGTAAGTAACTAATTATATAAATATATAAACATATCAGTCCAAACATAAGTTTTATAAATAAGTATGTAGATCTAAAAATCTGGATGCTATATTGTGATGGCTATTTACATTATCACTGTTCAAATATAAAACATTCCATCAGTACAACATTAATAAGCAATATTATAATGAAAATTACAGATGTTGGAAATAATGCGATGTATTAAAAGTGTTTGTGTTAATTTTGTTGTTTCAATTCTAATTATTCGTACAAGCAGTTTACATGATGATTTACCTACCATATTTTTGTATTCAGTTTGCTCCTACGCATCTGGGCGGGAAGTGCTACCAGTTTAGGCTAAGGTCAGTTATGGAAGAGTATGAGAGTCATTATTATTTGAATGTGGTGGTGGGTGGTGTGGATATTATTTAGTATTAATAATATATCGATTGAAAAATCTAGCTGGAAACATTAATGCCTGAGACTAATCGCAGCAAAATCTGATATTTAATTTATGCTATGAAGCAATAAGCTTTAATTTGGAGATTTAAAATCATTATTAATTTAGATATTTACTTATTTTTATGAAACATGTCATGTAATTCCATAATAATATATCCATATTCTGATTACTACTATTTTTCATGATGTTATGCATCTTGGCCGAATTATGTATAAAAATTTAGTGCGATACCTCTATCCGCGATTTCGTTAAGATTCCATGGAAACTCCAATGCTTAAAATTGAAAACATTTACAGATTTCAATAAATTGTAATGATATGTTTCTCCCCAGGGATGATTTAGAAGCACCATATTTAGTTAATTCCTAAAATTCGAATGCCCCATTACTTAGCTGACTAAATCTAATTATGTAAATTAACACTGGTGTTAAATGTTTCGTTGGTGGTAGTTCTCAGTTTAATGTGGATGTGCTTGGTGTAGGTGATCATTTAAGTTCAGTTACCAGCACAGAAGTGCCTCGCCCGTTCCTCTAGTTTAAGAGTATTTAGGTAATAATAACTTTATTATTGGCCTGACGCTGGTGTCACGATTTTATGCATCTGTTATGTCCTTTTTGTAGTCCTGGGTTGTCTGGTGGCATTTGCTGTTTTGTTAATTTTCAATATTGTAGTATGTCGACGATGTGCTTAAAACCCAATTAGATTTTTATAACTTGCACCGGGTGTTCGTTAGATGAGCAATTGGTATGATTGTGCAGCATCAATACTGCTGCTAGATCATATTATATTACTACGCCTACGGTAATATAGATAAAATTACCCTAATATCACGATCACTCATTTCCATATTTTTTTTAATTGCTTTTTGTAGTCACATTTGTTGGCAAAGACGTCTTTACGTGTCTACCCATCACTCAAGTTTTTCTACAGATAACATGACTGCGTTTGTTGGGCATGGTCATCCTAACTGCTGATAAATTAATATAGCCTTAAACGGTGCACAGTTATAAGTTAAAGTTATAAGTTAAAAAGTGTTATAACTTATAACACTTTTTACATGTCGTTTACTTTACGGAAACTAAAGTTATGAGGAAACGTGACACGGGCCACGGGGACTATTCCCACCTCTCCTCCCCATCACAACTCCTGTGTAGCCAGGATCTACATCTTGACCGCCAAAAAATCCCAACCAGTGAAGGCCAAGTTTGTCCCGGGAACAGGAAACATGTTAGTGGTTTTAAAAAATCTAGATGATTTAAATGTAGATGATTCAAAAGACGATTTAAATGTAGATAGATAGGTTGATCGTATATTTGATTTATTTATGTATGGGCTGAATGTCGTGATATTTATCGTGACTTAACTTGTATGTTATGCAAATAATAGGAACTTCATTCACTTTGAGTGTTTCAATAGGTACCTACTAACTAGACAAGGTTGTCATCTATTAGAAATAGTACCTACCTACTTACGTCATGAGAGAACCATTCGTTAAACTACACTCGCGAGCAAAAGTATGGAATCACTTACATGAAGTTGTTTCCACGCGATCTTGTGAACTAACGAATTTGTTAGTAACAAAAAAGTGGCACCATTTTAAAGATCAAACTTTTAACTTTAACGTGATCCCAAATTCATTTAAATCACACCAGTATTTAAAAAGATATCGCGGTTGGTGTGAAGAAGTAAGGAAAAAGACATGTATCAACTGTTTGATACGTTGCGAATTGCGGCCTATTTACCCCTTATAAAAGCACGTGTTTTCGGATTTTTGCTTTCACACGTTGATCCATACACATCTCCGCTTCTTTTGACACTTTACCTGGGATTCTACACCTTCAGAAGCAGCACAAATCGTTGCAATATTGCAAGAAGGGCTCAACCAGCGGGCTGTCGCACGTCAGCTCCACATAAGCCAGTCCTGGGTTTCGAAAGTTTTAGGACGCTTTCGGCAGACTGGTGACTTTATCTGGAGACCAAGTTCTGAACAGCGCCGGTGCACATCGCAGAGGGATGACCGTTTTTTCATGTCAACCCCTCTATGAAATCGTCATTTGACTGGTATCGAAGTCCAGTAAGAGCTCAAAAATGTTCGTAGGATAGCTGTTAGCAAGTGGTCAGTTCGTCTAAGATATAAGCAATAGAATTTGACTCAAAAAAGGCCTGCCACAGGCTCGAAACTGACGGCAGGTCACCGACATATACGCCTTTAATTTGTTCGCATACATTTTGATGGGAAGACGAGTAATGGAGGCGAGTTTTGTTCTCCAAAGAATGCAGACTGTGTTTGCAGTGCGGCAGTCGAAGAGGTCGGGTCTATAGGCGGCCTAGGGAGCGATTTGTGCAGTACTGGAGCGCTGAAACAGTGACTTATGGGGGTGGCTTGCTCGACTTCCCATCGAGATGTGTACGAGCAAATTAAAAGCGTGCTTATCGGTGACATGTGATCAGTTTCGAGCCTGTGGCAGGCCTTTTTGGAGTCAAATTCTATTGCTTATATCTTAGACGAACTGTCCACTTGCTAACAGCTATCCTACGAATATTTTTGAGCTCTTGCTGGACTTCGATACCAGTCAAATGACGATTTCATAGAGGGGTTGACATGAAAAAACGGTCATCCCTCTGCGATGTGCACCGGCGCTGTTCAGAACTTGGTCTCGAGATAAAGCCACCAGTCTTCCGAAAGCGTCCTAAAACTTTCGAAACCCAGGACTGGCTTATGTGGAGCTGACGTGCGACAGCCCGCTGGTTGAGCTCTTCTTGCAATATTGCAACGATTTCTGCTGCTTCTGAAGGTGTAGAATCCCAGGTAAAGTGTCAAAAGAAACGGAGATGTGTATGAATCAACGTGTGAAAGCAAAAATCCGGAAACACGTGCTTTTAGAAGGGGTAAATAGGCCGCAACTCGCGACGTATGAAACAGTTGATACATGTCTTTTTCCTTACTTCTTCACATCAACCGCGATATCTTTTTAAATACTGGTGTGATTTAAATGAATTTGGTATCAATTTAAAGTTCAAAGTTTGGTCTTTAAAATGGTGCCACTTTTTTTGTTACTAACAAATTCGTTAGTACACAAGATCGCGTGGAAACAACTTCATGTAAGTGATTCCATACTTTTGCTCGCGAGTGTAGATAATAATGATTGACTACGAGTAAAGCATTGTTAATAAGAGTTAATAATTATGTTATTGAACGATCTGGTAGGGAAGTCAATTAATAATCATGCGATTAAAGTAAAAAATAGTTACCTTCCAGCTTCTTATCTTACTTACGGTTATAAAATGTTATCAACTGTACATACAATTTTAGAACTTAACATAGGAACTGATTATTTTCTACCTATTTCAAGTCTTTCTTCCAGAGTTCTTTTAAGAAAATAATTACCGTACCTGAACACGCGGTACCTACCTAATTTTGATGCTCAAATTTTAGTGAGCAAGCGCAGATTTAATTTTATTTCCTAAAATGAACTCTGGATCTAAATACTAACTTCATTAATTTATAGGGCGTTTTTCTTAAGGCGTGTCATAGCCTCGACGAAGCCTTGCTAAGTACTAACGGATGTGATTTCGTAGTAAAATGCAAATCGGATTGCCCCATGCCCCGTGTGTTTCCACGATACATCTGTTATTATTATGACTATCGTATAATTTTTGCCTCTATCTGTCGCCGCAGGAAAAACGCCTATTAAATTACGCTCATGTTTTTCCTCGCCGAGATTCAAAACCAACACTCAAACGTTTATAATACTCACCATACTTAATCGGTTTACTTTTTATCGGTTTAATTCATGAGAATGTAGCACTAATGATACATTTATTTAGCTAGGTAGTTTCTATGAAAATAAAAAAATAAATTTCTATTCCAGGTACATGGGTTAGATATGAATTGAAGCAGCGAATGGCGTTCAAACTACATCTACCTTAGGCCAAAAACCTTTGAAATATGCTAAATATTGTTATTTTGTAGTATCATCTGTGAAATGTCTATATTTTAATTACTGTAATACATAACGATAATGTCTTCTTATTGTATTTGTCCTAATATTATGTATTCGCCTAGTAAATGCGTTAAGTAATTTATTTTATAGATCTAAATAAATCCTTTAATTCACTTTTAGCTACACAATAAGATTTATTTACATGTTGATGTAGATAATTACGAGTAAGTCATTATGCTGTGTTGTTTACTGAAATATACTTGATATTTTTTTACGTAAACCGTTTTCTTATCATTTTACTTATTAAACTTTACCTTAGATTAGTTTCGCAAAGCAGCAAAGTACGGCATGTTCGAATTAAAAAAACTAGTGCGAGTAGTGTGAGCACATTTAACATCAATTACTTATTTCGTTTTGCAAGTCTTAAAATCATAGCTGGGCATTAACTCGTTAATCCGTTAATCGTTAATTAACGAAGTTAACATTTCTATTAACGGATTAACTTTTAAGTTAACTTTAAAAAATGTTAACGGACTCGTTAACTTCCGTTAAATTATCCTAAGTCCGTTAATCGTTAATCCAGTACCTACTATTTACCAAAAGCACGCTGAAAAACAACGTTCTGACAAGTAGGTACGTTCGGGCTTTCAGAACTTTTAGAACCCAAAACAACAGTTTTTGTAATCAGATCACTAACGACACTTGTTAGTATGTGTGGGACAACTCTTGCAACTGAATTTAAGTCCAGTTTTCCTCAACCGATTGAGCTGAAATTTGGTATACTTAAGTAAGTACGATGACAATGCAATGTTATGGTACCATTGAGCTGGTCTGATGATGGAGTCAGGAGGTGGCCATAGGAATTCCTAAACGACACGGTGGAAACTTATCGAGTTTGGGTTTTCTGGATTTGTCTTTTCGAGCACTTATTGTAATTGAACCAAGGCTCTGAGATTGAGATACTACTAAAAAGTGTAAAATAATTAGTTAAAAAACTTTTTTAAAAACAAGCTTTTATTCTGAAATGCAGTTGTACTAAAACGAAAAAAATAATTGTACTTATGCAAGGTTCAAATAATTTCGAAAGCTTATAGCGCAAACAAAAAAAATTGGCCAAGTGCGTGTCGTGGCACGCGCAGTGTAGGGTTCCGTAGTGGTCCGTCATTACCACAGTATATTTCAGAAGCAAGCAATTACTTCATCTACACTTTTCATATTTTCTTCTAAGGAGTTTTCACTAGTTAAGAAATTTTGTAATACATTTGAGTTAAATGACTATTACTCTCAAACTAATGGATGAATCTTAACCGCTATAGTTTTCCTTGAAAGTTCATGAATAGCAGTATTATCACGAATTTTTCCAGATTTTTCAAGCCAACAGTTTAGTTTTAGAGGGGGGGGGGGACGCCCTACTCGAACAAAAATTGGCACTTTAAACTTTAATAATTTGCAAACAGATCCCTAAATTGAAAAATGTCTTAGGAACTCCTAAGACATTTTTAAGACCTATCCAACGATACCCCACACGATAGGGTCAAAGATGAAAAAAAAATTCATCCCCACTTTACATGTTAGGGGAGCTACCTAACCTAAATTTTTTTTTTTTTTTTCAAAATTTTATTCTACCGTTTTGCCGGCGCAACATATCTCTACAAAATTACAGCTCCTTAGTGCCAATAGTTTCCAAGCAAAACCTCGGACAGACAGACAGACGTATCGAAACTAGGGTTCCTCGTCAGGACTACGGAACCCTGAAAAAGAGGAACATACAATTATTTTTTCGTTTTATTATCATGTGTTAACGGATTAACGATTAACGTTAACTTGCGTTAAATCTTGTGAAATGTAACGTTTTAACGTTTAACGAAGTTAATTTTTTTATTAACGGTTTAACGATTAACGAAGTTAACTATTTGATTAACGGTGCCTAGCTATGCTTAAAATTGACATAAATTAGTAGTAGAGTTCTTAGATTAAGTTTACCTAATCACTGTTCTTGTTAGGCATACGGCAATGGTGCAAGACTTACAGCAACAATTCAGTAGACCATAAAGTAGTTAAGCTCAACAGCTTTTCAGCGGAAAAGAATCAGAGCCCCGATTACGGTATTTTTTACCGTCAACAATCCAGACACGCTTCTCGAATCTGCGATACGATTGGTCGTTCAACAGCGTACGTCAGCTGTTTTGACCAATCGTATCGCAGAATCGAGAAGCGTGTCTGGATTGTTGACGTTAAAAGTTACCGTAATCGGGGCTCAGTTTATTTTAACTTCTGTTGAGACTGATCTAAATAGTAGTCTAATAAACATGCCGATAGGTGGCGCTCTAGGGGAGTTTGCTATACATTTAAATGTTTTTCGTAAATTTCTCACAAATCAAGTAAAGGCATATTTTTTATCACCACCCACCGTATCATAGCTATTAGATATATTCAAATTGACCTTAGTTAGACCTGTCTTGGTTGATAAGTTCAAAACTTATACAGGGTGTTACGAGGGCTGCACTAAAAGTATNCGTAGGTAAATGGATATACCCATTCCATTACCCACTTCACCATACCATTTATATGCCCATGTTAGTGTGCTAGTGTCGGCTCATATACCCATTTAGCTAACACCCTGTATAAATAGAATTATGAAAAAGATGATTTTCATAATATTGATCTGATTTTAGTAACTATGAAATAAAACAACAAATTCAATCTGCAAGTTTATTGAATTATACATGAATAAAAACCACGTCAATACACATCAATTATTGAAAATTTGTGATTCACACAACGAAACGTATATTCAATGTGCCACTCTCAGTGCATTCATGATTTTTCGTAAATATCGTTACATGAAAAATTACTACATAGACAATTTACTATAATTGAATGCAGGTATTAAGTTAGGCATTTGTATTTTTTACAATATCTGATAAAACATATTTTAAATAAGTTATGTAACATCATAATATTATGGTACATACTTGGTAAGTAAATGTACTAAGTTCAAAACGACAAATATCAATTCAGTTTACACATTTGTCAGCTTATAATTTGCACATTTAGATAATGAAAAAAAAAAGAGGTAAAATACGGTACTTGTAAAATAAAACTTAAAACAATTAAAATAAATGCATTGTTACTTTGAAATAATATTGTGCGGTTATTTTAACTAAGCAAATACTTTTCACTGCAATTAAAACTAACTGGTAACAAATTATATTAATTCATCTCTCTCGATTGTACATTATCTTAAAACCTAATTAAATCATACAAAGTATTTAAAGAAATAAACAATATAAAATCCTTAAATCATAGTGTATTGATATGGCACCAGAGGTACTATAGTGTTCCGTGCCGGATGGCATTAAATTAATATTATTAAATGTATAGCAGTTGATCGAATCGACATAATTATGGATACTCCTAGCTAGCTTTCTAGTAGTACAGGGCTAGAGCCTATTGAATGCACCCTGAAGAAAAATACCTATCTTATAGTTAAATGGAGTTTTCGTAGTTAAATCACCTTAATTATATCGGAAATGAACAGAAACCCACAATTATTCATAAATCTTTGAAAAAATGTTCACTAGCCCTGTATAGATAAAATGGAAAGACTGAATAATAAATAATTGATCTGCCAAAAATTTAAATAAACGGTAAATTTACCTTACCGTTAATACTTGAACTAAAATTAATGTAAACTTTTACAAATTAAAATTGAAAATCTGTACTATAATCATATTATAGCAATCAGATATTACAAATTATAAAAATTCATATTCAACATAGGAAAAAAAGCATAAAAAAGTTTTTTACAACGAAACGTTGATGATTATTTACATATCTAAGAAAACAAATGGTAAAAATATAGAAAGAGAATTTTGTAAATTGACTAGCCGTTACTAAGCCAATGTAGACGGTAACCGAACCGCTCTGTAGAAAACAAGTTTACACACAAATTCTTAAAAATCTACTCGATTCGTATTACTTTAGAAAATGACATCAATAATGTCTAATATGAACGCGCTAAGTTACAATATTAAATTTTCTAAACTGCACTTTTTGAACACCAAATATTTACCACATTATACCCTAACGACAGTTAGCTAAATAAAAAAATATAGGTATTATTTTTTGTATAACAGTCATTTTGTAATCATCTACATAGGGAAAAAATTTAGGCGATTGGTCAAAAGTTGTTTTTATGTATGCTAGAACAAACACTTGTACATTGTTAGTATTGTTACAGAGATACAGCGCTCATCGCACTGACCAATGTCGCACGGTTGCGTCGAGTGGATGCGGATCACATTTGTACAGCGACAGATCAAAACTAAGTTTACCTTAACATCAGGTCACACAGTAGTCTAAATTATATTAGCACACCAGTGTCCACCTACTCCATACACAAAGTGACCGAATCACAACTTCAGATAAGGTCACCAGCCAGCCTGACGCTCTTTAGTTTTAGCAGAAAAATGTTTCCATTGTGTCAAACCTTTTTAGCGCCAACGTTACAGGTACTAGAATTCCCACAGCCTCAGGCCTCATTAGGTCGTCGCTGATAAAGAAATCAATCAATACGACAAGGACGTGGATTGTTGTCTTGACGTAAGCAGCATTGATGACTTTATAACATGTTCTGTTGTCCATAAGTTAATGCCACTTATGTAGAAACAAGAATTAGATAAACAACAATAATGTTTATCATGTAAATCGTGTAATGCTGCTATGGATAAAAACTAGCAATTAGCAATTTTAGATGTTCTACGCACCCAAAGTAATTTAAACTAACTTCGAGTAGTTCCCAAAGTCAAGTTACTTTTTTGGTGATTTCAAAATGTAACTGTATCCAATTAGTTTTAGGACCTAAGTTCGAGTAGCTACTAAGTAATTAACGATATTTTGATTAGTTTTAAAATATACAATTTTCTGATTTGTTGAGGTAATAGAATAACGTAACATTACAAGACGAGCTATAAGATCAAAATAGTTTCGTCGTACATTTTAGGAAGATACATGGAAGAATTTATTTCGTGGAAGATTTTTGCATAAATTGAAACAGTTGCAATAACAAGATTGATGGTTAGCATAAGGAAACATTTTACATAAAAATAACACATTTCGGTGTCATTTTGTTTGAAGATAACTAAACACTACATTATTACAGACTGGCTGGTAAGCTTTCTACTGTTCACTAGTAGATAGGTACGAAAATATATTTTAATAGTAGCGGCGTAGACTTTATCGTAACATCGTTACAGTAAACAAAGTAAATTCAGCTTTGGTATTTCCCTTGAGTTTTCCAAAAGTGGCACTTAGGTCGAATAAAATATTACTTACCTTAATACATTATAATGTATAAATCTGAATTAACATCAAATGTAGTTTTCTCTTTAGGTAACGAGCAACGCGGCAACGCTAAGAAATTCATTGCAGCTTACAGTGCGCGAGCATTCTGTAAAAGAAAAAAAAAACATTGTTGTAAGCAATATAACGTAAAATATTTATCTCTGATAAACAAATATCAGGAAGGTCCTTCCTACCAAAACAATTGAAGCACAGATCCTACCTACATCTTATGATTTAATTTTAATGTTTAAGCCAATAAAAATCTTAGGATTGGATTTATTGAATGAACGTTGGCATGTGGTCGTTTCACTACAAGGACCACATTCTCCTGAATCCTATCGCAGTATAGCTGCAGGTAGTTAGAAAACTAGGCGGACGGAGCTGTATGTTTATTACTTGTGTTACCTTGTGCAGAAATAAATATTGTATTTTTAATATTAACAGTAAAAACACATGTTTAGCTAATCTTATCGAATTCAATAAATAAACTGCGGGAACTAAAATGCGGGATATGAGTAAAGGTCACGCGCTCATTTAGCTACGGATGTTAGAGGTGTGCGCAGCCAAGAGCGATCCGTGCCTGAGCGACAGAGTGCGGAAAAAAATGTTTTAGTAAACAGAGCATAGCGCTGTGGGCTACATTAATAATAATTTGTCATGTATTTATCTAACTATCTTAATTATGTTGTTTGGTAGTTGTTTGCTCAGTGACAAGTGGATTTATGAAATTGGAAAGGAAAAAATAATGCCGCACGGCATCCTCATCCAGTCTAGCTAAAAGATAAATTTCTGACTCCTCGATTGGAACCACTTTGAAGCGCAATTGTTGTTATTGTTTTTGCGATGTCATTTGCCAGTTGGGACCTTTGTTTTTTATTTATTGATAAATACATGAATTTGTGTGTATGTATGTATTTAAAATGACCAATATTATAGTAACAGTGTTAAATTTATTTGATAAATGGCAACTAATGTAAATGAGATGTTAAATCCAAAACCATTAAAATAATGATTGCACATTTATTATGATTGATATTGATATTTTACATTTAGCTCTTTCTACAACAAATATAAATAGTTTAATTTGAAATTAAGACTCCCCGCAGACTAAGTACAGACTTATAATCGGCCGTTAGTTGAGCCTGATTTTAATTTGCATGAAGAACCAATGTGCGCACTTTCATACATGTCCATACTGATTAACAGTTCGACCCAACTATCGGTCGACAAAAAGTCTGCAAGTCTGTGGCTAGGTGAGGTGAAACCTAACTTCTTTAAAAATTGTACTCCTGTTTTCATTGTAAATGAATTTCTTATCGCAAGTGTGTACATAATCGCAGTAATGAGACGGAGGTGGATATTATTTCGAGTCAACACAGTCTCGCGTCGATTGAGACCACTAATGAGAATAATTACAATTCGTGACTAATTCCCAGTTTTTAATATTATATGCGTGAACTGAGAAAAACTGTTAATTAAAACATTACCGTTTTGGATGGTCGCACACATAGTTCTTGTTGTTACTTAGTAAACATTTTTTATAAAAATTGTTTTTGGCTAACGAGGGAACTTCTGTTAGAAGTAATCGTAGAGGAGAACATTAAAATTTAAGGATGAGATTAGGCAATAAGAATAACGTAGAAAAATGCAGGACACACATTAAATTACTGAAATTGGTACTCCCTAGTCTGGAAAAATATGAATTCATGTGGTCACGTGACAAATTGACTGTTCGTTCGTGTACCTATATGGGAGCTTATATTTGTGCAATTTTTAAATTATATTAATATACATAATGTGCACGCACTTGCTCATGTTTCATGCAAATATTATACACAGGTTAATCTGTTGTATTAAGATTAGTGACCGACCGAATATTCGTTTTCGTTTTCGGCCAAAAAATGGTCCTTCGGCCANAACAACTGTCAAACGTCATTATGTTTTTGGTCAAAACATTACCGGTTTTCAAAGATTTTACATAATTTCAGATTGAAATTTGAGAGTTGAAGGTCATTTTCGTTTTCGTTTTCGGCCGAAAATGAGACTGCAGCCGAAGCTTCGTTTTCGTTTCCGTTTTCGGCTGAAAATCCATATTCGGTCGGACACTAATTAAGATGTTAGTGTTAGTTTTTCTACTACAACCTTCGCGGAACTTGTAGAACAGCTCTGCTTTTTCGCTCCATCATCATCATCATCAGGTCACTTAGTCCAGAGGAATGGAAGGTTTCCCTACGTTGGTCAGACGGGTCGGGGAGGCCTGATGTTCGCATATACTCTCTCCAGCAATCAACTAAACAAGTTCTTGGTATTGCTGCTGTCTGGCAGACGGAAAATTCGCTTGCGTCTCTCACACAATAACGGCGATATTGGTATAATGCGCGCTGCAGATCAAAAGCTAAGTTTAGCTTAGCTCGCATTGCTGACGAAGTTTTATTTGGGTGCAAACACTGGATAAATGCATCAGTTGTGCGAGTTAAGGTGGCGTTTCGAGCTGCGACAGAGACAAGCGACCGTTACTTGACTTTAGGCAATATATAATCGTCAGTTCTCGAGCGATACAGAGACCTAAGTCAAGTACGGGACTATTCCCACCTCTCGTTCCCACCACTGCGCACTGCAACTCCTGTGTAGTAGCCAGGATCTAGCTACAGCTTGACCGCCATAAAAACCCAACCAGTGAGAGTCAAGTTTGTCCCGGGGAAAAGTTAAACTGTCATTGGACCCGCAACGAAATTAATTAAAGGAACATAGGAGGAGTTCGAAATTAAGGTTCGACTTCCCTCCATTGCAAAGCGGATGACAGGTGACAAACAAAAGTTTAAAACCTTTAAGAAAAGATTATGCACCCCGCCAATAAATATCAATTAAGGGGGCCTATCTTATGAGCAATTAGCAACTACCTGCCAATAATATTTAAGCCTAAGTCAAGTAGCGGTCGTGGTGTCTTGTCTCGATCGCCATGTCGCAACGCGAACCGTCGCCTAAGCAAAACAAACTTAGCTCCTGGTCTGCAACCCGCACAATCATGAGTTATTTTTTCACGATTAGATCACGATGAGTCAGTGCCGGTTGATGGTATTAGCACAGAATAATAATAAGTACTACGTACAGAAGTTTTACTTCCCGAAGGTATTTAAAAAAATGTATGCTCAATGTCATTAACAATATGGTGTAATTTAGCCTGTCTCAAGAGTCAAGCACCATTTTGTTGACAAACGTCATTGATCGGACTGCGCCGAAGCTATAGGGCTGACTTCGGTAAAATGATGTGACGTGAGGTGCCAAACTGCGGAAAATGGCGGAGGAAATACATTATTTAGCATGAATTATCATGAATAATATTAACTACTTATTTACCTCTCAGTGTCTTGAGGCAACTTAAAAAAGTACATTCTGTGTTTTTATTATTATTTAGGCATTTAAATACTGCACAGTATTTAGTACACCATTTTCTTTATTTTCTTCCATCATACACAAGAATACGCGTGCGTGAGTCAATGTTCGCTCGTATGTGAGGCCTTGTCGAATAGTATCCTGTAGGTGGGACATCGTGCGTGTTTTGTTTTCGATGTAAACTCGCGGAGATGAACAGGCCTGGTATTAGTTGCTTACCTGAATGAGCATTTTTTGGTGTCGTCGGGGAGTTATCGTGCCTTCTTGGCGGAGTCCCCGCGCGCCGTCGGAGTGGGCACCGGCGGCGGTTCGGCCACGGCCTGCCACCACCACGGTTAAGCCAAGCGTTAGTATGTGAGTGCGTGGGGTGCTGGATTAATACGGGCTTATACATCGCCTTTACAATGGTATTGGTGTGCACTATCGTCAGCAAAATAATCATATTTGATGAATTCCACGATAGATTTTAACTATTATATTCACTACCTTCTGATAAATTCCCGAAAAACTTTATTTGTTAGATAGCATGTAAATTGCCTTTTGTCAACCTTTAATAAATTGTAACGGTGTGGTGTGCTGACGATAGTATATAATTATTTGCGATGACATTGCCCGTGACTCTTTAAATTTTTAAAGCAATGATTATAGATTGAAGTGGATCAAAGAAACGATGTAATTCACCCTGTGTAAGTATTATTAATTCAGCACCTTTAGGAAATATTGAGTGGTTATAAAGTTTAAACAGACAGTGGAACAATAAATGAAATGAGATGAATGAAACGATATAAGGTCCTCGTTTACTATTTAAGAAATTGGATTTAGTTGAGAATTGGCATTTAGGTAAGTACTAAATTATACAAGAAAAAAGTTACAGAGTAATCTAGGACCGTATACAATTTAAAGGTGAAGTTCCGTAACACTGTGTCACATAGATAGGGTTACAGAACATCAGTTAAGTCGAATCACGAAAAGGCGTATCTAACAAAATGGAGATATTGAGTTATACACACCATGTTATTAAAAACATGCATTTTATAACCTCACAAAAGATCGTAACTGAATTATTTTTAAGGAAGCCAGTATCAATGACAGGTAAAATGGGAACGAAATGAATTTTTCCATACTTTAAATTATCTTTAAAAGTCGCTGCTGTAAAATTGATAAAAATCAGTTACGCCTTTTCGTGATTCGACTCCCGATATGTTATGCATTATTTTAGTGTTTTAATGTTAACCATGCGTTAGGTACACAACATTAAAAGTAACATAGAACATAAAACAGTCATAAAACACATACAAAATAACAACAAAAGCGATAAAGAAATTTCTTTTTGGTACATACAGGGTGTCCCGTAATGTAACGTCAAGCCGGAACTGGGTGTTGAGGCAAGTTGTGCTGGTTATCAGAAAAATATAAAAAAAAATCTATGTGGCATATTTTCAAAATAATGGGCATTTAAAAAAAATCAAAAATTTCTACTCCAGGTGACGGTCTTTTTACTCGTGTTGNTTTTTTTCATCCAAGTTGGAGCAGCTGGTTTTGTAATTTTGATAACAATTTAGAGAAGCATTATTCAGGGCTACATAACAAAAAAAAAATTTGGAAAAAGTGAAGATTTGTGGCAACACGAGTAAAAAGACCGTCACCTGGAGTAAAAATTTTTGATTTTTTTTAAATGCCCATTATTTTGAAAATATGCCACATACATTTTTTTTTATATTTTTCTGATAACCAACATAACTTGCCTCAACACCCAGTTCCGGCTTGACGTTACATTACGGGACACCCTGTATATCGAGTTACCGTAAATGAAGTTACAGTGCATTACACACATTACGTTTTAATCGTAATCGTCGAGCTGCGTATGGTTTCGGGTGAGTGATTGTTATACATTCGATAAGGGTGAAATTGTCCGTGTAAGTGGGCGAAACTATCGAGTATTGTGCTAACTTGATACCGGACCAGTGAGTGCGCCAGTTAAAACTTACTGAAGCAGCGCAAACCTGATTATTGTTGAAGATAAAATAACAATTGTTTAAAATTTTCAAACATGTAGTTTAGTAGAAATCATAATCGACTTTCAAATCAAATGATTTCTGGTTATGCACGAATTTATAGAAATAACTTCTGTGTTTTCTTACTTTGCCTGGCATAATGATGCTGAATACCAACTAAGTATACCAAAGGTTGGTTTTCGCTTCCTACGCTACATAAGTAATTTAAGTTGCATTAAAGGGCTTTGGGCGCATTTGTATCGCAACATGATTTTGGTTGCATTTGACATTGCATGATAACATAATAATCTGTAAAATTGACAAAAAATATCTGACATGTTCGCGAGTTGTGCCCTATACTGGACGAGGCCTATTTATGTGGCTAATTTTACTAATCTCATATTGTGTCAGGGGAAATATACCCATAACGTTTGGTAATCGTTTATCATTCGCACGTGATATAATGACCCCACATGTGCATTTCAAATATTTGATTTAACGCTTTGTTACAAAACTATAAAAATTACATGCTCATTGCTCGTAGAGTAGAGCTATGAACTGAATTATAAAGTATAATCAAACATAATTTGAGACTACTTACAGTCTAATGTTTGGGTGTTCGCGAAGATAATAAGCGTAAAGTCAAAGGTGAAATGATAAAACGAACTGAGAGATGACTTCAGCGCAGCATTAAATATGCAACAAATACCTACTCGCTGATTAGGTCGTAAATTATATTGTTGTTTTTCCTGTGAGAAACACTTACTGATAACCCAAAACCGCAAATAAATACTTTGCGAATAACAAGGATAGCTATGACGAGTTTGTGTCGCGAATTATTATGTATAGGTATACACTATACATATGTTTAGTATTTGTATGTATACAACCACTGTTACTTCATGTAACTTTGATTACATAGCACGAGGCAAGTTAGGCACTTCGCAGTGGCGAGGCGAATCGCATTAGGCGCAGGTTACGTTACGCGCGTGAGACGTGACGACTGCTGACTTATCACCGTACTGGGTCCCCGCGACAGACAGGATCAAATTTATAGGAATTGTTTCCTTTGGTATAGAACCAGCCAAGAGACCGATTAATAAGGTATTCCCTAAACTGAAGCATTCGCTTTTAATGTAACATTTCAGATTCGATTTTGATCATTTCATTACAATACTACCCCGACTTGAGGAGCTTTTGCATTTCAGATTCAATGGTAAAGGTGGATATAATACATATACATTACAGTATTTACTAGAACATTTTCCTGAGCATTTCTATGTTATGTAACGTTCTTGCGAGATACAACATGCTCAGAAGAAAGGGTGAAGATACACTAAAATATGACATAGAGCGGCATTTTTCTGTTGCAAGTAATCTGTACTCACCTTTACAAGTAGCATCATAATTAATATTTCAATTAAATTAACATTGTATTATCAAGTTACGCACTGTAATGGTCGGTTCTTTTCCCTCACTAACTATGTAATGCTTAAGACTGTAATGTTACATTACAGGCAAATGCTCCAGGTGAGGGATCATCTGTTGACTTGAAAAAATATACCTAAAATAAAACTTGTATGTCCTTTTCATCATAAGTAGGATTTTTAACTTTAACGACTCGTTAATTTTTGGGTTGCTAACTTTAACTACTCGTTAATAGCTCACATTATTACTTCACCCCAGTATCATAATATGTATTATTTCGTTTTTGACGAAGACTGAAGACGTGAACATTACATGACAAGTGTAAACATTTTTTGCAACCTTGAAATCATCAGCAAATAACACAATATGACTATTAAATTACAGGAATTTTGGATTCATAAACCTGTAATAAAGCTTTTTGTATACAAGCAGTAATAGTGATTTATCGCCCGAGCCGTCATACATATTGCTGTTTCAAGTGTCAGTTCAGAAAGTATAGAAATTATAACACTAGTTATCAAATCAACGGAAATCACATTGTCTGGTTATAAATATAAAAACCTTGACTTAGTCTGAATCTACATGGCGAAGTAGAAATATCGTACCATATTTATTTAAGATTATTTATTCCAAAACTAATTTCAGTTTTCTACACTTCCAAGTTACAAGGTTACAGAATTTCATACATGCTGCACTCAAGTGTGGTTAAGACTGACTATTATTATCGCAATCTTATTATTTTATCTTGCTATTGTTAGGATATGTCGAGTGTTGTGTGCACTACGAGTACGTATGTGACTTGTTATTAAATAACTAAGTACCTATTGAATAATCAACATCAACAAGTCTAGTTAACATAATTAGCTAGGAACTTCTTGATGCATAGGTAATATTTTATATTACATGGTTTTTCCTGTAATATACAGGGTGTTACTTTGCATTCTTGCCATATTTACAGAGGTAACTATATTACTGATACTGAACACAAATCCGTTAAAAAATAATGCCCGAAAATTTTGATTTTTAATTTTGAATATTTTATTTTATCGACAATCTGTTAAACACATCACTAACTATCGTAACGCATGCACATCACTTATGTTAGCGATGGCGATGGAGACTTTTTTACTTTTTATTGTATTTTTAAATATCTATTGCAATCTATTGTCTTTAAAATGTCTTTTTGACACTTTTGTAAAAAACTGAGAAATCCATCAATCACAAATCACGTTATAAATAATACAAAAATGACTGAAGTGTATTCAAACAACGAATAATTTAATCAAAATGGTGCTTGGAGTGTCTGCAAGACGTCTTAAATGAAATGCTTGATGACGCACCCTTAGCGTTACACCAAATGCTCTACTACCAGCAGGATGGTGCTCCCCCACAATAAGGACGTCAAGTGCGCGAATAATACGTTTGGTGAACAGTGGATTGGACGAGGGGGTCCAGTTACGTAAACTTTGTAAGTAGGAACTCATAAATAAATAATTAATTGTGAATAAGGTGATTTCATTTCATACTTAATTTATTAATTTGTAAAAATAGGGAACAATGTTGTAAATTAATTAAAAGCCTAATAATTATTGCGTATTTTTGACGGTCCTAAGCCCGTAAAGTAGAAACTGAGAGAAGAAAGGAAAATCTAAAATCAACTGAAGAGTATTTTAAAATAATTATTATGACTGGATAAAAAGGCTGGTACCCAGAGCCATAAAACATCACAGATTAATAAGAACTAGGCCACGCCCACTAGGTTTATTCCACTTGCACCTGTAGAAAGTGCGAGACAAAATTGGTTTATTCCAATTTGTACTGCAAAACCAAATTTACTAAAAACTCAGTGTACTTTCTTTATGGGAGTCTCTTGTTTATCTTAAATAACAGGTATTGGTCCCTACTTTTATCTCTGTGAATATGGCAAGAATGCAAAGTAACACGGTGTATTATTAGAAACTTAAAATTGAAAAGATGCCTTTATTTCGCCACTACTTCTCAGTAAAGTGTCGGCTAACGTGAAGCCTGCGTGCGCGATGGCGATCAGACGTCATGTACGAATTTGAAGCGATGAGTTCACATCAACGCGTCCTGTCATTAGTCGCGGCGCTATCGCGGACGCGTTGATTTGGCCGAAGCTTAAGTACCAAGCATAGCTGTACTATGGGTACCAAAAAACGGATTTAACTGCAAGAAAACAATTTGTATTTAATTCTCATAAGAATCGTTTGTTCGAAAGGCTCTTGAACTGTGTTATTATAATTTACATTACGTGGAAAAGTAATTACGCGTTTAAAGATAGGATAGCTCATTGTTTAAGTTATTGAGAGCAAGTGAATAAGAACAATTATCAAAAATGCCAAGAGTTCTTTAGAATGTACATCTTGACTTGTATTTAATTTTATGCTCATTCTAATCAACTTACATTTTGCTATCTAGACCTCATTCCTGTTATCTTACTGATTGACCTTAAGGTTGCATAAATTAGATTTATCTATCTGACTTACTTTTCTCTTTGAAAGTGTCAAACAATTTTATTTTCTGTACAAAAAAAAACTTACTTGGGCGTATATTGCGGCAATATATTGGTAACACTCACAATATTCTGGTTTTCTGATAGATTGCCGTATAGTATCGACTCCATACATTTGTCGCAGTCGCATTGCTATTGTACAGTCGCGGAATGAAAAGGTTCGTCACCTTAGTGTCGGTTTTCGCTTGCACTAGGTACTGTAAATTCAAACCTGCCAACATAACAGTGCAAGAAACAGTGCTGCTAACATTTACATAAATATGACGTTTGCTTACGAATAAGGTTTTGCTTGTTTATTTTTCTATCCCATCAGTGCAATGCAATGATGACATTGACCAATTGACAATAGTTTTTTTTTATTTAATAGAAATAATAATGGCAGGTTGAACCAACAAGAAGGTTTTAGTTTATCAATCATAATAATCTTCTTGACAAGATAAATCGTCAAACAACTTTGATCTGAATAATTTTGAACTTTACTGACGAACAGTTAAAGATTATTTTCTCTAACTCGAGATTATTCTGTAACATAGTTTCAAAAGGTAATATGTGCTCGCGATTCGTTGAAGGAATCAATTTGAAAACTGACGAACCTTTTCATTCCGCGACTGTACATTTTTACCTGTAGGTATTTAACGTGTTATTCACACAAAAAGGGGCTATAAACACAAATTTCGCAAATCAGTCCGAATAGAGTCAATGCACTAATTTAGGGAATTTGTGAAGTTGTTGTTATTATTTAAACAAGATTAGTATACCGTTTGAATGGGGATAGACTAGAGAAGTTTTGATAAAATCCGAAGATCGCTATCTCTTTTAAAAAAAAATTTATAGCCATGTAAACTTAAATGTTCAGTCCATTTTTAACTTTTCGGAAAAGTTCAAAGCTGAATTAAAAAAAAACTAGATGATATTTGCCAGTAAATTTAGATTTGATGCAACCCTATATCAATGCACGTCAAAACAAAATATTTACTTTGAGGCTACGCTTAGTAGTTTTTTTTTAAATCGAAATTAAATGATGCGATTTGGGTATTTTGGTGAAATTACTAAAAAACTTAATATAAAAGTAGCCGCCTGACATGGAACGTGTTATGGGGGCTGAAAATATAGGAAATGACCCATTCTATCCGCCAAATCATTTTGGCACACGATGCGCCAAACACCCTGTATATTAAAAAGTGTGTTAAGTCGCCGGCACTGGCCACCGGTGGCTGTGGTCGGTGGCCCATTTGCACCAAAGTGTCGTTCATATATTGGACCGGCTGGGAAAACACAATCAGAGTACAGACCTTGGGTAGAGTCTCCAGCATCATGTCGACCATGGCAGCGGATCCGTACTCCTTCCACGCCTCGGCCTTCTTGGACATCTGCTCGGCGTCTGCTACTGCCTTGGCTTTGATGGCGTAGGCCTCCGCCTGCGGATCACAAAGTTCAATCATTAAATATTTTTTTTTATTTGTACTCCTTTCCATTCCATTTCTATCAGTTTTTAAATTTCATACAGAACTAGCTTTCCGCCCGCAGTTTCGCCCGCGTGAAATTTTGTCTGTCACAGAAAAACTTTATCGCGCGCGTCCCTGTTCCAAAAACCGGGATAAAAACTATCCTATGTCCTTTCCCGGGATTCCTATGCCAAATTTCATCACAATCTGTTCAGTGGTTTAGGCGTGAAAGCAAGACAGACAGACAGAGTTACTTTCGCATTTATAATATTAGTATAGACTATAAATAACTTGAAAAAATCGAACTGCATAAGGAAGGGAATCGAACCTACGACCTTTCGCTTGCCGGGCGACTGCCCTTCCATCTGAGCCTTTTAGACACTGGATGAACCAGTCAAAATTTTCAAGCATAATATGTTCGTTGTTACGGCCAGCGTTAGTTTGAGATGAGACTCTTAAGAGTAGGCGCACACCGTTGATTTTTAGTTGGCCGATAGTTGTGCCCGATTTTAATTTTTATGAAGAATCGGCCAAATCGAATCGGCGTCGTGTGCGCACTCCCATACATGCCCATACTGATCAACTGCCTAGTCGGGCTACGAAAAATCAACGGTGACTAACTATCGGCCGACGAAAAATCAACGGTGTGCGCCTACTCTAACGCTAATAAACTTTTATACAGAACTAGCTGACCCGGCGAACTTTGTTCCGCATTAATGGCAATAAATAAGCAGACTTTTTTTTAATTTCGAACGGGATAAAAAGTATCCTATGTCCTTCTCCTGGCTCTAAACTACCTCCCTGACAATTTTCAGCTAAATCGGTTCAGCCGTTCTTGAGTTTTTTTTCTTCTTTCTGGCTCTCGCGGATTGCGTTTAGCCACGACAGGGTTCTTGATCTTGAGTTTTGCGTTTGCGTATGTTTTGCGTTTGGTTTTGCGGACATTGCGTTTGGACAGGGTGGGATTAGGTTAAAAGGTAGGGAAACGAATTATTAAAAATTATAAGCGAAGTAACTAACACGACTTTCTTTTTTTTATTTTTTTTTATGCATAACAAGGCAGGTATTTGACCACAATCGCACCTGATGTTAAGTGGGATGCGGTCTAGGATGGTACATATCTGCCCTGTAAGTGCCTATTCACTCTCGCCTTGAAAAGGCCCGGATTATAGTTTTCGGGAAAGACAGCAGCAGGCAACGAATTCCAGTCTTCTTTTATATATATAGATTTACAGAACCACAATGTAACTGACAGGGCTACAGTAACTCTCTACGTTTAAAATTGTTAATATTTTACATTGTTTCCGAGCCTGGTCAACGCCTTGCTGGGAATCGAAAGGTGCTGGGAGGAGGTCACTTTCTTTTGCGAAGAAGTCATTTTACAAAACGGCGTGAGTGAGAGGACCGTCTGAAGGAAACAGTTTGGCGTTGCAGACCGTTCAGGCAAGCAGGCAAGGGGGATATTATTATGTAGATGGGCCGTCGCCGACGGTGTTCCAGACGTCTAAGATATGGATGCTTCCTCCTGACACCGTCAGTCGGTCCATGACGAAACGCCGCTGAGATTTTAGTATACTCTGTCTTTCTTAAAACTGCAGTGCCTTTTCCTGTAAAAGTTCGTCCCTCAAGAGTGATAATACGCAAAGCATTTCCTCTGTGTCAAAAACACTGTGGTTCTAGTAGTGCTACACAAACATCTTGTGTGGAAAAACAAGGTGAGTCCGGCACTCACCTCTCCGCGAACTTTCACGGCCTCAGCCTCGGCCTCTGCTTCGAGCACGGTCTTGAGTCGCTGCGCTTCGGCCAACTTCTCCAATTTGAATTTTTCGGCTTCAGCAGGTCTGAATTAAAAATGAAAGTTATTTTAGTAGAGGAAACGTACAACATAATTATTAAATCATGTTATAATTTGATTTACTTAAACTGGATATCATTGGAATAGACGAAATACGACGCTCATAATATTGAGGAGTTGCGTTAAGTGATACTTTGCCAACTTCTGCACGGCGATCTCCTGCGTGCGCTCCACCACCGCGATCTACATCTGCTCTCCTTAGCAGGGTACTCATCTAGCCGTGTAGCATGTAATGTATCAGATACTGTATCAAGTGAGTACATAGGTACGAACCCGCTGCGAGCTGCGAGCGCGTGGTTCGCAGGGAGATCGTAGCGACCCGCCGAGTAGCGGTATCACTGCGAGTACAAAGGCGGCTCGTAAAGTAAAAGTAGGATTCAGGAGCTCGCAGCCAGATACGCGATGACCGTGGACGAGCCGTACTCACTTGAAGGTTGGTTACGTTACATGCTATGTTACGTGCTGCATGGCAGGTGAGTACCCTGCCCTTGAGGGCTGCTGGTGTCTGCTGCACAGCATCTGTGTGGGATGGGGCCTGACCTGCGCACAGTGGCCTCCAGCTCGCGCTCGCGGCGCTGCACCTCCCACTTCTGCACGGCGATCTCCTGCGGTCGCTCCACCACCGCGACCTGCGTCTGCTCTGCTTGAGGGCTGCTGGTGTCTGCTGCACAGCATCTGTGTGGGATGGGGCCTGACCTGCGCACAGTGGCCTCCAGCTCGCGCTCGCGGCGCTGCACCTCCCACTTCTGCACGGCGATCTCCTGCGTGCGCTCCACCACCGCGATCTGCATCTGCTCCTCCTTGATGCGCTGCTTCGTCTTCGCCGCTTGCAGTTCATAAGCCATCTCCGCTTCGGCCTGAGGTGTTATAAGTGCGTCAATGTATCATAACAACAACATTACATTACTACTTTGAAAAAACTCGGTAAACACAACGATCGAATCTTAACAAAATATTAAGAGACAAATCTAAGCACATGAATTTAAATGATCATCATAATTTCTTCCAAAGATTTCCAGATTGACCGCTTATCAGTATGTGTCTATTCCAGAACTTTGCAGGCTCATCTGGCATGCTAGTGCCCTGTCTATTACCACTTCAGTTTGCTAATACGTCGAGCTATGTCAGCTCAATATTGCATAGCAGGCTATACACGGTGAACTTTAATGCTTTAAAATAAATACCTTCTTCGTCTGCACTTCGACGTCATAAGCGGCTTTCTTCAGTTCGAAGTCTCGCTGCGCTTTCGCAATCTCGGTGTCGTTTAGGAAGCGAGCAGCCATTCGCTGCTCCTCAGCCATCGCTTCCTTGATCTTGGCCTCGGCTTGGGCCTCCGCCTCTCCGATACGAGCGTCTCTCTTCACCTCGGCCGTGCGAGCCATTCCAAGAGCTTTCAGGTAACCCTGCGTGTAGAATATACAGATATAGCGGTCACGTTTATAATAATATGTATACGTAGCACCCGTGCGAAGCTGGGGCACGCTTGTTACATTATAAACTGACGAAGATAAACGGAGGACGTTGACAGGTATAAGGTAGAAGCCAAACTTACTGTAAGATATTATCATATCGTTCTTTGGGTTTTCTTAAAAATATTGTGTGTATTTGGATATTATAAAATGATCATGACATTAATGTATAATTTTCCAAGTATATTTAAAGAACTGTTAAACATTTTAGAAATACCTATGTAAATCTTATGCTTTTAACTGTTTCTACTAGTTATAGTTATTTATTTTTGTGTGGTGGTGTAACCCGGTTATGTCATAGGCACACTTATTGGAGAATTCAGGTCAATTAGGATCAAACGATTAATTAGCGAGAACGTGACAAACCTAATCTACTACTACATAAATTTATTTAGATTCTCGTATGGCTTATTATCTTCACTTTACATTTTATTATTTATAGGGTCTTTTATCGTTCTTAAAATGCTATTTTAAGACATGTATAAAATAAGAACCACGTTTCACAAAGTGTACCTTTTTATGGAAAATACATTACACAATAAATTACTAATATTGTCTCTGAAACAATAAACTGGACATTCATAGTATTTGACCTTCATGGAAATGGTAATAGACATGTTACTGTCATATGTTTTGTTTCCCACCGCTATAACTGAACAAGTGACCATGACACACATTGCGTCACCTAATTCCCGTATCATTAGCTAGTTAAAGGGAATTAATATGTAAAAAGACTTATTTATTCATTACTTGTATTAGATACTTATTGATAACTAGCGGCCGCCCGCGACTTCGTACACATGGATCCCGTTTTACCCCCTTAGGGGTGGAGTTTTGTAAAATCCTTTCTTAGCGGTTGCCTACATCATAACATGATAACATCTACCTGCACGCCAAATTTCAGCCCGATCCGTCCAGTGGTTTGGGATGTGCGTTGATAGATCACTGTCAGTCAGTCAGTCACCGTTGAGTTATACATAATTAGATTATGCCAAAGTATTAAATAGCCATAGGTTTATACCAAGTACTATTACTATTTGATGCAGGTGCAGCTGGTGTGATAATGGTAAATCCAGGTTTATATTTTATTGCAACCAACGGAAAGTAATAAGGGAGGTATAGGATAGCCGATAATATCTACGATAACATCGATACAAAGCTAGGGGGTATCTTGTGTTGATTGTATCAGCAAACTAATTAATTAAGTCCATATACTACTGGTTATTGTATTGTGTATGTATAACAGCATTTGCTAATGAAAGTAGCAGCCGTTTTTAAGCTGCATGTATGAAACAACATTTAAAGGCAGGGATTGAGGCTTTTATAACAGTAAGCTGTGGGTGCCCAGCAACTTTAGACTAAGATGCTGTTTATTGATTCTAATTGGTCAGAGGGCACCGAAACGTTAACGACCATAAAACTAGATGAATAGTGGCAGACTGCTTTCGCATGAGAATGTATACTTTTAACTAAAGGTACTACTATTGTACAATATAAAGTAGTTATGGTTTCAAAGAATAAATTTCGTGCGAGAGCAGTCGTGTGAAAGAATGATTGCAAAACAGTTTAAGTCATATTATTTTGTACAAGTGCTATATTGGTAGGCGAGGCAATATGGCGCCATAGTGTAATAAATTCAATGCGCACGCGAATTCATTCAACCATTTTCAACACACTTGTACGAATTTTTTTAATTTATAATTCACAATCACTTAAAGTGAATGTTAGACATATTTTCAAAACAATTAATAAATCAGTTGAAAAACACACTGTCGTTTCGTGTAATAGGCGACACTCTCAAACTCAAAAAAGGTGCATCAAGATTCACTCCACTAACAAGTGTGTTGAAAAATAACTGCGGTACAAATAAAGAAAACCAAATAAATTGTAGCCCCTGCCTCTATTGAATAAACTAGTCGACACAGAGCAATTTCATTCCGCTCATTGAATTCTAAGCTAACAAAATTAGGTTCTTAATTTTTAGTTAAAATTGTGCTCTCAGGCAAGTGCATTGCTTGTACATGCTTCGGCAAATATTAGTGTCAAGTAGTTTATTCCTGTTCATAATATTGTCCGAATTTAAATATACGTCGCAGTTCGAAGATTGGTTTAAGCGCATAGTATACACTGCGTGGCACGCGGTAACAAAACATACAGCAAGGAACGCCATTCCAAACGTAACGTACCTTCGCTCCCTGTGGCAGTTTAGAGAGAAAACATTGTACTTATATGTGCGGTGAACATTTTGTATAATAGTCAACATTAACTTGTGTATACTTGTGTACTTCATCGGCACGTATTCCCACATTCAATAGTACAGAAGCATGAACGCGTGTGAGTTATTTATACTTATGTATAACACTGCAAACAAAGCTTTGAATGCGGAAATAAGTATCTAAAATCAGTTTGTGTCACTAGAAGTGCTAATGATGACTATTTATATCTTAAAAAGATAAAATAATGTACGTATGTAAATATGTAGTACAGACGTAGTTTTCACAATGCAAGAAGTGTTAAAACGTAACAAAATGTTTATTATTGTAATTTATTCCAAATATCATAGTACATGAAGACATACCTCCTCATCTCTTATGTCCTTGAGCGTGTAAGACACGACAGTAATGCCCATGTTGATAAGGTCGCTTGAAGCTACTTCGAAAACCTAGAAAAATAAATATACAGGGTGGAAACGATAAGTGATCTCATTCGATTATTTCTAAATTATACATGATATCGAAAAACTGGTTACTGATCCTGAAAGTGCTTCACGAGCTCTATTCAACGGTACCAATAATAGGTTACAGAATTAACTGGATCTATCCGAAAATTAAATGTTTTCAGCCTCCATACTAAATGTATGCCAGCCAAACAATATAAGAAGTATTTTTTATTTTTATTAAATAACAAACACTTAAATGAACTCGTAAATTGCATTCTTATTTAAAATTATTCATGGAAAACATTGATTTAGGCTTTACTTGCTATAATTTTATCAAGACATGAGTGCCATGACTGTGGCTGTACTAAATGTATGGAAGCTGGAAACATTGAATTTTCGAATGGATCCAGTTTATTTTGTAACCTATTATTGGTATCGTTGGATAGAGCTCGTGAAGCACTTTCAGGATCAGTAACCAGTTTTTGAAAATCTTGTATAGTTTTTAATATTATGTGGTTTTACTAAATGTATGGAAGCTGGAAACATTGAATTTTAGGATAGATCCAGTTTATTATGTAACCTATTATTGGTACCGTTTGAAAGAGCTCGTGAAGCACTTTCACGATCAGTAACCAGTTTTTCAATATCTTGTATACTTTAGAAATAATCGAGTGAGATCACTTAACGTTTCCACCCTGTATGTTTAGTTAATTGATTTTCGGTGAAGGATTTCATTGGATTTTAAGCGCTAATAAAATCGTATAACCATCATGAAGATTTTTACATTTACCTTCTTGGAGAATATTTTCCTGTCTTTGTATATTTCTTCGACTGTCATGGAGCCCATAATAGCACGCTGATGACCTTCGAGGGTTACCAGAGCTATATGTTGAATCTCATGCTCCGATTTGCCCAAAAACTGTTCGCAAGCTGAGAGCAGCATTTCGGCGTTTTGACCTTGTATCTTAACCTGGAATATATTCAAAGAATTTTATTTAAAGTTAACATTGAACAATCCATATTAATGTACAGTCAACAGCATGATGATACTGTGCTGTCGTCTGTACTTGAACAGTGTTTAGAAGCTTTACAAATTGAAAACTAATATAGTTTTTTTTTATTGTGAAGTCATAAAAGTACAGGCATTAAGCTCTTCCAGTCTGTCTGAAAGTAAAGACCCTTTTCAAAGTCGTACTACTTTAAAGTATGAGCTAATATAGGTATTAAACGCCCCCCACTCCCCCCGTGACATGGCATGTCAGGGACCAGGCCCTCCCTGAAAAAGAACTCTATACACGCCAATGTTCATGGCTCGTTATACGATCACAATACACGCCGTTTGCACAAAAAGACAATCATATAAGTCGCGTAATTTGTTCCGCTATATGGCAGCAGTCAAGGTGCCATGGAGCATCCATCAGGAATATCAAACATGTATTGTCTATAATAATACTTATAACAACCAAGATGATCTTCTCAAGACAGTAAGCATGTAGATAAGTATTACAAGAACTGCTAATTAGCATTAGCATTCCACTGTATTTTTATGACTAGGTAAATTAAATTGAATTTTCCTTATACATATTTTGTTTGGCAAAGGCAAGGCAAGACCTATGGCGTCGTCAATACTTCCTAACTATTATTGATTTGATTTATAAATATTGATTTCAAAGCATTTGTAATGATCCCTATGTTTTCCTAATACCTAAAAACAAAATATTGAAAAGTAATTAGTTTTTCGGCTTATTCCCTACTCGGAAGTTGGGAATTTTTGATAGGTATTTATCTGTTGTGTCAGGTTGGGTGAAAACGTGTCCAGTTGGGCATAAGCCGGTTTTTCGAGGGTATACTTTTATGTTGTTTCTTCTAATTTTTGGCTAATAGTGATAACTAGTCAATTCGCCATTCTTCAACTTATCTGTCAGCTTGTAAATAGTAGTACATAAAAAGCTACATCCTGCGATACCCAGCACGGTGACAATAGGCATTACAACCCAAATGAGGCACATCAGACATAATAGACAGGATCCATGAATGTAATTAACCTTGCATACTTGTAGTTTGCACATTTTATGGTTATGCAATAAACTATTGAATACTGAGTACATACGAGGGCTGCACTAAAAGTATCGGGAATGTAATATTTCCACTGTTCCAGTCATATTAAAATCTATTTAATTGCAAACTCCAGGGTTTTAAAAATCGTATACCATTTATTTATTTAAAAAAAGATTCTCGGTCGTATCACAAGGTCTTGTCAAACTTGTTTAGTCGTTGAGAAAATGGAATTGACTCGAGAAAATTCAAGACCCTCGTATTAAAATAATAGAAGGCTTTTTTAATGACGTCAGGACCTGATGAAGCTAAACAAATTATTACATTTTTTGATATACATGTGTATGTAAGTGGGACTGTGTGTCAAACACACAGTGTGAAAGTAAACTTACACAATGTGACTCGTATGTGGTGTAGTTAACCTGAATGATTGATTCTACTGCTCAAATGCAACAAATTTCGTACAGGAACAATTAAATACCAAATGTTTAAATAAATAAAGATATCTCACACTTATTTACTGATGAGCATAAAAAGGTTAATTTATTCGGAAGATTGAATTTCCTTCTTTTGCCAAAAGGTGTATTATCTTTGAGCAGTAAAATCAATTCTTTAAGTTTGATACACCACCAATAGGTCTTCGCCCTGTATAATGATCAATACTCACCTGCGCAATGCCAGTGACAGATATTGGAACACCCTGGCTGGTGTAGACGGTGGGCGATTCTACTTGTAACGTCATGGTGTTGAGTGAGATCCTCTGCACGTTTTGGATGGCGGGCCAGACGAACGCCCGGCCACCCGGGACTAACAAAGGCTTGGAGTAACAGCATCCTGAGGAATAACAATACCACCATATCATGACAAAGAGTACGATGAAAATATTAAGTCAAGCAGAAATATTCGTAAAACTACATATTTAGCACCTTATACATGATACTTGAAAGAGAGTAAAACAGAAGAATATACAAATATCTTAAAAAACTTTCGTCAAATAAATGTAGCTTACGAGATTTTGTCCTTTAAAGTCCATAATATGAATGTGACTAAGTGCTATAAAAGCACTTTGTATAGAAAGTTATACATTTTTCTATACCAATATGGAATTGGAGTGATTGATAACAGACACACTCAGGAGTATGTAGCCAGTTTTCACCATCAATCCCTAATTTTTAAGTGACCCCTATATAAACAAAATTCGTATGGGTTACCATATAGGGGTCACTTAAAAATTGGTGGGATTGGAAAACGAGCATATGTGTCTTGTATCATAATGTACATAACAGTAAGCACCAAATAGTCTGTAACACCTAAAGTAGACAATAAGTTTGCAACACATCTTATTCAGATACAGACTAAGGTTGTGTCACTAACTGACTGTACATAAATTAACAAAGCTCTCTAGCCTGAGCTCAAACTGTTGATACCAGAGTATCCACCTGGCATTTTAAAGGCTTTGTTGGATAATAATTTGAAACCACAATAGCCGAACGGTGAAGGGGTTGGACTGGCAGACTCGAGATGCGAGGAACGCAGGTTCAAATCCTACTATTGTAGTGAGCCTACTCGAAAAACAAGCTTACCATGAGGAGCTAATGGGACTATTAGTAATTTGAGCAATACAAATTAATAATAATCTTTAAATAAAAAATAGCGTAAAAGTAAAAATAAATTCAGGAATATAAAAATCATTCAAGGTTGGTAGGATTCTACCAATCATTGAATGCTAGTACACATTTCCATAATAGTGCAGCAACAGGATAAAAAGTAGAATATAAAAGGAGATTCCATAAAACCAGGGATTGTGTTGAAGTAACTATTAAATAATCCTATTTTTTTTTTCGTAATCTAAGCTTATATTTAGAAAATATGGTAGGGTTTTTCTTATAAGAATTATTTATTACACTGATGCTGTAGAAAGTACACATATCTAGGGGTTATTTTTGATATCTTTCTGCTTAGTCATACGATTATTTATTACACACTATGTCGTTTGTATCTCTAAAATTCCATAATTATTAATCATTTATTTTATAGATAGTCCTGATTCACTCGCGTCAGATACCTACTCTTTGGTGTAAACAATAAAAATCGCATAGCAATTCTTGTACATTAATTTACATTCGCAATACATCATTAGTACCAGCCAAAGGCCTACGTTTATTCTTAAAATAGTTAAGTACTATAAATATTTTTAGGGGAAAACATTTAAGCGTTAGCTAGGTACCTACTTGCTACTTCAAAGTATGATTCAACTACACGAAGAAGAAACTCACCCGAAACAACGAGAGCTTCATTGGGTCCACAAGTTACAAATCCCCAAGTCATATTGATGCTAAACAAAATTTAAATGGAAAGTAAATAAAAAATGTGATGGTAACACAAATAAAACCATAAAATATTGAATTTCGTGATGTCAAAACACAATCGGCTTCATGGAAATGGTGGGGCGCTATTGCCATAGACAGTAGAGTAGACACAGTCAAACCAAAGACAAACATTTTATCACTCAAAAACTATTATTTTAAAAAAAACACTCACCAAAGATATCGTAACACAGAGTTGAAACGATTTTCAAAAGTCAAATGGCGCAGCACAGCATTGATAGCAGCGCCCTCTCCTGCAAATGACATTTCAGTGTTTTCCACGTGGCAAAAATGACACAACAGGTGAGTTGGTTCATAAAAAATAGGCCCGGTTTCCACCAAGGCGGAGCAGAGCGGAGCGGAAAAGTATTTTGAATTCCTAATCAGATTTCACCGCAGCCGCTGTCAAATTTTATAGAAAAATTTGTTATGGAAGCAATAAACTTATTGAGTATTTTCCGCTCCGCTCCGTCTTGGTGGACACCGAGTCTAACCATGAGGGTAGGAGCCCTGCTGGCCCCTGCTGCCTGCACCTCTAGACAAGTTACTGAACGTGACAGTTGTAATTTCGAAATCGATTTGCTCCCTCGTTTTTTTATTTACTACCTTACTATTCTTGTATTTTGTCCTTTTGGGGTTAAGTCTAGGCGCAGACCACCGATTTTTAATTATAGTTGGTTCGGGCTGTTAATCATTATGAAGATGTACGATTTCTTATCGGCCGATTCTTCTCACAAATTAGAATCGGGCCCAACTATCGGCAAACTAAAAGTCGGTGGTCTTCGCCTAGTCTGGTTCTAATAGTCGCACAACGAAAGTTGAGGCGAACACATTTTCTTCACACTGATGTAATATTTGACACAGAGGACAGAGGACATTAATCAGTCGAGAAAGAGGTCAATCGTCGAATTCAACTCGGCTGGGCAGCGTTCGGGAAGCTTCGCGATATTATCACGTCCAAAATACCGCAGTGTCTCAACTCAAGACAAAAGTCTTTGACCAGTGTGTGACCCTTCAGCTCTTCGAGCTATGTGCCCCGCCCACTGCCACTTGATTTGTTATGTGTTGCCAGTGATGGTATACGGATCTGAGACGTGGACTTACCAAGGGCCTTATAAGATAAGAACGCTCAAGGTCAAGGTCACACAAAGGGCGATGGAGCGGGCTATGCCTGCGTGATCGAACCAGAAATGAGGAGATCTGTAGGAGAACCAGAGTGACTGACATAGACCTCAGAATCGCTAAAATCAAGTGACAATAAATAAATAATAAATAATAATAAATAAATTTCTTTATTGAATAACTTATTGACAGTTTTTAACAATAGGCTAATATTAAACTATAATAGGTAAAAGTACATACGGCACAATGGGCGGGGCACATAGTACATAGGACTGGTCTTTATGGAAATCCTTGGGGGAGGCCTTTGTCCAACAGTGGACGTCTTTTGGATGAAACGAACGAAGTAACGAACGAGATACTCAGAATCACTTGTTTTCTATAGATTCAAAATACTAAACTGACATCGACAGTGACCCGGGGCCGCGGGGCTAGCTGGGGGCTAGTTACAGATTCGAAGATGAAAGATGTTAGCTCGCACCCCCCCTAGCCCTATAAAATTTATAGCTAGTTTGACTGTGAATTAAAATAACTTTGTAAGCGTAAGCGTTAATCTATTATGTTAATTATATTTTTTCATTTATTAAATTATAATAACAATTTTATAATACATTTCCAAAAAAAACTTAAAATTACTTAAAAGCTAAAATTTAAAAATTACTTAAATAAATACAAATGCATAGATTTGCCTATTTATTTTTCCTTTCATAAAGCTGGGTCAGGTGATTTTGAAGATAAGATGACCCACGCTGAACTGTCCCACCAAACTCAATGACAGGGGGGCGCTACCATCGTTCAACTATATGGTTTTCAACATGGCAAAAATCGGAACCAGCGAATCCAGCGATCCGGTATTGACGGTGGCGCCCCACTGTCAATGTCATGCATAGGACAGTTCAGTATTTTGGAACTTCACGTCACTTTACATAATCTTCTAAGGAATTTTCACTAGTTAAGAAATGTTATAAATACATGAGTTAAACGACTATTACTCTTAAACTAACTAATCTTTCTTAACCGTTATAGTTTTCCTTGAAATTTCATAAAAAACACTATTATCATGAATTTTTCCAGATTTTTTAAGCCAACAGTTTAGTTTTTAGAGGTGGGGGGATCATCCCCAGATCCGACCATGACATGACCATGTATGTCCTTTTGGACATATCGGAATGGCACGCTTTGACAAGCAACTCGCTGTATCTATTCTATCCATATCTGTGGAGTTGCGCATAGGCGCAATCATGAAGCTAAAGATAAAAATGGAGGGCAAACTTGGAACAAAAACTTGAGTCAAATACCTACTTATATCTTTCTCGCTCTCTGTGGCCCTACCTCTCTTTTTAGTGTGAACTGTAAATAATTAAATATTTATTACCTAGTTGAATTAAAAATCACAAAATTGTCGGCCGTTTAGGTTTAATGTGTTGGCGAATCAGGGAATAGTAGGGAATTTAGTGCAATGATTTGTATGGAGACCCCTCCACTTTGGTATAGAAGGCTCATTTTTGCACCAGTTGTTCTTTGGGTGCTCCTGAGTAGATTTCCGTCGGTAGACATCGGGAGCCCCCCCTGTGGTAGCAGGGGGAGGGGGGGCAAGTTTCCTTCTGCCGCGCTTCACTTTAAGGTCCATATCTTCAAAACTATGGGTATTAGGGCAAGTGTGGTGTCATTTTCGGATAATTAAAGGATGGCGAATTCATTTCTAGAACAAACTTTTTGCCTTTTCATACAAAAAAATAGAAATATGGAGTAAAATTCACAAAAACCAAAAAGTATTTTTTTAAATAAACGTCGTTTACTTTTAAACCACTGGAGATAATCTAATAAAAAAAATATGTCCTGAAAGCTACATTTATCAGGATTATAAATATATACCATTTTGTCCGTCAAATGTTACTACGACTGATTGGGATGGTTTCCAAGAAACTGTACCATTAATATAAGACTTAAAATTCAATCTGCGAACTTTTATTATTTTGCCACCACCTAATGGAACTGTCATGTTTTCTACGACTTCCTCAGGGGACCATTCTGCTGGAACTCCTCGAACTAGTCCCATCCTAGTAACGTTAAATGTGGGGATAAAAGCCTTATAATCATTGGAGTCCAGTTTAGGATGACTCATAAATGAATTAGCTTGAGAGAAATCTGAAAATGAGACTGAACATTTGTTTCGTCCAATTCTCTTTACACTTCCATCAATAATGTTGTGAAAGTTATGTCTCTTTAGAAAGTTCCCAAAAGTCACCGGATGCAAATAAACGTTGTCACTGGGAGACGATTGATTGCGTTGGACATGGACAATGTATGGAGCCGTATCAGAGTCATTGTAGAATTTCCGTCCAATAGTGGCGGGAGCAGAGCCCGAATTTGGCAAATCCTGGTCAATTGGAGTGGGAGTAGGAGGATCTACTGAAGGAGTTTTATCATCAGCGTTACTCGTACGACCATCAACCTTTTTCTTTTCCTGTCCATGAAGTTTTCTTTTCTTGTGGCTACGTTTGAGAGCGGGGGGAGCAGTAAATGAATTTTCAGAATCTGTATCATTAGTTACCGTCACATAAAACCCTACTGAAGGAGAAGAGTGTCCTGGAGAGCTGATAGGCTCATCAAAAACAGGGGGAACTGATCCCCCTGGGTCAGGAGGATCGTTCATGGTGAAAGACGAAAATGAAAAAAAAACTTACCGAATATCAGCTCAAATAACACTATCTACACAAAATATACGTACACAATAATAAATATTTACACTACACTACTTTCCTGATCACAATTACGCGAAAATTTATAAATAAAATCGGAAAGTTAAAAAAGACACCCGCCAAGTTTAACGTTTCCCGCGCTTTTCTTGGTTGAACTTAACTCAGCTTATCTCCGACCACAGATTAGAGAGTATGTCTAAAGACAGATAGGAAACGGCCCTAGTATTGGTTAAACGATAAACAAACTGGTACCGAGCTAGATTGTCCAGTAGGTGGCGCTGAATACAATATGGCGTCTGCCGCCCACAGATTAAATATACCTGTCATACTTTTCTATGATCCGTTCCTTTTCATGTATTGCGGTTAAAAATAAAACTATTGAAGTATCAAATGAAACTTTATTGATGAAATATAACATGAAACATTTTGTTTACGAAAATCAATAAGCATCAAAACTATT